>NC_081302.1:31403250-31709625 GCF_030435805.1 Mustela lutreola
CAAATTTCCCATATCGCTCAGAGTGTAAGGGATGACTCTACACCTTTTTCCCTTGCTCACACCTCTTAGGACACACTGGCTCCTTTATTGTCTATTTAATATGAGAAGCAACTGCCCATCTGAGAAACTTCACACTTGCTCTTTGCTCTGCATAATTTACTCATCTTCCCTTCAGATTTCTGGTTAAATGCCACCTTCTTAGAAGATAACTTTCCTGATATCCCCATCACTTTCTACGTCCCTTACCCTATTTTTGGTCATAGCTATTCATCACCTGACATATTAATTTTTTTTTGCTTCTTTTTTTTTTTGCCTGCTTCTTTTCAAAGTAATCACCATGAGAGTGGGAAACCCATCAGTATTACTCATTGCCATATCTTCCAGCATCTAAAATTGTGCTCAGCTCAGTGTCAAAACTTGATGTTTCAATCAATAAGTGCATACATGGTAATGTAACATAACATTTCTGTTAAGTGACGATTACAGCATCATTGACTCACTTATTGACATGTACTATTGGAAGGGACCTACTCCACACACATATCAAGAGGGACATATGCAGACTGAACAAATATTAAGGTAAATGAACAGCTATCAGTTCATTTTTGAGCATTCAATTAGTAATACTAAGTGTAACTACTAAATATTAGCCATGGTTTACATAAAGCTTTTCACTGTACCATCAGATCCTCACTACCATATGGATAGGTATGACTAATACCCCTTTTTATAGATGAGGAAATGTTGCCAGAGGGTTAACTTTACTTGCCCTTGCTCAAACAGAAATGATGGGGCAGGGTACGAGCAGGTGAGATTTATTGTGCTTTCAAGAAGCGCCTGGCTCTGCAAAAGTGCTTGTCAGGCATCAGAGCAATGAATCCCATAAGAACCCTCTGAGTAACTAGTATCCCTGTGCTGTAGATGGAAACAGAAACATAGATGAAGTTCTAGAATTAGAGAAGTCAGAATTCGGAAGTTTGTTGCTCAAACACACTTGTCACCTGTGATTCTACTGTTTCCCAAGGCCTTGGGCACTCTCTGCTCTGCTGTCTAGTATATTTGCTATCACCACTGAAACAGCATCTGGTAGACTCAATTGTGTTCTGCTGGATGCGTTCAGAATATACACTTGAATAGGATATGAAGATATCTTACTCCAAGGGTTAAAAAAAATGATACTACATTGTTAAGTATTGTTAGGTAAAGTATTAAGAATATCAAGTCATTCAGCATTGAAGGTTATTGCCTAAATAGATTTTTCTAGTAGGTATAAGGGCAAAGGCTCCATGAGATAGTTATATATTCAAGTGTCTTACACAGAAGAATTATCATTGCTGTGAACATAATTCAAAATATCCTCTTACCTTTGGCACTCAAAATTTCTTTTTTTAATATATATTTGAAAACAGCACAAAGCAGTTTAGTCTTATTTTGAATGATTCCATCAGCTCTTGAACAATTTGCATGGCTCTGTGAACTGAACTATTCCAAAGTCGTGTCATAACATCACTTCTTGAATTTGAGCATGCATTTGTTCTTTTGCAGTGTTGAAAAGTTAGGTAGGAGGATTGGACTTGCTGTACTACACTAATGAGATTTTCTGGACTGCAATTACTCCCAAGCAGAGTTTTATTTTTTTTTTCAAAGGTGATAAATTACTAAACATATGCTGTGTGACTCAAGTTGTTTGGTGAAGAGGGTGAGATTGATGGGCCCAGATGGGCTTTTGCAATGAAGACAGAAGCCCAAGATGGTTCAAATTTTAATTAGGCTCTGCTAATAAGACTATTTAGAGATGAGGTAGATACAAGAAATATCTAAATTTCTAAATTTCCCATAAATCATTCATTCATTCCCCAGTATGTGTTGCGTGCTATGTGTGCCAGACTGTGTGCTCTATGGGAAACTAGGGATCACCCAGTGATGATTACAGTTGTAGCCCTCAAGAAACTTACACTCCAAAGGCACTCAGGGTTCTCTAAGTATTGGTACTTGTCTCGGGGAAATTTCAATAAATTCCATACCATGTGGGGTTATTGTAAGTGATAGCAAAAACAATGTTGACCTTGGACTGGGCATTCATACTTGCACAGGTAGGAAGGGCCAGGGATCAACACATTGTTACAAGAGATGTTCTGTCAGCCCTCAATTCTGTTTCTCCTATGATATAGCTGAAATAGTTAAATGTTCAGCTAAATCGTAGGTTAAAGTGGTTTTCCCAGTCTTTCATAGGTCATTTTCCAGCTATATCACCTTAACCAATTACCAAAGCCATTGATAAAGATCTGAGTAAATAAATACAGAGAGACCTTAAGTCCTTGAAGAAACACTATAATGGGAGCACAGGAAGCTGGTATGGAGAGTATAATTTATAGTAATATTAGCTTTTATTAAGTAGGAGTTTGTTTATTACCCTGATTCTTAAAAACTTGTCTTTCTGAAAATATCATTTGATGTTAATTCTACCTTTAAAATGATCATGCAGATAATCCACCTGTTTTGCTTTTCACCAATAAAGAATAATTAATCTGGCTGGTCAGCAACAGATAATGTTTCTTTCTAAATTTGTGGTTTGTGAAATCCCATTTAAAAGAAAAATTGTCGAATTGTCTCTACTGGTGTGGTCAGCTCCATGATGACCATATTATAAGGTAAATAACTGCAAGAAGCTGGGTAGGGAATATATTGAGTTGTGAAACCTAAATATTTTTAACTTTAGGGACCCCCAAATATTTAAAGGGCCCCTGACTTTAAAAAATGAAATAACTTCTCTCTTGATTTGAAGAAAGTCTCGATCCAGTGGTAACTTGGATAATTGGACAAATGGCTTGATTTCCTGATGCTTGGAATCTGATAAAATCAATTATTTGATCAAATCACTGGTTTGTACATACCTAAAATATTCAAACTGGAAGATGCCATGATCTTAAGTGATAGTCAAGACACCGTCAGATGTCCCCACTAATCTTGCATGTAAGAGACTATGCACTCAAAAGATCCCTTTACAATTTTTTCTAAACCCGTAACTAGTAAATATTTATTATATTATTATTACTAGTACATGCTGTACTAGTATTACTAGTACTATATTACTGTATACATTCTATACTACTAAAACATTATTACCATGCATGCTGTAACTCAGTAACTATTACACACAACATGCAACAATCCCTAAAGGAGAGTCAGATTTTTTGATCAGTTCCTTTATTTGCCTTCATGAGACATCCTTATGGAGGTTTCTAACAGTAATGCCAAGGTACTTTTTCCAAGTGTTAGCTTTTTAAAAAAGAAAGCAAGAGAATATCTTCTTGCTGATACTGGAAACATTTAAAATTTAATAGGTTTGGAATGTCATGATTCAATTAAAGATATCCACAAGATATAAATAGGTCAGTAGCACAATGGTGATATTTATATTCACAAGGAAGTTTAAAAAACGTTACCAGTTCATTAAAAAAATAGGAAGAAGGCGGCGAAGAGAGCTGAAGTACCTGCCTGGTGTTCTGAGTAACCAGGCAGACTATTTCAGCCTCCTTTGTCTCACTTTTCTTTTCACTTCTCTGGATCTCTTAGCAACCATCATTTTCATACCAGAAACAAAGATAAAATATTCCGATCTGATGTATTTGGGAGTAGTTGTTAGTTTGTTTTTCTTTAAATAAAGACAGATTTATTCTGGTTGGAACAATGGTGGGAAAACAAGGTTACACAGCATCTTTCCTGGGATGGTAATGAAAACAATCTTCAAAATGTAATTGGAAGCTTGGTGGTGAAAGTATTATCTTCTAGATATGCTTGGAACACAGGACTCCTCAGCCTCCCTAGACCTAATTACAGCTAAATTGGCGAAAGTAGCTGGAATTACTTCGGAGAGTGCTTTGTCCTGTGATTTTGATGTGCTACAGATCAATGTAATTTTATTAGTTCTGGGTGTTTAGAGCTACACATAGACCAAGTTGTTTCTCAGCAACATAAATAAAATTTCAAACACTGCATTATCAAAAACAGACAAGGGTAGAAAGACATAGTGTTAAGGGAAAAGCAAGAGGTTTGCCACTAATCCATGTGGCTTCTGAAGTCAGATGAACAGGCCTCTTAACCCTGGTTTTTCCACCTGCTAGCTATGCATCCCTGGGCAACTTATTTAATACGCCTGTTTGTTCTTCAGGAAAATCATACTAATAGTCACAACTTCGTGGAACCATTGTGAGGAATGTGTTTTCGTAAATTACACAGAGGAGGTGAGGCTAGCTCCTGATACTTAGCAGATGCTTCATATTTTTCTTTTAAATTTCTATTTTCTGCAGCCACTACTGAAGATATCTAAGCCCCACCTCTACCTGAAGAGTATTTGTAGTCACATCCCTATTGCTTCACCAGAATATTTCCTATAGTTTATCCTTGTCCGTGACTCATGGACCCCTAAAAGTTATAATAACAAATTCAAAACCAAATCCATCATATTTGTTCCTCCTTCTCTATTCCTACTAAGTCCTAGTGCTATGTTTCTGCCATTTTCTCCAGCCGTTGAAATCTTTCCCAGTACAACTTCCCCTCCCTAGTTCCACCAAGTTATCCAACCACTTGCTGGGGTTATGTATGTCTCTAAAATAATATTGCCCATTCATCCTGTCTTCCCCATGCATCTTCACTGCTTACTCACCACTTTTTGCCTTTTGGCACCTGCTGCTGGGTTTATTCAATAACCACCTGCCTGCTTTCACAGGCAGAGGGCATTTTCTCCCTTAGATCCTCCATGGTTAACAGATCATCCTTCCCAAAGGGAAGTTGAGATTGCTTCATTCGCCCTCCCAAAACCCTTCCACATCTTCCCACAGCCTGTCTGGCAAAGCAGATGAAAACACCCTCCCCCGGCTTACCATGAACCATTCACCCTACCTTCTTTTCTGGGTTTTATATTCCGCTACTGCCCTACAGAATACTTAAGATATATCCAAACTTTATGTTTAACTATTCCATTCAAAGTCGAATCTACATGTCTGTTCTTAATCTCTTGCCTTCGTGTCTTTGCTTAGGTTGTTCCTCTACCTAAAATGTTCTTCTCCCAATTCTACGCATCAAAATTAAGTGCATAGATTCATATCATGCCATTCATGAGATCTTTTTAAACTCCCACCTTAAAATTTAAGCTTTTCATCTTCAGTGACCATAAATGTATGTATCTCTATTATGGCACCATCAGTGATGATGTTATCAACACATCGGCACAATGCTACACCACGTATAAGCAGGTGACTTTATTTATAAAATCATGTTTGTTATTTTATTTATAAAATCATGTCTATTACTCTATGTCCCTTATTTGGTATGAACTGGTATTCTCAGTGATATGTCTAGTTCCCTAAAAAGCATTTTTTCTCTCTTCACATTATTGAAATTTTATAAGGAGATTTAATCCCATTACTGGGGAGCTAGTTATACATTAGAGAAATCTGCAAAAGCAAAGGACACAGATTCTCAGCATTCATTCAACAAAATTTAAACATACACACACACTTGTTCTAAGATTTGTCCAGTGCTCATTGGTAGCTGCATAAAAAAGGGACAAAAAAAACAGTTATACAAATACTAATTTTTGTTAGCTGTGATGAATGCCAGTAATGAAAGTGATTATAATGAAGACACCATGGCAACAACAGTGCCAGGAGCAAGATTAGATCAGACAGAACTTGTTTTAGAAGGCGGGGGGGGGGGGGGGGGGAGGGGAGGACGGTAAAGTTTTGAATGGAAAAGGGAAATGACCAAAGAGAGTAATATTTACACAATAAAATGTTTTCAAATGCCTGCAAAATACAGATGGATGGAAGGAGTGATATAAAGAGGACTCAAGAATAACTCTTAAGAGTCTATGTCCGGGGGCACCTGGGTGGCTCAGTGGGTTAAGCCTCTGCCTTCGGCTCAGGTCATGATCTCGGGTCCTGGGATCAAGCCCCACATCAGGCTCTCTTGCTCAGCAGGGAGCCTGCTTTCCTCTCTCTCTCTCTCTCTGCCTGCCTCTCTGCCTACTTGTGATCTCTGTCTGTCAAATGAATAAATAAAATCTTTTAAAAAAAAGAGTGTATGTCCATAGACAGATGAATAGGTAAACAAAATGTGGTATATACTTAAAATGGAATATTATTTCTTTTTAAAAAGGAAAGAAATCCTATCATACACTACAACATGAAGCTTGAGATGTCATGTTACATGAAATAAGTCAGTTGCAGAAAGACAAATTCTATCTGACCCCAATTATGTGAGGTATCCAGAGAAGTCAAAATCACAGAAACAAGAAGTAACATGGTGGCTATCAGGGGCTGGCAGGGGAGAGTGAAAAGGGCATAGCTTCATGGGTCTAGAGTTTCAGATTTGTAAGATGGAAAGTTCAAAAGATATTTTTTACAACCATGTATATATACTTAAGACTATTGATGCATACATTTAAACTGTACGACTGTACTATCTGTACTATCTTATGGTTAAATGGTAAATTTTATGTGCTTTTTACCATGACAAAAAAATACCAAAGTCTTTAGTTTGGCACATAAGGCCCAGTGCTACCTATGTGACATTTTTTCTTACCACTCGCTCCCTTGCATATTCCGTAACAAACACTGGCATTTTTATTATTCTCCAAATACACTTAGTCTACTCCTGCCATCGAGTGTTTGCACAAGTCATTATGCTTTTCCCAGTTCATTTGTACTTATCGTTCCCTACTTCAAGTTCTGGTCAAACGTTGCCCCTTCAGAGAGTCCTTTGCTGATGACCACGTATGCAATCTAACTCGTTTTCTTTTCCCTTTCCCTGGTTGATTATTCTTTGTGGCATTGACTGCCATCTGACATAGACATTTGGTTATTATTTGCTGTTTTCCTTATGAAAATATAAGTGTTATTACAGTAAAGGTTTTGTTTGTTTCATTGACTGTTCACTGTTTATTTATTTATTTATTTATAGCCTAGAACGCTCCACCTATTTTTTTTCCAAGTTTTAATTTAAATTCCAGCTAGTTAACATACAGTGCAATTCAGTTTAAGGTGTAGAATTTACTGATTCACACTTACATACAGCACCAGTGCTCAGCACAAGCGCACATTCCCATCACATAGTTAACCCATCCCCCACCCACCTCTTCTTTGGTGACTGTTCACTGTTTTAGATACAAATTTGGTAGCAGTGTTTGGCATATGATAGATATTTATTTAACATTTGCTAAATAAATAAGTCAATGAAAGACAAGTCATTTTTACACCAACAACAAGAGAAAATGAGTCTTATGACTTGAGACGTTGTTCACTATACCATGTCCTACATTCCACATGTGCTCCTTTCCTATTCTACTGGTGTTTATATGTTACTATGAGACTTACCACCACAAATTATGGTACCCACTTAGCTTTGATAGCAAAAATGCTCTAAAATAAGTTGCCAAAAACCAGGAGTGACCTGTTACAGTAACGGCTTATGTCCACTATAAGAAGTGATTTCAAATAAACCTGTCCTCTGCCTCCCAGTCTTTACCATCCCATCCAACAAAATACCCCAGAAAGGGACCAATCCTTTAATTTTAAGTTTGAAAACAATATTTAACCTTAGGAAAGTTATTGACTTTAACTTATAGTCACAAGGAGTATAAGAGGAGATCATATTTGAAATTAGCTTCTAGAGAAAATATAAAGCTTGAACTTAAAATTTTCTATATGACAACAAAGAGGGGCTATTTGGGAACATAAGACAAGCTGTGGGGTTTCTAAAAATTTTTTATTTCATAATTTCTTTTTTTTAATTATTATGTTCAGTTAGCCACTATATAGTAAATAGTTTTTGATATAGTGTTCTTGGATTTATTTCACAATTTCTAATAATTTCTCTTATATAGAAATTTACCCTCAGATTCTAATTTTATTCTTAATATTCTTCTTGATTTAAAAGTTGACATTAATATATACATTATAATAATCTTTTAAATGCAAGAGTAGACATAATTCTGAACTGAATGACTTTGGATATATTTTGCAGGAATAAATATTTGCTTTTGCTTTTGGATTCAAGTGGTTTCAATTCACTTTGCAAACCTCATTCATGTTTCCAGTTCTTATCTCCAGACATAATACCCTCCACAGATGGTGGATGTCATTTGATCCTGCCCCTTTCTAGCAAATTCACATATGTCAGCAAATGAGCCTAAAACAACTCCAGGTTTCAAATGCAAAACATTCGTAAATTGCACTGATTCATAATCAGGGCAACATAATAAACTACAATCTAGTCATTCTCAGTGGGCCTTATTCAGCAGGAAAAAAAGCCATAGAATGGAAGCCAAGAGAGGATGTTGAGCTTGGCTCTTCCAGTACTAGGCTTTTGGAAATTCAATTACTTGCCTGTGAAAAGTACTAGAATGACAGGCTTGGAGAATAAAATTGCTCATCATTTCAGGACACCGAATAAAAGAACAGACTTGCCTGACCACAAAGGCCCACCAAGAAAGTGCATTCCCAGGAGCTTTCATTCTTCACCATGAATGAAGCACTTTCACACTCAACAAGTTATGTCCTCCACCAGTCCCTTGCCACCCCTACCCCTGGCTGTCCTATTTATTCATTTAATGAAATAGCACTCATATTTTGGTATCTATCAATTTGAGTTGCTATGATATAGAAGGGATTGTATGCAAAAGTAGAACATTTGTTTCTGTAGTTATTTTTAAGACTTTTTTTTTTTTTTCTTATAAACTGAGAGATGAGAGGGACTTCAAAATCATAGAACTGAGAGTCAGGATAGCATTTTAAAGGAGTTAATATAGCTCAAGTCTCAATGGGGGTCTAGTTAAAAAGAGTCTCTAATAGGAAAAGAACAGGAATAATGAAAAGATTAATATAAATAATTCTGAGACGTTCATATGGAAATTATGTGCATGTGAAGTATCAAAATATTTAGGAAAAGTAAAGACTTTGATATTGTCTGTAGCCTTTATATATTTGTCTTTTTGTACTTTCAAGAAAGAACATTCTGCTGTTTCTGCAAAAACAAATGGGTCAATCAGTTCTGCTATTTGTGCCCTTCCAAAAATTTAATTAGATAAGAACCAAGCTTAAGAAAAAAAAATTTTAAAAGCCAACAACCTACCGAACATATAGGTTCAATCTGACTAATTTGAACTACTATAGTTAGACGATCTCAAGTTGTTATTTCAAAAGCTAAATAACTCAAAAAATGGTTACAGTCGTAAACGGCCTGCAAACAAAGGATATAATGCTAGGATTGACCATCTTTCCGCAAAAGGGACTGGCTAATTTAATAAACCCAAATTTCCAAGGCTGTTCAAACTTAGGACTCTGCTTGCTGAGACTGTGAAAGATGGAGGGATGCCTGTATCTTAGGACCATGTAATACCCGGCGCCTCTGGGCTGTCCTCTCCTAGATGATTTTCATTTTCCTCTAAGTTAAGTGCAGATGTCTTGCAACACTGAGCATTTCAATCAAAAAACATTTTTTTTTTGAGAACTAAAAAAAAAGTTCTCCCTGAAAATTCGATCACTAGAAGGTTGGCATGTGAAGGACAAAAGAAATGAATCTTTTCAATGTATATTTATTATTTTCATTTTATTCCTTCCTATCCACAGCCCATAAAAGTGTTTCTTTTTTATTTGAAATACATTCAAAAGTATTCAAGTTTAACAAAAATGTGTTTATTACTTATGATATGGGTTTTCTAATTACTGCTTGAGAGAAAGAACTACAGTGAGATAAATAAATTATCTAAATAACGTCAGTTTACATTGATGAAATGGGGTGAATTTTGCTTTGTAAGATTCTAATTATTTTATATTTTCAATTATTTATTTTTGCCTAGTCTTATTCTGAAATGATTTGAGGCAGGTTGAAAAGATGCAGGCAATCTAGAAAGATAAATTTTTATTAAAAAGTGAGAGAAATATAATAAGGGAAAAATAAGAGCAGAAAAATAAAATGAATGCCAGAGTGACAGCCACAAATAATACAGGCAGTAAAACCCTATATACACTCATGGGAGACAGGCCAGAACACCATTCTGTGTCCCATGTTTTCTAGCAGATAACAGGAACTGGAAAATGTAGAATCACAGTATCAAAAAACTAAGAGCAAACAAGTTGACTAGGACAAGAATACACATTTCTTATAAGAAGAAAAAAGAGAAGCTACTCTTGGTGTCCTTATAGAGAGATACTGTGAGATTTATTTAATAAACCCCTTCATACCATCCTTCAAATAAACACAGTGAGATGTGTAATTGTACTGCTTCTATATAACATACTTTTATGTGAGTTGATGACATTACAACAAAGCACAGTTCAGTAAAAACCATTTCACCCAGGGACTGTATATTAGTCCACAGAGAGTTCTTTCTGAGTCTGGATTAATTCAGAGATAGATTTTATTACAGAGGGGATGCACAGGTAATAAGTATACTTTTCATGGCACTTTTTTCCTTAGAACTTAACATAGTTTTTAAATAAGTCTTTCATCTCACTCTAGGCTATAAGCTTCATAAGTATACAGACAACAACATATCCCCACGTCCAACAAAGCAGCTGACACATAGCAAGCACGCGAACATTTGCTCGATGTTGAATGAATGCTTGATTTTCAGGAATTTCTACAAATGTTGTTCCTCTCAAACATTTCAGGATTTTCTCCCTGTCAAGCACCTGGAGGGCAGGCAGTGTATGTGATAGATCCTTGTGGAGATATATAATTAAAGCAATCAGTTGGACTCACTTGAGCTCCTTTCCAATCAAGCCAGTAATTGTAGGTACAGTGCCTGAAATTAGATAATGCTGGACTTATATAGCAACAAACTATCATCTTTCATTAAAATCATGTACTACTAAGCCAGCACAAGTATGGTTATTAAGCTTAATCACACTGGGGAACTCTGGGAGCAGGTATAAAAGATGGGTCTCAGAGATCCCACACAACAGGAGAGGGAACTATGGTATTTATACACCAACTTCCATCAGGCACCGGTTGAGGCTATCCCCAAAGGGATGTCAGTTCCTTGACATTTCTGGCCTGTCTTATTTGAGGGCAGGGCAGGATCTGAGGATCAGGAACTTCTCTGCATAGGTAAGGACTACAGCAGCAGGGGCACTACAAGATCTGCTACAATAAATTTGTTTAAGGTGACATAGTAGATTTTTTTAAAAGGAAAAGATTAGGTGGAATTTGACAATTTTATCAAATAATATTCTACTGTTAGACTTCTTCAAGCATCAGAAAGAAATATGAAAAGAAGAGAGAGAAACAACTACATATTTTATTTACTTATCATCCATCCATCCATCCTCTTTTGTCCTCCTCGACTGAAAAGATCACAGTGTAGATTCACATTTGGTGAACTTAAAACCTCTAAGCAGAGGTTTTTCTATCACCTGAATGACAGTGATTTTACTCACTTGCTATTTAATTTCTTTATTATTTTTATTTCTATTACCACATCTTTACTTTCTCCAAAAAGAAATTTTCAGTGATACTCTGGGAACTATACCTAGAAACAAGCTATACAACTTGAAATCTGAAGCACAATATGCATTTTCTTAAATCCTAAAATAGTCTCAATCAATTAAGATCAGAGTAATGGTTACCAAGCAGCTTGGAGAAGCAAGGACATCATACTTTCCAGTTAACGGTCAGAGAAGTTGCAAGTGAACAACAAAATATGTTTCATGGCTAAGCAAACAGTCTTTCCTGGGAGTGAGTCAACAAAAGTAAGGGCAGCTTATCTTCATCTACAATTGGTAAAATGTGAGTTACAGAATGTCAATTCTGAAAGCCAAGTCAATAACTTGAAAAAGAAGTGGAAAATAAGGAAAGAACAATGGAGATTAAGATTTTTAAAAAGCTGTTTCTAACTTAAGCATGTTGGGTATACATACAAACCCTGGTTACAGTGGGTATGGTGGAAGAAAGGGGGTTAGGTATCAGGTGTTTCAAAATGACACATGGAAAAGCAATTGTATCAATTAAGATTATGTTTGGCTACAACAGAGATAAATATGGAAGCTCAAAGGAAATAGGAGATTGTCATTTTTCTTTCTCAATTAAAAGAGGTCCAGAGGTGGGCAGGTTAGGCTGCTATGGTAGTTCCATGCTATTATCAGGAATCTTGATGCCCATTTTTCTACTTCAACTTTCTAACATATGCCTGCTATTCCCAAGATGTTCTCATGCTTTAGAGTAACTGCTGGAGTTCCAGCGATCACTTTGGTGCAGGTTAGGTGCAACCCAACAGATAGAGTAAAAAAAAACAAAACAAAACAAAACAAAAAAAACTGCCTCCCAAATAATTTAAATACACAAACAGTCATCGTAGAATTTCATACCCTTCAGTATGTTTCCACTGTGGTCAACATTACTTATCACATGAACAGAGTTGACTACAAAGGAATCTGGAACTCTCATTGTTTGTTTGTTTGCTTATGATAGGTAGCTATGACCAGGATTGAACTGTCACCGGGATTTATATGTATACTAGACTTGCTTAATTTAGAAACAGCTCATTAGAACTGACAGAATAGACAGTTAGTTAGACATGAGCTGGACTCATGGGTGATGATGAATAGTTTATACATTAGAAGCCTGGGGGCAAAACATTTGACTTTGTCCTACAGGCT
Source organism: Mustela lutreola (assembly GCF_030435805.1). Lineage (NCBI taxonomy): Eukaryota > Metazoa > Chordata > Mammalia > Carnivora > Mustelidae > Mustela > Mustela lutreola. The sequence continues at coordinate 31,415,910 of NC_081302.1, forward strand.
TTCAGGACCTCTCAACATCCTGGCCTTGGCTTCCAAGTCTTCTGGGCCAACAGACCAAGAGCTACAGGTGCAGAGCATGACCTCTCCTTTTCCACCTCTGCTGCCGGGTAAACCCTGGACTCATTATAATGTATTACACTGCAGTTTGTGGGGGAAGGCTACCATGATGGTTCTGATACAAACCTCATAGGTTTGATACAAAAACTCCCCCTCTCGACCACTGGGAGGAGTCCCCCCAGCTGACTGGAAGCTGCCTCTATTAGAGACCTTCCTGTCCATGACCCAAGACCCTACTTACATAAAAAGAAAAGACCCCTGTAGCCTCTGGGCAGTTGCCACCATTAGGCCTGCCCCCTGTCCCATCTTGAGATAAACTGCTCTGTGCTTCCTATCTTCCTTCTGGCTATCTTTATTTGAGCATGAATCTTCAGGTATATCTTTTGAAGAACCAAGACTTCCATTCATACAACGTAGATTCTCCCACAGGTTACAAAACCTTAATTTCCATCATTCTTTTTTTTATTTTCCACTTGTATTTCAAGTTATTGACTTGGCTTTTGGCTTTAATATTCTATTACTATTCAGAGTTCTGTTATTGTCATAGAAGGGAAAAAGTGATTCTTGTTTTAGGCCATTAAAAGTTACTGTCTCTATAGCCACATAAGGGTAAGACCACACTTGAGTGTGGCCTTTATCTTAAAAACAGGCACAGAAAAAGAGATGGGTTGGGTGGTGTCATTCCTTAAAAATTTTGACCAGCCAACACACAAAGAGTCATTCTCCTTCATCCATCCTCATGACACCAGAAAGTACATCCAGTTCAGTGCTATGTTTTAATCACAGTGTTTGTGGTGCATTGACTCTATGCCAAGTTCTCTGCTAACTGATAAATTTACCCCTTGAAACAACCAATGTACATGGGAACTATTTTATATATTTTACAAATGAAGAAAGAAATAAAGTGATAAGGACACAGAGTTAGGAAGTGCTAAAACTATAACTTGAGCCAGACATTTAAACCCTAGAGCCTCATTCTTCACCACTATGCTATAATTATGTTTCCTTTTTTATAGCTTGACAGATCCAGGATTAGAGTGAGTGAGCTATATGCCCAGGGCACAAAACTCAACAGGGTGTAAGAACATTCAATAGTCAAAATAAATAATATTTTGATGAAATAGTTTTAAAATAAATATAAATGAAAAAATGTTCAGATAAATAAAATGTCAAAATTTTAAATAAAGACATAAATATTTGAATCAGGAAAATGTTCTATGACTTAACTCTATGAGATCTGACAAGAGAAAACTTGGTCCCATTTAAAAATAAACCTGCGCATCACCTCAACCAGTTTCTCAATACCATCATTACTGACATTTGGGGCTAGAGAATTCTTTTAAGGGACAGGCTTTCCTGTATAATGTAGGATATTTAGCAATCCCCTAGACTCTACTCATTGGATGCCAAATGGACTTCCTTCAAGTTGTGACAACCAAAAATGTTTCCAGATATTGCTAAATTTTCCACTGGGAATTAAGTCACTTGGTTAAAAACCATTCACCTAGGTACATCTGATTTATTTTTGAATTGTTAAAAATAATTTTAAGTCTCTTTAAAACTGCACATTTTTTTCTTATAACACATTCATACCAGAAATGTAGTAAATGACTTTATTAGTGATAGGTTTGTTTTGTACAAACATACTAAGCCAATGTGATGAATTCATCCTTTGCTCATTGTAATTTAAAAAGTCCTGTGTGGCTTGATTATGTGCTCTATGAAGAGGAAAGGTGAGCTCAGGTGAGCTGAAGTTGAATTTTTCATCATGCTATTTTTCCAACATTAGATCGCAATTAACTTTTACATCTTTCTTACCTCAAACATCCTTGTAATTCATACCTAACATCCCAAGCCCTCATTAAAGAGACAAGCGAATCAGATATTAAAAACAAAAAAACAAAAACACAAAGAAACAGGAGCAGGAGGGAAAGAAGGAGTAGAAGGGGAGGCTGTGGTAGGAGAGATTAAGTGGTCTGAAGGACCCAGGATATTGCAAAGGTGCACATAATCATTCCTGCTGGTATAATGGAAAGATTCTGTGTCGGTTTTGGCAGTTCACAGACCTTGCTTCTAATCCTGACTCCTCCTTTTTTTAACTGTGTGATGTTAGCTAAATTACTAACTTTTCATTCTGTAAAGTGTACTCAATAATTCCAGTCTCTTGTGGGTTCTAAGGAGATTGCAATAAAAGTGTCTAAAGCAGTGACACATACAGATAGGAAACACATGTTAATTTCTATTATCCTTTCTTGTTTGCATTCAGATGTTTTCTCTCTTCACTAGGTTTGTAAAAAATTTTCATATGCTCTGAAGCATAAGAATGTGATACAGGACAACATACTTTCTATGCAAAACCTCAATGCAACAAAATAATGTCTGTGGCCCAGGAAGTTGGTCTCATTTCTGCTTGCTTGATCCTTATGCTACTCTGTAACTTACTAAGGCCAAACTAGGAAAACTGCCCTGCTCTCTGGACCATTGAGATAAATAGAGTGGATACCACAAAATCATGTAAAGTTTCCAGAAATTGGAGATGAGGGGAAGAGTAAGGAGGGAAACTGCCTCAGTATTAGTGTTCTTGTTAAAAAAAAAAAAAAAAAGTACTTCTAGTTTAGATAATTGATCCTTGGTTTGTATTCTTTTACTATATTAATAATAAAATGTTAAATATATATTCTTTATAAAAATATTTCTGTGTCTATATTGTGATGTTTTTCATAATAAAATGCCTCAAAGATCTACTTTTTTCCCTTTTCTCATTGAGATTCCATTGAGTTAAATCTACTCAGAAGTGTTCCTCAGAGACTGTCAATGAGAAAATATACCTTTGCTTTAGAGTCTCTCCTTTTGCAGTTCTTGTTTACATATTTTTCATTTAATGTTGAATAGTGTAAGTTAAAGTCATTCAAAATGTCTCTCACTATTCTTCTTTTCATAACTTGATTTGAGTTTTTCTTTTCCAACTAAAAATAGTGCAATTGCAAATTTTCTATTTAATGATGTGCTTTTTAAAGATAAAATATAATATGCTAAAATTATGCTATCTCCATGAATATGGAGACTTCATAAGGTTGACTAAAACATGAAGCAACTGAAATAATACCATCTTTTCACAACATTCAATGTCCTGTTAAATAACCTGTCAAACTCCTTCTAGTAAACTCAAATTATTTACAAACATTGAATTTTTAAAAATACATTTATCTAAGGAAGCCATAAATAACAAGTTCAATTTTCATGAATAGTCAATGCATTTAATGCATCTATGAATTGTAGATAAGCTATTTTACTCGGGTTATACCACAGAAGAGAAAGAGATCATAATATGCATCCCCAGAAAACTACTCCCCCAGCACAGAGGAATTTTATTATTGGAAATCAGAAAGAACCACATCCTAGAAGCTTGGATAAGTAAAGCAAGGCTCAATAATAAGGGAGAGGTATTATACACCATCTGCTACAGTTTAGGTAATCAAAGAAGCAGATTCTCAGATGGTGATTAGCATGGGGGAGGATTATTAGGGAGTGCTCCTGAGATCAGCACCCACAGAAGGGAAGGGAAAAAAGAAAGGAAGCCAAAATTTGGCAGGGGGAACAAGTTGGGCCGTGCTGTAGTCACACAAGGTAGGCCTTGGCCAGCTCTATGAGGAGCTCTGAATCAAGGATGACCCTCAATGTTTTTAAGAATTCAGGCCAGGGATGCCTAGGTGGCTCAGTTAAGTGACTGCCTTTGGTTTAGGTCATGACCCTGGAGTCCTGCTTCAGGCTCCCTGCTCAGTGGGGAGTCTGCTTTTCTCTCTGACCCTCCTGCCTCCCATGCTCTTTCCCTCATTCTCTCTCTCTCAAATAAATAGATAAAATCTTAAAAAAAAATTCAGGAATTCAGGCCAGGAGGTTGAGCCTTTATAGTTCACTGTTAAGGGGGTCACTACTTTGGGCCAAGTAGCTCTTAATGAGGTAATTCAGCAGAAGGTTATCACTGAGATCTGGATGCTGGTAGCATACACAGTGCTTGGATCAATATGTCCTTCATTCCTGGGGGAGGTTTGGGGGGCACATCACAACATCTACTACTACTACACTTTTCTTCTTTATGTTTTTATCAAAGCCACTTAATATAAACACTATTATGCCTTTAAAAGCCATCACTAATATCTCTATGAAAGAAATAAAATAAGCTATTTGAAAAACAAAGCTGCAAGCACAGAATAATATTTTTGAATACATTAATAACATAGTTATTCCCCAGCCAAAAGATCTGACAGATGGAGACCCTAGGGTAACAGGTGGTAAAGGGTTTTGTCCTGGGTCATAGTCTTGGTTAATGTAGACTCAAGTTTCTAAGCTCCACCATTCTTTACCCTATAATATCCTACATATTAGTGCTTTCCTCTTGCCTTCTACCAAATCCATTTCCTAGCAATCCTAGATTAAAATAACCTATAAAAGTTGGGGGAAAATAACAAACATATATACAAAAACCATGAAAATTCAGAGGATAGATTGGCGAAATTTTCATGGTCAAACTCTAATGATCTTTCCAAGAATACTGTGATTATATCCACTCCTTTCTTCATCTTGATAAATCAAGAGAAATGTGTGGTATTGGGAAATGGGAAATAACTTCTCTTAGTTGCCCTAAGTTGTCAGAGCCAGAGAAACTGCTAGGGCCATATCTATCAGCTCTTATGAATTGCTCTGATTTTTCAAGATCTGCTATTGTATCATGCTGGGTCTGTATTGAACGGGATTATTAGACATGAAAGAGAGCAGTGATGTTGGTCACACTTATTTCCATCTGGATCGAAGCCCCCTATGAGTTCTACCTCAGGAGTACCCCCCCCCCCCACCGGTATCTCATAAATGGATTACTCGGGACACCCAAGGATCTCTGCCAAAGATTACATTTTAAGGTCTCTTTCTAACTCTACCTTTATATCTAGCTTTGGTCTCTAAAATTAACAGACTCAAGAAGAGATAGAGGTATGATAATTATGGCTAGTCCAAGCTTCTTGCCAAAGTGAATGCAAAAATTGAAAAAAACAGCAGATCCTCCTTAAAGTATGAATCACAATCAATAGTATATTCACCACTGGCTGCCATAAAAGTTTCAGGATGATTCAGCAGAGAAGGAGGAATGTTCATGAATTTGTCTTCTTGCTGCCTGGGTGGTGTCCTATCAGGTGTATTAAAGTCAAAAGCCCACATCTCTACTATGGAATCAAGTAACAATTCAAGTTAGTAAACAGAAATCAGCAATTACTCCTGTCCCTGGTGAGCAATGCAATAGTTCCCATGCTTTCCATACATATGCATACTGTCAGTGATGGTGATGTTGGACCTGATGGTGGTCACTACAGATGACACTGACTAGCCAAATTGGAGCCAGGATGCATTCACAGCAGAGGGTCTCACCAGTTAATAAAATTCAGAGCTGTCAGAGAAGATCTGTCAAGTGTGAGTCTCTGTTTTTCACTTAGAAACTTGAGTGCCACAGGCCCATAGCAATGTTTAGCCTTTAAAAAATTCAGTCATGTATAGATTCTGAATCCTTTTGCCCAAAAAAACTTAAATGTAGTGTGAAAAATATGAACTAAAGGTGATACCCCAGTCAAAACTCATTGTTTTTTAAAGAGATAGAGAACGAGAGAGGCAATACAAGCAGGAGTAGGAGAGGAAGACACAGGCTTCCCACTGAGCAGAGAGCCTGATGTGGGGCTCAATTCCAGGACCCTGAGATCATGACCTGAGCTGAAGGCAGATGCTTAACAACTGAGCCACCCAGGCGCCCCTCAAAACTCATTTAGAAGGAAGAGCCATGGTTAATTCCAAGGCAGGAGTCATCCTACATAAAGGAATAGGTCAATCAGATTTTTCAAATTGAATGATGAGGTAATTTTTATTCTGCCATCTTAGGACAAGGACCAATAGGCAAGATGCCTAACCAGTGTGCTGAGGCTGGCAGGCTGTACACCGAAATTAGTTAAATTTTATCTCCACACATTTGGTCACTTTTACTAATTTCATTACATGTCTTCCTTGGCAGGTGATAGTTTTATACAGTCACCATTATTCATCACATTTCACAAATCCTACTTCTATTTAGTGAGGCTCGTTTCTGGAGAGAAGAGAGAAGTTCAAGTCAAATGAATCTATTTACCCCCAGAGACTCTTTCCACAGGGCAGACTCCAGTAGGCCCCAAATTCTTGAGTTCTATCACATCACTTCATCAGATATACTGGCTAATTAAATTTTAGAACAAGGGTGAAAAAGGTAAGTCTCAAACTAATCTATAAGATCCTGCAGCCATCTTTCTAGGAGCTACGTTACGAGAAAATTTAGTCAATTTATACTCTTACAATCCTCGAGTTCAACCTGTTTGAGATCATTAAAAAGTGAGTGGAAGGAGACAACCATTTTAATACTGACATCTTGATTCCCACGAAGCCTAAGATTGGCTAAGTCCTAACGTCCTGTCTCTCACTTGAGGTAGCTTGTTGTTGCAAAAACACAGCAAAATATTAAGATCTCAACTTCTCTACAATAGTGCAGCAGAAAATACCCATGTCCACTTCAGTCCTTCATAAGGCTAAAATATAAACATTAGGATGATTTTAGAATTATAAAATAAGCACAATCTAAATTTCAGATTTTTTTCTCCCAATTCTGTCTCCTAACTCTCATAATATCTGGGAAACTTGTTTTTTATTCATAAAATGAAAAGGAAGGATCTTATGATAACCAGGACTTCTGACTTCTAACATTGAGTAATTCTACATTTATATCAATAAATGGGACAGTTATGGGACAGTTTTTCATCTTGATGATAATTTTATGTTCTTTCCTTTTCTCTGGTTTCTACCAACTAAGTACAAGTCTCTATCATATCTTGGTTAAATTACTGCAATAAATTTCTGCCCTGAGCATGTTTATGATTTTAGCTATACTTTGCCCTCAACTCCTGAATGGTCCTTTTACCTGAAGTGGAATCCCATTGCTCCAAGTTCAAAAGCCTTCACATAACTTCAGAGACCTAAGAGATAGTATCTTCTAGACCATACTAGAGATCTGTCTCATTTTCACCACATTCCTGTCTTGTAATTCATTCAAATATAATGGTCATCTTTCCCACCTCAGGGTCTTCCCACACTCACTGTCAAACTGCCTCATTAACATGCTGACTCTATATCCCATCTCTTCCTTCATTTCTCACCTTAAATACCACTGTTTCAAGAATAGGCATTTTTGATCCACCTAGATCAATTCTCTCTAAAATCAGTTCTTTCTACTTCAACACTGAACATTTTGCTTTATAGCACTTCGCACAATACTAATGGATTTGGTGGGATTATTTATTATATTTATGCTTTCCCCAAGGGGTTGCTTATTTTGATAATTTCTGTATAGCCTGGGTCTGGCACACTGTCTAGCACAAAAGAAGTATGTGAAGAACAGCTGTGAAGGTGAAATATCTCTAATAAAATGTTTAATTTTACTCATGTAATCCAATTCTGGTAGCCTCTCTCTTATCCCTCTTATTTTTAAAATTTCATACAATTGCCATGGACAAAAAAAAAAAAAAAAAAAGCAGCACACGATGCTACCTGTTGTGCACTATGATTAAACTGCTAACTAAGCTAGAGCTCTATACATCTGAAGATGCCCTGTTCCAAATATTCTAAACATACCTTCTTTAGCATATACGCAGGAGACATGCCTGATACACAGCTGTTCTAAAGTATTCTTGCTTAATTAGGATCTACATGTTCTATGGCTTTAGTCAGCTACTGTTGGAAAGCAGATACAATTTCTGTCAATCAAACTTATTCATATGGATCACTAATAATTGGTCTTGACAGAGTCACCATGAACTAACACCTCAGTACAAAAAAAAAAAAAAAAGGCAAGGCATGCTTCTCAAATAAACAAAAATACAGAAATAAGGCCATAGTGAAAGTTTACATAAAGATCTACAAAGGATATTTTGGATTTACAAAAACAAATTTCTTTGCACATATCAAGTAATGCAAAGCAAGTTTTGTCCCCTTTGAATCCAAAATAAACAAAAGAAATCATAATATATATTTTTAATTTATTACTACTCAAACATATCATGGGATACCTAATTCTGTGGCACAGAGGCTTGTTCACACCAAGACTTACTCATCTGTAGGATTTAAAAGGGTCATCCCATAGCTTTCCCCTTATAATTTTCGGGTTTTCAATGAAAGTAAGCAGAGGAGGCTAGAAAAAATTCAATTCTAACTCTCCCTCCCCCTTCCTCCTACTTTTTAACCTTATCTCCAAAAGGAAAGAAAAATGGAGTAAATTGGATTGGTAGTATGAACAATGGCAAGAGAATAGAGAAAAGGAGGCAAGTGTTTTGGGTGAAAGCAGAACGAAGAAGGCAAGAGAGATTAAGATTACATTTTTTCATGTGCACCATATATTCATAGTAACAGATAATCAGACCATGAGATTAGAGGCTGTCCTGCTGAGCTAGCGGATCTTCACTTGGCGGGGGCACTGGATACCCAAACACCCAAACAAACTGCTTCACACAGTGAGGACTGGTATGAAACCATGCACATCAGCTTATCTTCTGGTTTAAGGTGACCATCTTTTGAATAAATAGAGAGTGGGGTCAAAATCAATCTGTTGTTTGTCTGTTGGCAATGCCAAACCTGGAAGAATTTTATTTATTGAAAGATTTATGGAGAGACAGAGAGAATAAAGACTGTAAAAAAAAATCCCTTCAATTGAAAAAGGAAAAGAAAACCTGTCCTTTAGAATTGGAATCAAGGTAACTACATTATTTAGAAAAATGCTTCAAATTAGCTGTGATCAATCCATCTATTATCTATCTATCTAGGGAATATTACTGAAGCATTAAAAAAGAATGATATCTTGTCATTTGCAACAACATGGATAGGCCTAGAGGGTGTAGTGCTGAGTGAAATAAATCAGACAGAGAAAGACAAATACCATATGATTTCAGTCATATCTGGAATTTAAGAAACAAAACAAATGAACAAACAAAGCCAAAAAGACAAACAAATAAATCCAGACTCTTAAATACAAAGAGCAAATTGGTAGTTGCCAGAGGAGAGATGGATGTGGGTGTTGGACAAAATAGATAAAGAGGATTAAGACAACACTCAACATGATGAGTACTGGTGAAAGTATAGAACTGTTTAATCCCTACATTATATACCTGAAACTAATATAATGCTGTATGTTAATTATGTCAATTAAAAAAAAACAATAAAGAAGTACATTAAGCAAAAAAGAAAATAAAAAAGGAAAGTTTCAAATTAATAATTATATTATTTAGAAGCAAGAAGCTATTGAGTCTGATATCCATGTTAGAAAGTAAGAAGATAATGCTTTCAGTATAAAATGAATAGAAAGTTATATGGACATAACATGCTAAAACTAAAATACGGAAATTAAAGGGAGAAGAGTAGGATAAGGAAGAGTCAAAACTGAAACTAATAACGTCTTACTAAGTTTAAATTTGCAATGGCATTAAGGAAAACTAAATACATAAATCAGAGGAATAACCTGAACATTTCTCACTAAAAGCAAAGAAAAAGGGCAGACAAAGGAAAAAGTTTGAAAAGGTCATGCTTCTAAGGAGGGTTGAGAAGAGTGAGGAACACAAGCATCCGGAATAGAAGAAATATGAAAAGACATAGCTGAAGAGAAAATATTTCAACTGGAAAAAATTAAGGAGATCTAAAACAGGATTGCAATGTTTCAGGTGAAATCAGTCAAAAGAGATGACGCCTTACCAGGGCCAAAAACATGCAAAAAAAAAAAAAAAAAAATTTCTACAAGTCCCAGGCAGAAAAAAGAAGTCCTGATGGAAACCAAGCCTCAGATTTCCCTATCATAAAGGAGAAGAATGGAGAAAAAGCTATAGTTTTTGAGACAATGGAATGGAATAGAGGAAATGCTTATGTGTTTAAATTATCTTTTAAAAGCAAAAGAAAAAGAAATTAATTCTCAAGCACATAAAAACACAAAAAACACCATCACCAACCTTTGTTTGAAATCAAAGATTTACTACCAACTCCAGATGACTTAGAGGTGAGAGAAATTTCAGAATTCAAAGATACAGAAAGTTTTAGAACTCATTATTAGATTAAGAACTATTATTAGAACTATTAAGAGACTATTAAGAACTATTATTGATATTGCCATTACAATTAAGAATAATAGCAGATAACATGCATCACAAGCTCATTTTGTGTGCAGTACTACATGTGACTTATCTCATCTTCAGTACTACCTTTCACATAAACAGTTTTATCTATTTACAGTGAATACACTGAGGTAGAACAATCCCCAAGATTGCTATAGCTCATAAATATCTTGCTTGAAATTAAACTCACAATTTCAGTCAAGACACTAAAGCTTTTCCTTGCCATGTTTGAATGCAACATCAGGTTTAAATTAATTAATTGTAGCCCGGTGTCAAAACTTGGTTGAGCTCTTTCTGTACGCATAATTCATACAATGTTTTGGCCACATATAACCCTTTAAACAGTAAAGAAAATATTGTTCTTTTCCAGAACTTACTAGTCATGGATAGCCTGTATATAGCATTTACCAAGTGACAGGCACTCTGCTAAGCAGTTCACACATATTAATTCATCTATCCTCACTCTATCAATGTGAACCCAAAGCAGAGAGACAGCAAATAACTTGTCCAAGGTCACCCATCTTCTAAGTGACAGACACAGATTTTATCCTAAACTCTATATACTATTGCTTTTATTAAAATGGTTGGGACGGGGATGCCTGGGTGGCTCAGTTGATTGATCAACTGCCTTTGGCTTGGGTCATGATCCTGGGATTTAGTCTTGTGTCAGGTTCCTTGCTCAGTGGGGAGCCTGCTTCTCCCTCTGCCTGCTGTTGCCCCTGCTTGTGCTTTCTCTCTCTCTCTCTGACAAATAAATAAATTCTTAAAAATAAGTGCTTCAGACACTAGGGGGATTTTTCTTCACTATTCTTCACAATCATAATTGTGTAGAAAATTATTCAAGAACTTGAAAAATTATTTTTCATATTTTTAAACCTTATATTGAATAGTTTCATTACTTGTTCTTGTTCAATGAGAAAAACTAATAAATCAACCTAATCACAAAAATATCCTCTCAGCAAGCCCCAATGGATATCTTCTTCCATCAAAAAATATTCCCCTGATAACTACCCTTCATAGTCAGAATATAAAAGATGATGTCAATATGCATAGGAAGAAAAAAAGAAAATTAGAGAACACATTAAAATGTTAAAAGTCTGTATCTGTTCAGGGAATTAGGGATGTTTTCTTTATCCTTCCCATGTTCTCCAAATTTTACAGCTTTCCCTCCAGATCAGTATAAACTTATGCATGTAATATATAAGCACAGCTAAGTAAAAAATGATACATAAAAGTACTGACAAGAAAGATAACTATGTTATGAGGGTTTATTCCTGGATGGTGAGGCTAGAGATGGATTTTTCTTTTATTATTTTTTTAATTGTTCAAATTAATCAGAATACCTTATTTTGGTGATGGAAAATCATTATTTTTAATAAAAAGAATTATAGCATATCATCACAAAAATTCATGCTTGGTGGTTATTTTCAGTAGAACAGACCACACAGGTCATACACATTCGGAATCTACTGAAGCTCTGCTGTGTATCATGGGCAGCCTCTGGGTTTGCTTTTACTTTTCAGTGGTTTACTCATAACCCACATCAGAAAATTCTCAGAAGTTTTCAAACCTCTAATGTGCCATATTTTAACTAAAGCCTATTCAGATCATCTTTTTCACATAGAATATTAACTTTTTTTTAAAAAAGGAAATAATTTATTGAAGCAAATACTGAATATTACATATTTATTTGTGTATTTAAAATTCTAATTTAAATACTAAAATTACCTAGAGTAAAGCAGTTGATGTAAAGTTTATATTATTAATTCTAAGTAATTTACTCAATACACAGTAATAGATAAATATAGCTTTGTTTGAGTTTTTAAGATTAAAATTATTGAACAAACATTTATTACTGATGTCTAAGTATCAAGCACAGAGCTAATGGAAGAGAAACATCTTATTTGCCAGAATTCTGTTAGGTGAAAAAAATAGCTTTGTTCCTCTTTAACATTAATGAATATGAATGAAGAACTACACATAAACATTCTAAATAATTCTAAATGCTAATATGCTATGTATTGAGGCAATTCTAGAAAGAATATTTAAATATTTTTGTGGAAATAAATACCAAGCATACCTTTAATCATGCACTGGTAAACATGGGTTTCTCCTTTATCTTCTCTCACAATCATTACTTATTAGCTCAGAAGTGATATCCTAGGGGATATTCTTCCATAACCTAGAATTTAGTAATTAGTTTGGCATTAAATAGAGGTCTTGAGATGAAGAATCATCTAAAGTTAGTTTCAAAGTGCACATTTGAGTATAGTCATCACTAGCACTCAAGCAATTGGCATGGGCTTGCCTTCCATATTGAGAGTGATCTCAAGCATTACATAGTATCTGTGGTTAAGGTAATTACATAATTTCTTCCTAACACAAAACAAGATCAAAATGAATGCATCAAGAGTTTGAGACTAGAACGTTTCTTTTTTTATATATAATTTTTTTTTTTAATTTGACAGACAGAGATCACAAGTAGGCAGAGAGGCAGGCAGAGAGAGAGAGGGAGAAGCAGGCTCCCTGCTGAGCAGAGAGCCCCATGTGGGGCTCCATCCCAGACCCTGGGATCATGACCAGAGCCGAAGGCAGAGGCTTTAATTCACTGAGCCACCCAGGTGCCCCTAGAACATTTCTTGAATATTAATTATGAATTGGGATATTAGGAAGGAAAAGAAAGGCTGAGAAGAGAGGACAGGGTGGAAAGAGGTAGTAGTCTGGTGACTCGAATAATATTCAATTGATGTGACTATTCATTTATTTGTCCATTTAAAAATATTTTTGAAGCATCTAGTAGGTGTCGGGGACTAATGATGCAAAAAGAAGCAGGGCAGCCAGGCTTCCAGTCTCAAAGCAATTCAAAATCTCCTAGTTAGCAGATACAGAGATTGCAAGCCCTAGTTCCTTACCCTAATTCTTTTCACCTGAAACTGGAAATTGCCAATTAAAGGTAGGGCACCCAGTTCTTTTGAGATGCCCTTAAAACGATGGTCCTTCAAAAGAATCTTTGAAAGCAAACTAAGGAAAGTTTTATTCTAATTACTAAGCATGATGCAGCTCTTTTTAAAGAAAATTGTTCAAAAAAAGGAGGGCTGGTAAGAGGAAACTTTTGCAGGTGATGGATAAGTTTATGGTGTTGGTAGTGATAATGGTTTCATGGGCACGCACTTTTCTCCAAATAAATGAAGTTGTACCCATTAAATTCCTACAGGTTTTTTTGGTTCTGTTTTGTTTTGTTTTGTTTTGTTTTGTATGTCAAGCACACACCAATAAAGCAGTTAAAAAAGGGAAGAAGGAAGGAAGGAAGGACAGAGAGAAAGAAGAAAGAAGATTGTTCTGATGCTTTTTTGTGCAGTTCAAAGATTTCAAAATGTATTAGAAATGGTTTTAAATCTCACTGGATGTAATGGTCTTCTTATCTAATCCACGTTCTTCCTTCAATTCATTCTCCCTGTTGTCAGCACCAGGCTATCGGGCAAACTGGCATTGTCTGATAATATAGATCTCTTTTAAGACCATCCCAAATCACCCACTACATTAAAGTCCTTTTGGTTTCTATTTACTTTTGACCCTATGCATCCTGAGAACTTCATATCCACATGCTACTTGCTTTTCCTCATTCACACCCTGCTCTTGTCCAGCTGCAGGTTTTGTAGATACATTCCTCCTCTGATGCTCTTTCTGTACTTATCCAGCAGCCTATTACCCCAGGGCCACCTTTCCTAAGAAATTACCTCCAACCCTCTACACAGAATCAACTCCTCCATTTGTCTTAATTTCCTGGGATATGATTTAACCCTCCTTCCTTTTGCCTTTCTTCCTTCCATTTCACAAAATCCCATTTCACTTAAAATAAATCCAAATTCCTTATCCATTCATCCATTGAAGGGCATCTTGGTTCTTTCCACAGTTTGGCAACCGTGGCCATTGCTGCTATAAACATTGGGGTACAGATGGCCCTTCTTTTCACTACATCTGTATCTTTGGGGTAAATACCCCTTCAACAGACGAATGGATAAGGAAGATGTGGTCCATATACACTATGGAGTATTATGCCTCCATCAGAAAGGATGAATACCCAACTTTTGTAGCAACATGGACAGGACTGGAAGAGATTATGCTGAGTGAAATCAGTCAAGCAGAGAGAGTCAATTATCATATGGTTTCACTTATTTGTGGAGCACAACAAATAGCATGGAGGACAAGGAGAGTTAGAGAGGAGAAGGGAGTTGAGGGAAATTGGAAGGGGAGTAGAATCATGAGAGACTATGGACTCTGAAAAAAATCTGAGGGGTTTGAAGGGGTGGGGGGGTGGGAGTTTGGGGTACCAGGTGGTGGGTATTATAGAGGGCACGATTGCATGGAGCACTGGGTGTGGTGAAAAAATAATGAATACTATTATGCTGAAAATAAATAAAAAGTAAATTTAAAAAAATAGTAAAAAAATAATAAAAATTAAAAAAAATAATAAATCCAAATTCCTTACCATGATTTCCATGACTGAACCCTGTGGCACAAACACACTAATTGTATCATCCTTTCCCTTGCAGTGCAAGGGAATTTGATTTGCATCTAACCAATAAAATCTGGCAAAGACAAAAGGACAGTCACTCTCTAATTATATTACATTATATAGACTTCAGTGAGAGATACTCTTGCTTGGCCTTGAAGAAGTCAGGTACCATGTTATGTCTGTATGAAGGCCTAATTGGCAAGAAACTTTGGGTGCATCTAGAAGCTGAGAGTGGCCCCTGGTAGCAAGACAATGGGGACCTCAGTCCCCTAAGCACAAAGAAATGAAATCTACCAACAACCGCATGAGCTGAGCCCCAAAAGAAGGCCAGCATTATGAGTGGAGTCTTTCAAGACTAGGACCCTGAGCCGAAGACCCAGTTAAGCTGTACCCAGACTCCTGATCCCTGGAAACTGTGAAGTAAACAATAAATATGTTATTTTAAGCTGCTAATTTTGTGGTTATGCAGCAATAGAAAATTAATACTAACCCTTAACTTCTCTACCACTTTCCCTGACCTTCTCCCCTTATATCATCTAGATCTGGACACTTGGACCCTCTTTTTTCAATCCTCACTTCAGGAATTTTGCACATGTGGATCCCTCTGTTTGGAACACTTCCTCCGTACCTGTCCTATGACTGGCTCCATCTCAGTTTATGCCATTTTATTTTAAGCATCTGCTTAGCCACTTCTTCAGCTACTCTGTCTCAAATCAATGTTCCTCCATCCCATTATGGTGTAGTACCAAATTTGCTTCTCTTATGGCATTCATCAAAATACATAATAACTTAATTATTTATTTACTAACATATTACTTTTTTTTAAAGATTTTATTTATTTGACAGAGAGAGATCACAAGTAATCAGAGAGGCAGGCAGAGAGAGAGAGAGAGAGAAAGGAGGAAGCAGACTCCCTGCCTAGCAGAGAGCCTGATGCGGGACTGGATCCCCGGACCTGAGATCATGACCTAAGCTGAAGGCAGAGGCTTACCCCACTGAGCCACCCAGGCGCCCCACTAACATATTACTTTTATATTTTCCACCAGAATATAAGATTGTTGAAAGAAAGTATATGTGCCTTACTTCTGCATATTCAACATCTATCTGGTCATACAATGAATTCTCAATAAATATGTGCTAATTGGATGAATAACGGTAGAGAGGTAAGAGCAGGCAGATTGTCACAGAAAATGGCAAAATTTTGCATTTAAGCTGGCAGTGGACATGGTTCGATATACTTTTAAACATCCTATTCTGATATTCTGTAGAGTTGACAAACGCCATAGTGGTGAGACACATTTATTATTTTGGAGCTAGAATTAATGAGCATGATGATGGGGTCAATAAGGAGAGTGAAGAATAAGAAGAATTTATTTATGTACGAATGTAGATGGGAAGGTCAGGAGGGAGGCAGAGGATGCTAGGGAGAGCAGGGCGAATGTAGAAACTAGAGCTCACTGGAGTTGTTGACTGTTTTTGAAGTAGAAAATAGAAGGAGGTAGGTAAAGTAATATTCAAGGTTTATAACTTGGGTGCCTGCGCAGTTAAAATTCAAAGTACAGGAAAAGAGTGAGTCTTTCGGTCTTTACAGGGATATTTATGTGTATATATCTTCAAGTATTGTGTGAGTTGTTAGGAAGTTATAATTGTTAGCACTGAGAACAGTTCTTTGTTAACAATAAATGTCAAATAAGTGTTCTTTAATCATTGAATTGACTTTATAAACATATATTTTTATCCCCAGGGGTACAGGTCTGTGAATTGAATTGACTTTAGATAGGATTTATCTTTTAAAGACTTAATATATTTCATTATTAAAAAAGAAATATTAAAAAAGAAACATTTTATTAGAATTGGGAGAAGTATTTGGCAGGAAAAAGTATTCAGGAAGAAAATAAAACAGAATAGCAGGTTTGGTCTAGTGCCAGGATGTCTGGGATTAAAGTGATAATATTTCGATAGTGTCTCTTACATCCCGGTCCCTAATTTTTAACTTGAATTCATTATTTGGTGTTGATGTCTCTATGTTTTTTTTTTTTTCCTATTTTGTCAAAATTAGTGACATACAAGAGCTCTGAGGAAAGGGTAGGATTTATAAGGACCAAAACTGAGTTAAAGGTAAAATGTCCCCTAAGTTACCTCATGGATAGCCATATTCCCCCAATGCAATGGGAAAATAACCAAAATGGATATGGCACAATTTTCTTGGAAATGTACTGATCTAACTAGAATAGATAGCGGTCAGCTCCATGCTGACCTCTGATAATTATTAGATAATTGCCAATAAAACCAACTGCAATACATTGATACTTCATGATATATATATGTATACTTAATGATTAAGTATATATATATTATACAAATTAAGTGCAAATATATATAAATATCTTACAATATATGTATGTGTGTTTATATGTATTTTATATATACGTGTGTGTGTGTGTGTGTGTGTACATAATATATACATTTATCTCACAGGGGATAGATAGATATCCTATAACATACAAAAGATTGTGTTGGTAAAATCTATATAGTTTGTCAATGAGTTTGAGCCTTATCCTACAGGCAATACAGAACTTGTAAATTTTGTATGAAAGAGACTGATGTGATCAAAATTGTTTTAACAATTGGAAATAGAGTGCAGAATATTTTAGGGAATCTTATTTCTCAACTATTCTGCCAAGACCCACTGATGTGCAAAGATTAATTTTGAGATATAGTTTTAGTAAACATTTCATTTTAATTAATTGCAATGGAGTCAATGTTGTTCCCATGCTAATAACATCTCTCTACCCTTGCATTATGATATCCCTTCATGGCATGACAAATGATGTCCCAGGAATTGCATGGGAAGCCTGTAAGTGAATATACCTTTAAAACTGAAGGGGAAAAAACGGAGTTGAGTGATTTGGAAGATATTGCAGGGAAGGAATTGACAAAAATCGGTGAGAATAAAATTTGATGAAGGAGGAGCTATCAAGGATAACAACAGGATTTCCAGCCTGGGAGAATGGGTAATGGGTGAATTCATGAACTGAGATAAGGAGTAAACGATATTCTCTTTTTGGGGGGAGGAGGCAGAGTGGAGAAATGAGTTCAGTTTTAGTCATAATGCATTGTCAAGACTTTACTGTTAGAACACCCACACCATCTGACCTGAAATATTTTCACTATTTGGGCCCTAAGAACAGCCATTTCATAAAGTTTCCAATATATGTGGTTTTTTAGCAGACAACTGATTGATTGGGGAGAAAAGATAAATAAAAAACACATATGTTTCAATCGACTCGATTACTATTTATTTTGTAAAGGTCAAAGGATCAAAAACTACATCACCCAAATAATATGACTATAATGTATGGATCTTACCTTCACTATAATAACTAGATCTGATGGACCATTTCAGCTCAATAAAATTAGTGCACTATAGACATAGTCTAATAATCCATGGTTACTATCAGACTATGATTAGCCTTGGGCTGAGCCCACAAATGCAAAATAAAGTTGAGCACTGCAAGTATAAAATATAAACCTGAGAAAAGCAAATCCGAAACATCTTGCTTCAATTATAAAATATTTCAGACAAAAGTAGAGGTATAATAATTTTTTTCTTGAGTATCACCCACAGTTAATAGGTAAATAGATGACACTTCTGAAATATCCATTGAATTTATTTGAGAATTATAAATGATTACTATCATATTTATACTACCCATGTGAAATATAGGTTATTAAGATATTTTTGTGTATATGTCTAAACTATAACACATGTTAATTGTTTCTGCTGTCATACACACATCTATGATTTTATAGCAATATGTGACAGCTAATACTGATAGAGAAAGCTTTCACTTTCTTGGCTCAAAGGGTAGAATAATTCAGTGCAAGTGGTCTAATATGTTGAAAGAAATGTTTTTTAAAAGCTTGATCAATGTAATCTGTTACTTTTGGTTAATTGAACTTGGTTAATCTAAGTCAGTTTGCAAATCTCATCTTCTTGTACATTAAAATGTGTCCAAAAACTTGAAATGTAATGACATTATATTTTTCATCTGTCTGGTTACTATTTAAATATAGCAGACAAGAAAACCATAAAAGTAGACAAATCAGATTTAAATTAACAGAGTCTGACTAAATTCTTCCTTTTTATTAAAATACATGCTTCATTATTTTCAAATGAACTTTTTTGCTTCTAATGATGCTATGTGAAATTATTTATGATGTTTTCAGTGAAAGACTCTACATTTTATACCTTCCACTATAAGAAGTCTATAATAAATGAAACATTACAGATAAAGTGAAGTTCATTTCAAGGGCACTTTCCCACTAACAGACTGCTTACTGCTGACAGCAGATCAGTGACTCATAAAACTGCTATGCTGGTGTTCACTTGATACTCTAATGGTGATGCATCTACCTTGTTATCCTGTTCAATAATGACACTAATACAGAGTGTGAAAATTCACTAACAAGATCCACCTGAAGAAATGATTACCTTTCATAAAAACATATGATTATGCCATTAATGATATTTTGAGAGGTTTAATGGATCCCTGGAATCCTACGTTGTAAATAGCTAAACTGCCACTCATTTTCTGAGGGAAAGTGGGTGAAAGTCAATCTTTGGCAAAGTTGAATAAAAAACAGCCAACTTCCTTTAGATGTTAAATGTATTTGTCCTTGAACTCCAACTAGTTCATAAATATTTCCTTTGACAGATATTCTTTCATTCTCACATATTTCTTTGTCATTAAGGGTGTAAAACTTTTACTCTTTTAAATGTCAAATTATCATTTCTTATTCATACTTCTTGACAATTGCTGCTAAGTATATTGTGTTTTTTATTTTTGTTTCTTTGTTTTTTACTCTTTTGCAGAGTAAAGCAAAACTGTATAGCTACTATTCTATTTAAAGTTTTAGATAAGGGTGTTGTTTCCTTAAATCAATTTTTGTTCTCAGTATGGCTGCATTATAACATGCTGTTAGAAGATTATTATGAAATCTCAAATATCTACTAGGGTCAATATTGCTTTTAATAATAATATTTATTTGTTGAACACCTACTGTGAATATTGCCCTGTATTGCATATTATAGCAGTTTAAAGAGAAGAGAAGTTCCTGACTTTGAGGAGCCTGTCATCACTCTCATGGCTGGATAATAGTTAAGACCTATTCTTCTTGAAAACAGAAAAATGACAAATAAGATGCAAATGAATAGAAACAGTAGTTATTGGGGGTTAATCTTATCTTGATGATTATTGGGTATATATGGAATATATTGGGATATATGGAATTGCTGAATCACTATATTATATACCTGAAACTAATATAACACTGTAGGTTAACTACATTGGAATTAAAACTAAAGTAATTTTTTTAAATTAAAAAGTATATATGATTATGATATATATATTCCCTGATACCTAAGTATAAGGAAAAAATCATATCTATTTTCCTAAACCTAGAATTTAATCTTTATTTTTCTACATTAGAATAAATCTAGATTAGCCTTCAGTAATCTGGCTATTGGGAAATTAAGGCAGATCTCTATACAAATAAATGGATAAATTTAGGAGAAAATTCAATTTATCAAAATTAAATCCAGTAAAGTCTTAAACAGATAAATTTTCATGGGAGAAAAGAAGTTGTAAAGGAAGTATTTCTGAAAAATGTATCAGAGACAAATGGGTTCAATAAATAATTCTACCAAACCCTGAGAGACCAGTTAGAACATGAATGATAAAAAAAATTCAAATTCATTTAACAAAACAAGAATTGATACATAACCTGATAAGATGGTAGACAACAAAGGGAATTACAGACTGGTATTAATTATATGAGTATTGGAAAAATTCAAAATAAAATATGAATGAATGGATTCTAATACTACCAACAATACACCTTGTCTGTTATGAAGTGAATGTTGTACCCCCATATTCATATGTTGAAGCCCAAACTCCCAATGTGGTGGTAGTTAGAGACAGAGCCTTTATAGAAATAATTAAGGTTAAATGAGGTCATAAACAGAGGCCACTCATCCAATAGGATTCATGACCTTGTAAGAAGAGACATCTGAGAGCTTGTTCACTCTTATGCCAGATTTAATAAACTTTCCAACACTTGGAAAGTTTTCTTTTTTTCCAGGTGGTCACATCAATAAATATTCATGAAAGAGTTACAGGTATATGAATTAAGATATGAAGAATGGGTGTGGACAAGACAAGCACAGCATTCTTGACAGCAATAGCAATGTGAGGAAAAATACAGGCGTAGACCCACTAATCAGGACATTTGTACGGAGCAGTAAAGGTACTTGGGGGGCAATCAGTAAGCATGGCCAAAGAAGACACACTCATCTTTGTCCATGACACTGCAGGTCACAACCCTCCAGGGTTTAGAGTTCTCTGAAGTATCCAGTGGAGTTCCCTATAAAGAAATAAAAACCTATCTGAGAGCTGGTTCACATAAGGTAATATGAAGTAGAGTAGATCCTATACATACAGCTTGTGATTTTCTCTAGCGGTATTTAACCCTCTGCATCTCTAAGGGCAACCCCAACTTTTGAATCCATCATCTTTGAGCACTGGAGCTATCATGTTCTCATTCTTTACATATAATCCACTGTTAAGTCTAGAATGCCATCCTTCTACATTTACCTCTAATTGCAGCTCTCCCTTGACACTGCAGCTTCCTGGGGTGATCTCTGGGGCAAAGGCAGAACTGCTATTGTTTGACAAAACTCTAAGCATCGTGTATATTACCAAGCACTTGAGCTTTTTTTTTTCTTTAAGATTTTTATTTATTCATTTGATAGAGATCACAAGTAGGCAGAAGGGCAGGCAGAGAGAGGAAAGGAAGCAGGCTCCCTGTGGAGCAGAGAGCCCGACGTGGGGCTCCATCCCAGACTCTGAGATCATGACCTGAGCCGAAGGCAAAGGCTTAACCCACTGAGCCACCCAAGTGCCCCAGCACTTGAGCTTTTGCTGTTACAGTAAATAGTTCAAGTTTATGTAATAAATTATATAGCTTTGCCCTTGTTTCAATGATTGATTTAATCTAGGGCCTTTTTTAGTAACTCATCCAATCAAAATGGTCATTTTTTATTGATGACCAATGTCTTATAAATATTTGACTCTGTGATTCAGAAAATATAGTCCTACATGAACTTCATTCATTTAGTCAGTCAGTCATTTATTTATTCAGCAAATCTTTTTGAACACCAGCCATGCGTCAGGCAGTGTTCTAAACACGGCAGTTAAAACAAACAAACAAACAAAAGTCTATGTTCTTTATGGAGCTTACATTCTGGTGAAGGAAGGTAGAAAATAAATAGAAACAATCAAACAGACAATTTTCCCTGGTGGTAACTGCAATGAAGAAAATGACACCAGGTGATTCATTAGGGAAGGAATGGATGAAAATGGATGGGTTTAGGGGAGGAGTTAAGATGGCGGAGAAGTAGCAAGCTGAGACTGCTTCAGCTAGCCAGAGATCAGCTAGATAGCTTATCTAAAGATTGCAAACACCTGAAAATCCATCAGCAGATCGAAGAGAAGAAGAACAGCAATTCTGGAAACAGAAAAACAACCACTTTCTGAAAGGTAGGACCGGCGGAGAAGTGAATCCAAAGCGACGGGAAGATAGACCCCGGGGGGAGGGGCCGGCTCCCGGCAAGCAGCGGAGCAACCGCGCACAAAATCAGGACTTTTAAAAGTCTGTTCCGCTGAGGGACATCGCTCCAGAGGCTAAACCGGGGCGAAGCCCACGCGGGGTCAGCATGGCCTCAGGTCCCGCAGGGTCACAGAAGGATCGGGGGTGTCTGAGTGTCGCAGAGCTTGCGGGTATTGGAACGGGAAAGCCGGCTACAGAGACAGAGCCGACAGTAAGCTCACAGCTCCATGTTACCTTGAACCGGTCGCAGGCTCGGTGAGCTCGGAGCGCGGCCGGAGGTCAGGCAGACGGGAGTAACTGGGCGCTGTCCTCTGAGGGCGCACTGAGGAGTGGGGCCCTGGGCTCTCGGCTCCTCCGGGCCGGAGACCAGGAGGCCGCCATTTGTATTCCCGTCCTCTGGAACTCTACGGAAAGCGCTCAGGGAACAAAAGCTCCTGAAAGCAAACCCAAGCGGATTACTCACCCCGGCCCCGGGTAAGGGCGGTTTAATTCCGCCTGGGGCAAAGACACTTGAGAATCACTACAACAGGCCCCTCCCCCAGAAGATCAACAAGAAATCCAGGCGAGACCAAGTTCACCTACCAAGGAGTGCGGTTTCAATACCAAAGAGAGCAGCAGAATTCCAGAGGAGGAAAAAGCCAAGCACGGAACTCATGGCTTTTTCCCTGTGATTTTTTTTAGTCTTGCAGTTAATTTAATTTTTTCTTTTTCATTTTTTTTTTCTCGCCTTCGGGTAAAATTTTTTTTTTAACTGTTACCTTTTTCTTTTTTAACGATTTTTTACTAGTTTATCTAATATATATATTTTTTCTTTTTTACATTTTTCTTAGGTGTTTTCTTTTTTTAAAAATTCTTTTCTTTTCTTTTCTTATTTTTTTTTTCTTTTTGTTTTTTTTTTTTCTTTCTTCCTTTTTGAACCTCTTTTTATCCCCTTTCTCCCCACTCACGATTTTGGATCTCTTCTAATTTGGTTAAAGCATATTTTCCTGGGGTTGTTGCCACCCTTTTAGTATTTACTTGCCCCTTCATTTACTCTTATCTGGACAAAATGACAAGACGTAAAAATTCAACACAAAAAAAAGAACAAGAGGCAGTACCGAAGGCTAGGGACCTAATCAATACAGACATCGGTAATATGTCAGATCTAGAGTTCAGAATGACAATTCTCAAGGTTCTAGCCAGGCTCGAAAAAGGCATGGAAGATATTAGAGAAACCCTCTCGAGAGATATAAAAGCCCTTTCTGGAGAAATAAAAGAACTAAAATCTAACCAAGTTGAAATCAAAAAAGCTATTAATGAGGTGCAATCAAAAATGGAGGCTCTCACTGCTAGGATAAATGAGGCAGAAGAACGAATTAGTGATATAGAAGACCAAATGACAGAGAATAAAGAAGCTGAGCAAAAGAGGGACAAACAGCTACTGGACCACGAGGGGAGAATTCGAGAGATAAGTGACACCATAAGACGAAACAACATTAGAATAATTGGGATTCCAGAAGAAGAAGAAAGTGAGAGGGGAGCAGAAGGTATACTGGAGAGAATTATTGGGGAGAATTTCCCCAATATGGCAAAGGGAACGAGCATCAAAATTCAGGAGGTTCAGAGAATGCCCCTCAAAATCAATAAGAATAGGCCCACACCCCGTCACCTAATAGTATAATTTACAAGTCTCAGTGACAAAGAGAAAATCCTGAAAGCAGCCCGGGAAAAGAAGTCTGTAACATACAATGGTAAAAATATTAGATTGGCAGCTGACTTATCCACAGAGACCTGGCAGGCCAGAAAGAGCTGGCATGATATTTTCAGAGAAAAACATGCAGCCCAGAATACTATATCCAGCTAGGCTATCATTGAAAATAGAAGGAGAGATTAAAAGCTTCCAGGACAAACAACAACTGAAAGAATTTGCAAATACCAAACCAGCTCTACAGGAAATCTTGAAAGGGGTCCTCTAAGCAAAGAGAGACCTACAAGTGGTAGATCAGAAAGGAACAGAGACCATATACAGTAACAGTCACCTTACAGGCAATACAATGGCACTAAATTCATATCTCTCAATAGTTACCCTGAATGTGAATGGGCTAAATGCCCCTGTCAAAAGACACAGGGTATCAGAATGGATAAAAAAACAAAACCCATCTATATGTTGCCTCCAAGAAACTCATTTTAAGCCCGAAGACACTTCCAGATTTAAAGTGAGGGGATGGAAAAGAATTTACCATGCTAATGGACATCAGAAGAAAGCAGGAGTGGCAATCCTTATATCAGATCAATTAGATTTTAAGCCAAAGACTATAATAAGAGATGAGGAAGGACACTATATCATACTCAAAGGGTCTGTCCAACAAGAAGATTTAACAATTTTAAATATCTATGCCCCCAACATGGGAGCAGCCAACTATATAAACCAATTAATAACAAAATCAAAGAAACACATCAACAATAATACAATAATAGTAGGGGACTTTAACACTCCCCTCACTGAAATGGACAGGTCATCCAAGCAAAAGATCAGCAAGGAAATAAAGGCCTTAAACGACACACTGGACCAGATGGACATCACAGATATATTCAGAATATTTCATCCCAAAGCAACAGAATACACATTCTTCTCTAGTGCACATGGAACATTCTCCAGAATAGATCACATCCTCGGTCCTAAATCAGGACTCAACCGGTATCAAAAGATTGGGATCATTCCCTGCATATTTTCAGACCACAATGCTCTAAAGCTAGAATTCAACCACAAAAGGAAGTTTGGAAAGAACCCAAATACATGGAGACTAAACAGTATCCTTCTAAAGAATGAATGGGTCAACCGGGAAATTAAAGAAGAATTGAAAAAAATCATGGAAACAAATGATAATGAAAATACAACGGTTCAAAATCTGTGGGACACAACAAAGGCAGTCCTGAGAGGAAAATATATAGCGGTACAAGCCTTTCTCAAGAAACAAGAAAGGTCTCAGGTACACAACCTAACCCTACACCTAAAGGAGCTGGAGAAAGAACAAGAAAGAAACCCTAAGCCCAGCAGGAGAAGAGAAATCATAAAGATCAGAGCAGAAATCAATGAAATAGAAACCAAAAAAACAATAGAACAAATCAACAAAACTAGGAGCTGGTTCTTTGAAAGAATTAATAAAATTGATAAACCCCTGGCCCGACTTATCAAAAAGAAAAGAGAAAGGACCCAAATAAGTAAAATCATGAATGAAAGAGGAGAGATCACAACTAACACCAAAGAAATACAAACTATTATAAGAACATACTATGAGCAACTCTACGGCAATAAATTTGACAATCTGGAAGAAATGGATGCATTCCTAGAAACATATAAACTACCACAACTGAACCAGGAAGAAATAGAAAGCCTGAACAGACCCATGACCAGTAAGGAGATTGAAACAGTCATTAAAAATCTCCAAACAAACAAAAGCCCAGGGCCAGACGGCTTCCCGGGGGAATTCTACCAAACATTTAAAGAAGAACTAATTCCTATTCTCCTGAAACTGTTCCAAAAAATAGAAATGGAAGGAAAACTTCCAAACTCATTTTATGAGGCCAGCATCACCTTGATCCCAAAACCAGACAAGGATCCCACCAAAAAAGAGAGCTATAGACCGATATCCTTGATGAACACAGATGCGAAAATACTCAACAAAATACTAGCCAATAGGATTCAACAGTACATTAAAAAGATTATTCACCACGACCAAGTGGGATTTATTCCAGGGCTGCAAGGTTGGTTCAACATCCGCAAATCAGTCAATGTGATACAACACATCAATAAAAGAAAGAACAAGAACCATATGATACTCTCAATAGATGCTGAAAAAGCATTTGACAAAGTACAACATCCCTTCCTGATGAAAACTCTTCAAAGTGTAGGGATAGAGGGCACATACCTCAATATCATCAAAGCCATCTATGAAAAACCCACCGCAAATATCATTCTCAATGGAGAAAAACTGAAAGCTTTTCCGCTAAGGTCAGGAACACGGCAGGGATGTCCATTATCACCACTGCTATTCAACATCGTACTAGAGGTCCTAGCCTCAGCAATCAGACAACAAAAGGAAATTAAAGGCATCCAAATCGGCAAAGAAGAAGTCAAATTATCACTCTTCGCAGATGATATGATACTATATGTGGAAAACCCAAAAGACTCCACTCCAAAACTGCTGGAACTTATACAGGAATTCAGTAAAGTGTCAGGATATAAAATCAATGCACAGAAATCAGTTGCATTTCTCTACACCAACAGCAAGACAGAAGAAAGAGATATTAAGGAGTCAATCCCATTTACAAAACCATAAGATACCTAGGAATAAACCTAACCAAAGAGACACAGAATCTATACTCAGAAAACTATAAAGTACTCATGAAAGAAATTGAGGAAGACACAAAGAAATGGAAAAATGTTCCATGCTCCTGGATTGGAAGAATAAATATTGTGAAAATGTCTATGCTACCTAAAGCAATCTACACATTTAATGCAATTCCTATCAAAGTACCATCCATCTTTTTCAAAGAAATGGAACAAATAATTCTAAAATTTATATGGAACCAGAAAAGACCTCGAATAGCCAAAGGGATATTGAAAAAGAAAGCCAAAGTTGGTGGCATCACAATTCCGGACTTCAAGCTCTATTACAAAGCTGTCATCATCAAGACAGCATGGTACTGGCACAAAAACAGACCCATAGATCAATGGAACAGAATAGAGAGCCCAGAAATAGACCCTCAAATCTATGGTCAACTAATCTTCGACAAAGCAGGAAAGAATGTCCAATGGAAAAAAGACAGCCTCTTCAGTAAATGGTGCTGGGAAAATTGGACAGCCACATGCAGAAAAATGAAATTGGACCATTTCCTTACACCACACACAAAAATAGACTCAAAATGGATGAAGGACCTCAATGTACGAAAGGAATCCATCAAAATCCTTGAGGAGAACACGGGCAGCAACCTCTTCGACCTCTGCCACAGCAACATCTTCCTAGGAACAACGCAAAAGGCAAGGGAAGCAAGGGAAAAAATGAACTACTGGGATTTCATCAAGATCAAAAGCTTTTGCACAGCAAAGGAAACAGTTAACAAAATCAAAAGACAACTGACAGAATAGGAGAAGATATTTGCAAACGACATATCAGATAAAGGACTAGTGTCCAAAATCTATAAAGAACTTAGCAAACTCAACACCCAAAGAACAAATAATCCAATCAAGAAATGGGCAGAGGACATGAACAGACATTTCTGCAAAGAAGACATCCAGATGGCCAACAGACACATGAAAAAGTGCTCCATATCACTCGGCATCAGGGAAATACAAATCAAAACCACAATGAGATATCACCTCACACCAGTCAGAATGGCTAAAATCAACAAGTCAGGAAATGACAGATGCTGGCGAGGATGCGGAGAAAGGGGAACCCTCCTACACTGTTGGTGGGAATGCAAGCTGGTGCAGCCACTCTGGAAAACAGCATGGAGGTTCCTCAAAATGTTGAAAATAGAACTGCCCTATGACCCAGCAATTGCACTATTGGGTATTTACCCTAAAGATACAAATGTAGTGATCCAAAGGGGCACATGCACCCGAATGTTTATAGCAGCAATGTCCACAATAGCCAAACTATGGAAAGAACCTAGATGTCCGTCAACAGATGAATGGATCAAGAAGATGTGGTATATATACACAATGGAATACTATGCAGCCATCAAAAGAAATGAAATCTTGCCATTTGCAACAACATGGATGGAACTAGAGCGTATCATGCTTAGCGAAATAAGTCAAGCAGAGAAAGACAACTACCATATGATCTCCCTGATATGAGGAAGTGGTGATGCAACATGGAGGCTTAAGTGGGTACGAGAAGAATAAATGAAACAAGATGGGATTGGGAGGGAAACAAACCATAAGTGACTCTTAATCTCACAAAACAAACTGAGGGTTGCCGGGGGGAGGGGGTTTGGGAGAAGGGGGTGGGATTATGGACATTGGGGAGGGTATGTGATTTGGTGAGTGCTGTGAAGTGTGTAAACCTGGTGATTCACAGACCTGTACCCCTGGGGATAAAAATATATGTTTATAAAAAAAAAAAAATTAAAATAGAAAAAAAAAAAAAGAATAACAACAAAAGAATTATCATTAAGAAAAAAAAAAAAAGAAAGAAAGAAAATGGATGGGTTTAGATTAAATAGACATTAGATGAAATGGTCCAAAAAGACCTCTCTGAGAGGGCCATACTGAGCTTAGACCTGATAATTAGGAGTCAAGTATATGACTGAGAATTGCCAATGCAAATACCCTAAGGTAGGAGAATATTTTAGTTTCAAACTGCACAGAATGAGGTCACATACATAATCAGGATCAACTCCTTTTGGTTCCATGTTTCCTGAATTTTAGTGGCAAGCCAGGGTATGGTAAGTATGTTTGGTCCAGAAAATACTAAATTATAGGACAAGTTTGGGGACTAATCAGCTCTGCAAAAGAATCATGAAGAATTCATTTTAGGAAGGTGTATGGATATTGTACAAAATGTAGAAACGTATTATAGGCATGTACAGACTCCTAGTTTTGCCTGAGTGAGCACTCTTGCATCCAGTTAAGCCACCTGACTGCTTTTATAACTATGTAATCAGTCTACACACATTTAAAGCCGCAGAAGAAATGCTCCCAAATTACTCTACGCTTTTACTTGAAATTAGTGCTTATTTTAAGCTGAAGCTTAGTGCTAGAAAAGGCTCACTTTATCTCTTTCACACAAAATTAAGGGAGACAGTATTTATAAAGGTAAAAGAAAGTGAAGAGCTGGTTTTATCCAAAGAATTCAGTTAACATAAAGATCCAATCTAGGTAATTTATATGAAAAGCCTAATTTCTCAAATTATATATTTAATTGTCAGTTCTTACTTGTCTTTGCAAATGCAACAAGCCAGTCTAGTCATTTACACTGGAAATCTTCTATAGTTGTTTCTTCATATTTTCAAACAGTCCATGGTTTTAAAAAATTGCTACAAATATAGATTTATACATATTTTGTCAAATAATGGAATGTTTAAAAACATCCAAATGACAAGCTATATTTTTAGATGTGATCTTCCCATCTGATAGCTTGTCCTCATAACTTCAGTGTCTTAATGACATAAAATAATCATATAGTGGCTCAGAAGTTCATATCAAATACAAACTGTTAGCTATTTCTGTAATGGAAAAAAGCTGTTTCTGGGATCATAAAATGACAATGTTACCTTACAATCTGAATGAATACTGAGTTTATATAATGTTTGGAAAATTTCCTAAAGAAAATGATTTTAAAATCTAGTTGGATTAAATTTATTTCATATTAAGTACTGGGTATTCTTTTCTTCCATTGGATCTATAGGCCATCAAATCAGTTCACAATTTATCTCTTTTTTTCATTTTTAGAAATATTTGAGCATAGAATTTGAAAGTAGAGAAAACAACACAATGAAACTTTTCCCCAAATTCCACAATAAACAATGCAAGGCAGAGCCTGCTTCATGAATATCCATGCACACATATCCCTCCTAAGGCCTCCCTGGATTGCTTTGAAACAAGTTCAGTAATTATACAATTTCATCTATGAACTCAAATTCCTGAAAGATACACCAGATGGGTCATTCTGAAGGTGTCGGAATTTTTTCCCCTGAGTCACCTTTAGCTTTTCTTCCTTAGTACCTCACAGAATAAGTGAAAACAGAGAGAGAGAAACATGACCCAATGGTCTCTTCCATACTTCAAAAATCACCAGGATTTGCCTCTTTCTTGTAGTTTCCCCAAAGTTCCAGTTCCAACATCCTAATCCAATCCTATGAAACTAAAACCTTGAGAGAAGAATGTCTTGCCCTCTGTGAGTGGTTATTTCATGATGGAAAGATTCTCATTTTACTTCTTAATCTTTTCATTTCTCTGGGATCGTTTTTAATTTGTCTCTTTGATTCAGTTTAAGAGCACCTTTCCTGAAGAAATTTCAGCTGTCAATAGGGGAGTTAGGATGTGAAGGAGAAGAGAGAAGGGTGAGGAACCAACATCAGCTTTTCAACCAATAATCACAAATGTTCACATTTAAATTTTTAATACCACTGAAAATGTAAACACACTGTGACATATATAATGTAGTTGACACAGTCTTATTTATCATCAATAAAAAGTATTTAAATCAAAAACAGATTTACTGAAATAACACTGTCTGGTTTTGGATTACCAAGAGGTGCTGTTTCATCTGTATAAAACTAATCCTGTTTTCAATCTAATATTCTCCAAGGATTATAAAAACCTGTCCAGCCAAATGGACATGCAGCTTATACTAAACTTCAGTGCCCCAATTAGCCAGAGTTCCTGGATCTACCTGGTTCTTGTTGTTATTGTTGTTGTTTTACCAGATTATCTCTTTGACATAAGCCAAACTCATTTGATTTTTGTACTACCACATAAATAACATAAAAATACCTTTCTTGATTCTTTATCTGCCATTATAGGGTGGCTTATAAGCCTTTAGACAGAGTTGATCTCATTTTTTTTAAAGATTTTTATTTAATTATTTGACAGACAGAGATCACAAGTAGGCAGAGAGGCAGGTAGAGAGAGGAGGAAGCAGGCTCCCTGCAGAGCAGAGAGCCTGATGTGGGGCTCAATCCCAGGACCCTGAGATCATGACCCGAGCTGAAGGCAGAGGCTTTAACCCACTGAGCCACCCAGGAGCCCTGAGTTGATCTCATTTTATTGTCTCAACAAACCCAATACAGAGAGCAGAGGAGTTAGTGTTTTCTCATAAACAAGGTACTATATTTATATAGTTCTGAGAGGAATATATAGAATATATAGAAAGAATATATAGAAAAAGTTCTGAGAAGAATATTAGGATAACAGAAAAGAATGCCCTCAAGAAGTTGGAAAGATGAGAAATATGTCACTCTAAGAAATCACCACATAATGGATAAGAACAGGGAGGAGAAATCCAGTCATTTAAGAGCCAGCATCTGGGTGTGTCACAGCAGGTTGACCCCTGCCAGAAAGCACAGATGTAACAAAAATTTTCTCATACAGCGGCAGGTGACTAGCCTGAGATGAGTTAGTGAAGTAAGCACTGTCTGTGTCTACCTGCACTAGCCAAGAAAACAGGGCTCTCTCAGAACAATCTGGTTTACTTGGAGCAGAAATGGCATTCCTAACCCTGATGAACCAACAGAATCTTGTAGAGGTTATATAACTTATCTCAGACATATTGCTATCTATTACCAAAGAATAACTAAGAATCCAAGTCATAATTAAAATCCAAATTAAAAAATACATGGAGACAAATGAAAATGATAACATAATGGTCCAAAATCTTTGGGATGTGGCAAAAGTGTTTCTAAGAGGGAAGGTTATAGCCATATGGGCCTACATCAAGAGTCAAAGAAAATCTCAAATAAACAACTTAATATTATATCTCAAGGAACTAGAAAAAGGACAAATGAAACCCAAAATCTGTAGAAGAAGGAAACAATAATGAGTAGAGCAGAAATAAACTATATAGAAACTAAAAATACTAAACTATAGGAACTAAAAAAAACCATAGAACAGATCAATGAAACCAAGGCTGGTTCTTTTAAAAGATGAACAAAATTGATAAATCTTTAGTAAGAGTCATCAAAATGAGAGAGAAAGGGAGAGAGATGATTCAAGTGAACAAAATCACAAATGGAAGAGGAGGAAAAAAAGAACCCAACACCACAGAAATACAAAGAATTATAAGAAAATATGAAAAATTAAATGCCAACAAATTGGATAATCTAGAAGAAATGGATAAATTTCTAGAAACATATAACCTCCCAAACTGAATCAGAAAGAAAGAAAAAAAAATTTGAACAAACCAATTCCCAACAATGAAATTGAATCTGTAACCAAAAAATTCCCAAAAATCAAAAATTCAAGGCCCAATGGCTTTATAGGTGAAACATTTAAAGAGCAGTTGTTAATATCTGTACTTCTCAAACTGTTCCAAAAAACAGAAGAGGAAGGAAAGCTTTCAAATTTATTCTGTGAGAGACCTGTACCCCTGGGGATAAAAATATATGTTTATAAAAAATAAAAAATTAAAAAAAAATTTATTCTGTGAGGCCAGCATTACTCTGATACCAAAACCAGATAAAGATACTACCAAAAAAAAAAAAAAAAAAAAAAAAAAAAAAAGAGAAAGAGAGAGAGAACCACAGTCCAATTTCTCTCGGAATACACCTATAAAAATATTCAACAAAATATTAACAAACGAAATTCAACAACTCATTGAAAAAATCACTCACCATGCTCAAGTAGGTTTTATTCATGGGATGCAAGCGTGGTTCAACTCAATGAATGTGCTATATCACATCAACAAGAGAAAGGATAAAAACCATTCAATAGATGCAGAAAATGAATTTGAAAAAATACAATGCCTATTCATTATAAAAAAAAAAAAAAAAACTTTCAACAAAACACCTTAGAGGGAACATACCTCAATATAATGAAAGCCATATATGAAAATCCTATCGCTAATGTCATTTTGAATGGTGAAAAACTGAACTTTCCCCCTAAAACGAGGAACAAGACCAGGATGTACACTCTTACCACTTTTATTCAACGTAATTCTGGAAATCTTAGCCACAAAAATCAGACAAGAAAAAGCAATAAAATGCATCCATATTGGTAAGGAAGAAGTATAACTTTCTCTGTTTATAGAAGACATGATACCATGTATACAAAACCCTAAAGACTCCACCAAAAAACTACTAGAATTGATAAATTCAGTAAGGTCACAGTGTACAAAACCAATATAGAGAAATCTGTTGCATTTCTATCTGCTAATAATCAAGTAGCAGAAAGATATTAAGAAAATAATCCCATTTATAATGGGATTTTGATGACACCAAAAATAATAAAATGCCTAGGAATTCACCTAACCAAGGAGGTGAAAGACTTATACTCTGAAAAGTATAAAACACTGCTGAAAAAAAATTGAAGATGGCACAAAAAGATATTCTATACTCATAGATTGGAAGAACAAAGATTGTTAAAATGTACATACAACATAAAGCAAGCTACAGATATAATGCAATCCCTATCGAATTACCAACTGTGTTTTTTTCACAGAACTAGAATAAAATATCTTAAAATTTGTTTGGAACCACAAAAGATTCCCAATAGCTAAAACCATCTTGAGAAACAAGAACAAAGTTGGAGTTATCACAATCCCAGATTTTAAGTTACAATACAAAACTGTAGTAATCAAAACAATATGGTACTGGCACAAAAACATACACATAGATCGACAGAACAGAATAGAGAGCCCAGAAATAAACCCACAATTACACGTGGGTTTATTTTGATGACAATCTAAATTCTTGCCTCCTTTAGATGACAAAGGAGGCAAGAATATGCAATGGAAAAAAAAAAAAAAGAATATGCAATGGAGAAAAGTCTCTTCAACAAGTGGTCTTGAGAAAACTGGGCAGCAACATGCAAAAGAATGAAACTGAGCCACTTTCTTACACCATACACAAAAATAAACTAAAAATGGATTAAGGATCTAAATATGAGACTTGAAACCATAAAGTAGAAGAGAGCGCAGGCAGTAATTTCTCTGATACTAGCCATAGCAACAGTTTTCTAGATATGTCTCCTGAGGCAAGGAAAACAAACATAAAAACTATTGGGATTACATCAAAATTAAAACTTCTGCACAGCAAAGGAAACAATCAACAAAACTAAAACGCAACTGACTGAATGGGAGAAGATATTTACAAGTGACATATCTGATAAAGGGTTAGTATACAAAATACATAAGGAATATATAAACAACTCAACACCAAACACAGCCCAATAATCCAATTAAAAATGGGCAGAAGACATGAAGAAATGCCTTTAGAGAAGGTATTTCTCTAAAAAAAAGATATGCAGATGGCCAAAAAACACATGAAAAGATGCTTAACATCACTCATCATCAATAACATACAAATCAAAATCACAATAAGATCTCACCTCACACCTGTCAGAATGGCTAAAATTAGAAACACAAGAAACAACAAATTTTGGTGAAAAAGTGGAGAAAAGGTGGAGAAACGTGTGCACAGTTAGTGGGAATGCAAACTGATGCAACCACTGTGTTTAACAGTATGAAATTTCCTTAAGAAACTAAAAATAGAGGGGTGCCTGGGTGGCTCAGTTAGTAAGCATCTGCCTTTGGCTCAGGTCATGATCCCAGAGTCCTGGGATCAAGCCCCGCATCAGGCTCCCAGCTTGGCAGGAAGCCTGCTTCTCCCTCTCCCACTCCCTGTCCTTGCGTTCTCTCTCTCGCTGTGTCTCTCTCTGTCAAATAAATAAATAAAATCTTAAAAAAAAATAAATTAAAAATAGAATTACCATATATGATTCAGGAATTCTACTACTATTTATCCAAAGAATAACAAAATACTAATTTGAAATGATATATACACCCTTATGTTTACTGCAGCATTATTTAAGATAACCAACTTACGGAAGCAGCCCAAGTGTCCATTGATAGATGAATGGATAAAGAAGATGTGATATGGGGCCCCTGGGTGACTCAATTGTTAAACGTCTGCCTTCAGTTCAGGTGATAATCCCAGAGTCCTGGGATTGAGCCCCCATTGGGCTCTTCGCTCAGTGCAAAGCCTGCTTCTCCCCCTCCCAATTCCCCCTTCTTGTGTTTCCTCTCTCACTCTCTTTTTGCCAAATAAATAAATGAAGTCTTAAAATAAGAAGAAGAAGAAGAAGCAGTATATACATATAATAGAATATTACTCAACCATAAAAAAGTGGAATCTTGCCATTTGCAACAACACGGATAGATCCAGAGAGTATAATGTTCTGTGAAATAAGTCAGTCAGACAAAGACAAACAGGATATGATTTCAGTCATATATGGAATTTAAGGAATAAAAAAAAAAAAGAGAGAAAAACAAAAAACCAGACTCTTAAATATAGAGAACAAACTGGTGGTTACCAGAAGGAAGGTGGGTGGAGGAATGAGTGAAATAGCTGACTGGGACTAAGAGAACACTTAAGTGATGAGCACTGAGTAATTTATAGAATTGTTGAATAATTATGTTGTATATTGTACACCTGAAACTAATACAACACTATACTAATACAACAGTATATGCTAATTATACTGGATTGGATGGGTGGATGAATGAAGGAATGACTAAAAATAAATAAACAAACAAATAAATAATTCAGGTTTGAATCATTTTATTGCCTGTGTCTCTTTATCTAAATAATCGTTCTCAGCCTGTGGTTCTCAGATCTGCATCTCAACATCAACAGGCAATTGGTTAAGAATGCAGATTTTTGACCCTTGTTCCAAACAGACCTGTTCCAGACCTAAATCAGAAACTCAGAGTTGGGTCCAGTAATGTGTATTTTAGTAAGTGTTCCAGGTAATTCTAACGCACAGCAAAGTCGAGTACTAATATTCAAAGACCACTGCACAATGTCTTGCAACAGTAGATAGTCAAGACATGATTATTAAGTAATTTTCCAATTGATGCTTTTCTCAGAATCTGTAGGATGTTGAGATGGGGTAAAATTGAAATATATCTTAAATATCCTTTTCTGGGTTTTGTAGAATATAGAGAGAAAATCTAACAGTTTCACCTTGCAGATACCTCCAGCATTACACACTGTATTTTAATTAAAATCCCACTGATAAGTAATCAAAGTATATCTTAATACAATGTTTCTGTTAAGGAGATGAATTCTCACTGCTGATAAATTGCTATGTAGGTAATCCATTGCTGATAATTAAAAGTTAGCTGTAGTTAAGAAAACAGTGATGAGAATTGTTGATCCTCGTATATTAAGATACTGCACTGGGTTTAAAGATTGCTTTAAAAAACGATTTTTTCCTAACCAATTGATATGTGTTTAAATAACTTGTGATGTCACTCTTTTCTAAATGAACTACATAGCTATATCTACATAGTTATATGTATATCTACATATGTTATATCTACATAGATTTGTTCATTTCTATGGATTTTCTCCTATAAATCTCAGAACAACCACAGAAGGTAGCTCAAGGAGATGAAATGACTTTCGCAAAGTTACATGCTGATAGATGGAAGAATTTGTGCAATCCCCATACACACACATAATTTAGAGTTTTCCTCCCAAATTCGATATCATACAGATGCTACTTAGAAGGAGAAGGAGGAGGAAGAGGAGGAGGAGGAGGAGGAGGGGAAGGGGGAGAAGGGGAGGAGGAAAAGGAGGAAGAGAGAGAACATACATTCTTTGAGGTTTAACTGTTGTGCAGGGATCTGGCTTTTCTGAGCTGGTTGCTATGATTGTTTATGGTGCTATCTTTGTGCTAAAACAATTCACAAAACCCACTGTGCTGCAAGAAATACGGGATTCATTTTCAAATTTTGCAAATGGGTTCTTGTTAGCACTTTCTTTTGTGGGATTCCAAAGTCAGAGCTGCCTGGGTGGCAGCTAGTTTTTTATTTATAGTTACTTGAACTAACACGAATTCCAGACACTAAACATAGACTTAGTGAGAATATGCAGACACAATTTAACTTTTCCATAATAACCTTGGTTATGATTGGCCACTGTGAAGTTCCCTCTTAATTAAATTTCCATACCACGTTGCAGACTGAAAAAAATGTCTCCCTATCAAATTTAGCACTTTGCTTGTACTAATATGTTCCCTATCATCTCTAATTTCAATGATATGAGTGTTTTTGAAAAATCATTGCTGTGTTAGTTCTTAAGTGTTTTTAAATTTTCTTGGATCATATTTCAGGAAACCAATATCATGGTATCCAGTT
Source organism: Mustela lutreola (assembly GCF_030435805.1). Taxonomy (NCBI): domain Eukaryota; kingdom Metazoa; phylum Chordata; class Mammalia; order Carnivora; family Mustelidae; genus Mustela; species Mustela lutreola. Next base: position 31,453,208 of record NC_081302.1, read on the forward strand.
GTGGGTTTGAAATAGAATGTTCCAGACCACAGCTTTAGAAGCTTGTAATCCACTACACAATTGTTATAAAATAATCAGTCATTTATGAGGTCATGAGGTTTTTCGTTATTTGTCTTATTTTATTTTTATTTTCAACAATATCCCTCATTTTAATGAGGATTTCAGTCTGCTGGAAGCCATCAGGAAAAAAAATATATTCCAATGGAGATATATATATATATATATATATATATATATATATATATTCCAATGACATTTAAAAAATAAATATATGCTCATAAAAATAAATAAATAAATAAATAAAACAAAATAAATAAATGGATATCCAAAATGGCTTCAGAGTTTCCAAAAACACTATTTGGGACTTGAATACAAATAAAATTATATTTTTATTTTATATATTACAAAGGACCTGAAATAATATGGCCAGCATACAACAGATAAGCAAATGATCTCTACTCTCTGATTTTGATAAACACGACAAGAATTTCTACTTTAATGATAGGTTTCTTAAATTAATATTAGAATTAGTTGGCATTCCTTGTCACATGCATCAACTGACAGCACAGAAAATATGTCAAGGAGCATTCAGAGCACCTGGAAGAAGGAAAACTTAAGATTCTAAAAATAGTTACAGGTAATCCACCAAGAGTCAGGAAAATACAATACACTGTAGTAAGAGGCTGAAGGGATTATGAACACTGCTGTTTCAATTTATATGTGGCTGAACCGAGGCCCATTAAACTAGATAACTTGCCTAAGGTCACAGACGACTCTTTTTAAAATTTCTTGGGTCATATTTTAGAAAATCAATGACTCTGTGACCTTGGACAGTTCTCTACTTTAATATATATCACGATATAGTTTAGTGTCACAGGAAAGACTCATATCTAGCATTCTTGATGCTCAGAAATAAACAAGGCTCAAAATTTATTCATTATTCACCTTGTGCCATGAATTGTATTCTATCATTATCTTATTTATATTCTCAGGTTTGCCCTTTCAATTTATTTTCCTTTATTAATAAAAAATAACAATAGGAATAGCCCTCTATTAAGAACCTATTAGATCCAGTTATCCTATATACAATTATTTCATATTTTACTAATATACTATAAAGTAGATAAACTTGTTGATGAAATACTGCCAAACATAAGATATACCAAGCTAAATAAGCCAGAAGGGGCAATACCATAGTATGAAAAGACTGACAGCATAATTAAGTCTATGAAAGTATAGAATTAATACCAATCACTGGATGAACTATAGTTACAGGGCAGAATGCAAATGCTATAAACCTTGATCACTTAACAATAATAATATGATTAATATAAAGTATGAAAAAGATCGAGAAAAACACAGGAGTGGAAGTTAGCTTATTGCTTCATCTTTCATATTTCAGAGAAACAGAGTGAGTTGGATACTTTGTTTCATATTTGAGAGGCAACATGTCTCAATTAATATGGATAAATCAAGAAATACAAATGTGTATGTGTTATTTAGACTCATCTATATTATTCAAAGCTATCCATATCATTTAAAGTGGCAAAGAATGCCAGGTGATGAATATGGTGGATTGGCTTGCTCAACATTTCTATATTTTTAAATGCTTTTCTACCTGAAATGCTGATCCTCTCTCTCTCTCCTTCTCTCTTTTTCCTCCTCCTCCCCTTTCATATCTCTCTCTCATATACAGACACACATACATGTATCATCCCATGGAGAAAAGATGAGTACAAAGAAAAATATTAAAATAAAATAGTGGTATTAAGATCAAGAAGAGTAATTATAACAATATGGGCAAGTGGGATAATTTCACCTTGTATCATATTAGATTTTTTTTTAATATATGCAATCATAACATAACGCTAAAAGGATAAGGCCAGAGCAGCTGGTGACTCAGTCGGGAGTGTATCTGACTCTTGATTTTGGCTCAGATCATGATCTCAGTGTTGTGGGATCGAGCCCCATGCCGGGCACTGCACTCATCATGGAGTCTGCTTGTCCCTCTCCCTCTGCTCTTCCCCATGCTTATGCTCACTCTCACTCTCTTCCAAATAAATACATAAATAAATAAGCAAATGAAATCTTTTAACAAATAAAAGGATAAAGCCATGCAAACAGAGACATTAGATCCAAACAAGGAGATGTCAGAAGTTAGTAATACAGAATTAGATAAATTTAATCGCAAAACATAAATAAATTTGACAAATAGTGACATCAGAAGAAGATAAAAATTAAAAGCCATGATGAATCTTTAAGCATCAGATAACACAGAACCAAATACAAATACTAAAAATTGCTCTAAGTACAAGAAGAAATTTAGAAACAAAATAGTAACAAGAAACTTAAATTTTGCCTCTTTCTGGACCAAGGGTCAGCAAACTTATTCTGTGAAGGGTCAGACAGCAAATATTTCAGGCTTTGAAGGCCACAGATTCTGTCACAAATATGCAATTCTGTCAGACACATTACATAAATAAGCAGGCTTTATTCCAATAAATCTTTATTTACAAAAACTGATTGCTGGTGGGTGTGCCCCCTGTCTTAAATTTTTAACACCTTCTCTAGACCACAACTGGTCAACTAAGTGAGCATATGGAAGATCTGAAAAATATAGTAACACTGATCTAATTAATAGCATAGATCATAGTTCTGTGTAAACAGAGAATACACTTTCTTTCGAATTCATTTACAAAATTTTGCAATGTGGAAGCAGTTGCTACCATTTACCAAGTATTTTGTATGGGTTTGACGCTAAGAAATTCGCATGCATCAACTCATGCAATTTCATGAAAGAGATACAACTATTTTTATGCCCATTTTATAGGTTAAAAAAAAAACACTATGGTTTAGGTCACAAAAAAGTTTCTATGTTATCTCCTACTACCTCTCTGCTTGCTCCTTATATTCCACTTAAACCTGTTCTAAATATATATAGAAAGTTTCCTGTTCCCACACCTTTAACCATGTTGTTCATTCTGGCTAGAATTCCCATTCCTCGCATTTCCACCATCAAATTTCAGTCTTTATCCAAGATCCAGTGCAATGATATCTCTTCCATGAAACTTTCCCTTTTCCATTTCAGACTAAACCAACCTCTGTCCTCCTCCACACTCAGAAGGCCTTGCTCTCTCTTGGCAGTTATGTTATCCTCTGCGTTTCTAGTTACACACATATGTTCCTTCTAGTCCTTCTTGGGGAGACATATCTAATAATGTGAACTTATTCTAATTATTCTAACTTTTAAAGTATTCACATCATAACAGACATACAATAAGCAAAGGAAACACTCATGTATGAGTTGAATGTACCATGTTACTTTTCCTTTTCATAATGAGTTATGTATCATTTATCAACATTTATCAGATGATTATTTTAAAGGCATTTTTAGAGTCCACTAAAAAGTGGGTAAATCAACTTATCTTTCTATTGATCAAGTCACATATACATGCAAATACATATGAATATGATGAAATTATTATATATAATGGATAAGTTGTATATATGTGTTTATATTGTATATAGATGTAATACTATTATGGCTAAGGATAATTATGGTTTAAGGATAGTTTTTCCTTCAGGGATGTTTGAATCTTCTATTCTATCACATTCTATCACAATGCCTTTTGAAAATTCATTGATTATATTGGCGGGGGCGGGGGGCAGAAAATATAGTTGAAGAGAGACCGAAGAGCTACCTCTGACTCAGCTGAATTAAGTAGTAAAGGAAAGAGCCATTCTTAGGTCGGGTTCCCTCTTGGGCCAGAACTTCCTCTGGGAAATTTCCCATCAGAGAATCAAGTGGCAAACCCAGACCCATGATGATCACACTAACGAGTTAAGAGTAGCTGTAGCATTTATAAACTGTAACTAATTCTCCACCAGTTTTTCTGTGAGGCAGCCATTCCAACAGATGTAAAAAGCTCTCTGTAAACAATTTTAGCAGTCATGTGTGATCACAATACATTATGTAACAGATGTGCCCAGGAAATTTAATTTGAGGGAAGAGTGAGGATTCATTGAATTCAGTAGAATAGCTTATGACTGAATGAGAGATTTCTGCAAAGCTACCAAAGTTTCTTCAAGAGAAGCTTCCCTCCATAGTATTTTTCTAAACGTATGGGTAAGTATCATTCTTCCATGCTGAAAAAGAAATTAATTAAATTGTTCATTTATTATTGTATTGTTGGTAGTGGCAGTTAGTGACTGATTCTTGGCCTGCAGGCTGGCCGTGCTATCACTCTCAAAACATATATTTTCTTTTACCATCTTCCATTTGCACTAAACAGTAAAAAATCTTGTAAGGAAGCAGAAATTCAAAATTAAAAAACTAGAGAGAGAAAACTCACTATTCCCTGTTCTCGAATATGAAAAGAAAACCTCTGGTAAATTGCAAGTGGTTCATACAGGCTTTCAAGAATCTCAGCGCTGGAAATGAGCTCTAATGAGCAGGTCAGAAAAGGTTTACTCGAAATGAAGGGGTTTTGGTGAGTTGTTCTTTTTAATCTCCTTTTTTCCTCAAGGCACTTCATAAACATTAGCTCATTAATTTCCCAACACCTCCATGACACAGGTTTGATGAAAGAAGCCACTTATCTTCCCCGACTTTCTAAAGGAAGATGGAGCCCAAGCATTTCTTTTTTGCAAGGAAAACAGTCTTGACCACACTAGGCCCCAGAGGGACCTGGTATGTCTCTCGATCTATAAAAACAAGAACAGAGAATTTCATGATTTCCTCTAGGGAGTTATATCTTTGAGGTGGAGACAGATGTGGCCTTTACCCTTAGTCCTGTAGTACACTGACTAGAAAATGCTGGACAGGCAGTTTTAGAGAGTGGATTGTGCTAAAAAATATTTTAGGAGAATCCGATGAAAAGTTGTGAGTAGGAGCCTGTGGATACAGTGGGGAGAGGACACAATTCTTCTGTGTTCCTCACTTGTCCAATAATGAATGATGGAACAGGAAGGGATTGCGGGTCACTCAGGATGGCTGGCAGTTCGTACCTTGCACGCTAACTCTGAGTGGGAGAAACTTGCTGTTCTGAAAGAGTATGTGGCAATGACTTTGGGGCCCTAACCAGTCCCAATAGGAACAGCAGCGCTGTCTTTGGAAAGGGAGAGTGGAGTCAACATACAACTTCCCTTGATTTTCCCAACCACCTATTTGAAAGGTAGATAAAGGAGCTCGCCCCTGGTCTCAAAGCTGGTAAAATCTGGGTCTTTGGTTCCTCGTCTGGTATTTCTCCAAATTATTCACTTGCAAAAGAGAAATCCATATGCAAAAATGTAATGGCTTAACTGTGTTTACAAACAAAATATATCAATTGTGCTTGCATAGAGCAGAATTTAATAAAGCACAGAAAAGGGTCTGCTCTCTTTCACCATTTAGAATGACGAGCTGGATAATAATAATGAGAGTAAATGCAAATAACGCTGTCACCATTCAGAAGAGCAGAGCAACTAATATCGAAGTAGAAAGATGTGGGACGCCTGGGTGGCTCAGTTGGTTAAGCAGCTGCCTTCGGCTCAGGTCATGATCCCAGCGTCCTGGGATCGAGTCCCACATCGGGCTTCTTGCTCAGCAGGGAGCCTGCTTCTCCCTCTGCCTCTGCCTGCCATTCTGTCTGCCTGTGCTCGCTCTCTCCCCCTCTCTCTCTCTGATAAATAAATAAAATTTAAAAAAAAAAAAAGAAAGATGCTAACGCTCTTTCTGTTGTCGTTTATGTGACCCCTATACCAAAAGTCTCGTGTGTTTTTGTCCAAATAAAGAGATTATTTTTTTTCCATACTTATACTATTATGGCATGATCTCGAAGTGGTCAAATAACAAGAATTTGCCCTTCTTCTAAAGTTGGCACACCTGCCCCATGGCTCTCTGTGATTTTCCGGCTCTGTGACATGCCTCAGTCTTGAGTCCCTCAGGTGGTCGCAGCTCAGCTGACCCCAGTGCTACACTGTCCTCTGCTGAAAATAGCCTCAAAGCCCTGCTCCTTCCTCAGGGAGGAAGCCCTGCTCTCCCTCTTCCCAAGCAGGGCAAAAACCAGGCCAAAAACATCTGTGGCTTTTTTAAAGACCCTTCACTGAAGGTTTAGAGATAAGGAGAGTATAACGTATAGAGTAGCATCCATTGGATAACAGACCCCAAATTTCATCACTGAATGAGTCCCAGGACCTTCAGTCCAAGTCAGGAACCCCCAGCTTATACCCCAGAGCCATTGATTTTCCTACCCTGGCTCCTGAGGATATCTTTCCTTTGGAGCTCAAATGTGCAATTTTTAAATTATTTTACTTCATATAATATTTTTGGAAGGAAGCTTTGCTCAGCTTGCCATGTTTTGACAATCCCTGGATATAGTTGTTAAGTTCAACCCCATGGACTCCCAAAATTGTTTATTGTAGTTCAGAGGTTAGGATTTTTATGTTGATTTCACCTCAAATTCTACTGCATTAGATGTCAATTCCTTCCACATGGATAAAGTTACTCAAAATCTATTGAAATACTTTAAAATTATACTCAGCCTATTTTTTTTTTTTTTTTTTTTTTTTTTTTTTTTTTTTTTTTTTTGCCCCTTAGTTTTGGAAACACTCTTGATTTAAGACAATCAGAAAAAAACGTAAGAAGAGAAACTTAACTGGTCTCTCCATGTTCACCAGTCATGATGACTTCAGCTTTTTTCTCCTGCTCAACCTGCTGCAAATTCATCATTATCTGTCAGTGACATCTGGACCTTTTCCACACGTCTGTCCGGTAAGCTGGGTTTGAAGCACTGTCTTACTGAACCTTGACTGCATCTACCTGGTCAACACAAAAGGGTCAGACAATAATACTGAGCTTGGAATGTGTTTTTTGTGTTACTGCTTTGGGCTGGATTGGCAATAAATGATTCATGGGTTGCAGAAATGAATATGTAAGTGAAATGGAAGTATTGTGTGTCCTTGGTCTGACAGCAGATGTGTGAAAATTGTAGCAGAGTTTTTAGCAGGGGAAGAGTGAAAGAAAGAAAACAATTCTGTGTCAGCTTGCTGGACTTTCCTCTGATTTCTAACAAGGAAAAACATCTATTGTGTTGTGTTCTCAGCCTTTTGTCTGTTCAGAGGACTCAAGTGTCTGAAGCTCTAGGCAAAGCAGAGGACTAGCAGACCCTCAAAACTAATTCAGTGAGTTTTCACTGAATGTGTTTTGTGTTCTAGACCCTGTGTGAGTTGTTGAGAAAACTACTGTTTTTTCTACTGTTGAGAAAAGAGCCACGGTTCCTGCCCTCAGGGGTTTGAGTCCAGTGTGAGAAACCTACATGTATAAAAGGACCATACAGATATATCACTTACCTAGGAGTTAATTCATATAATTTGGGGTCTATCAGAGCAAGGTATGAGCTCATGTTCAGATCCCAAGAAGGCTCTACAATTTTCAAGAGAGAATTTAATTTTGATTTTTAAATATTGAATTCTGAGTATACAAATACAAATAAAGAAAGAAAGAAAGAAAGCAGGAGCAGCTAGCATAAAGGGCCTTCTACTCAGTGTATTGGTTTTTTTTTCTTTTTTTAAGATTTTATTTATTTATCTGACAGAGAGAAATCACAAGTAGTCGGAGAGGCAGGCAGAGAGAGAGAGAGGGAAGCAGGCTCCCCGCTGAGCAGAGAGCCGGATGCGGGACTTGATCCCAGGACCCTGAGATCATGACCTGAGCCGAAGGCAGCAGCTTAACCCACTGAGCCACCCAGAAGCCCCAGTGTATTGGTTTTTAAAGCACATGTACAGGAGCGCCTTAGTGGCTCAGGCAGTTAAGGGTCCAACTCTTGACTTTTGGCTCAGGTCATGATCTCAGGGTTGTGAGATTGAGCCCCGTGTTGGGCTCTACCTGAGCATGGAACCTGCTTAAGAATGTGTCTCCTTCTCCCTCTGCCCCTCCCCAGCCTCCCTCTATTAAGAAAAGAAAAAAAAAAGCACTTGTACAAAACATGAAAAGCCCACATCCAAGAACAAATAAACAGAAGTATATGATACTCCAAGCTCAGCATTAGGAATGTTAAAACCCAGAATGAACTAAGACTTAAAAAGAATGGCACAGAACTAAAGAGGCTTTGTTTTAACTATGTTTTGGGAAGAAGAATAAAAAAGGAATAGCCGCAGTGTTTGGAACAGATGGTCTAATGCTAAGAGAGGATTAAAAAGAAGACAAAACAATTCGACTTTTCTCTACCTAGAGAAAAATCTTCAAACTGGAAACAATAAACCAAATAAAATAGAGCAGAAAACCAAACGGTAAATGATAAGACTTCCTAGATATTTTGGATGAATTTTTATTAATAGGCCAATTACATTTCAAACTTTATGGATGATGTTAATGTAAATGTGTCAAGTACAAGAATATGAGCAAATGTTATCCTTATTTTGAAAAGGAAGAAAGAAAATTTAAGGGAAAATAGCTTATTCAACAGAAGGTGAAAGTCTGAATTAGTTATCAATGATCAAACATATGGATTTGGGGTACTAAGAAAAAAACATATTGGTAATTAGGGGTCTCCATACCAATTTATGTGAAAGAAATTATGTTAAAATAACCATATTGGTTTTTTTTTTTTTTCATGTAGTTATGACACTGGTCAGTCAGACAAAGAGATCAGCATTCTCCTTGTTAAATATAGGAAGTAAGGAAAATGGGGAGAAAAGGGTAAAAAGAAGAAGGAAATGACAGAGACATGAAGGGAGAAACAAAATCTATTATGAAAGGATCCAGAAGACAAAATTCAAACTGATTAGTACGAGCTACTATGAGGGATACTTTGGTTAAGTAAAGAGAAAAAAAACAACATTGAAGGTTGGAGTCATTACCAAGTGTTACATGCAGGCAATTATATAACTTATTTCAATCAGCCCCAACAACTTTATGAGCTAGGCATTTTATGTCTTTTTTTCTAGATGAATGATTTAAAGTCCTAAAAATTTGCCATGCGGGCCAAGTTTACATGAGCAGAAAGGGACAGAGCCAGGATTAATAACCATGTCTTTTCAGTCCACAGTCCTGGCACTTGGCTCTTCGTCACTGTGCTTCAAAGCAATAAAAAGTCTTCTTGCCATTAAGAGAGGCCACCAGAATCAACAGGATTTTGTAACTTGTTTGATATGAGAAGTGGACGAGAGGGAGGGATCTAAATGACTCCCAAGTTTCGACTTGATGACAAATCTAGGCATCTTTTACAATTAAAAAGAGAGATGCCAGCATTATCTTGTATCATTTGGAATACACACATCTATCAAATCAAAACGTTGTGTACCTCAAACTGAACCAATGTCATATGTGAATTATACCTCCACAAAGTTGAAAAAGGAAAAGAGACCTATGGAATGGTCTGCTTTCTGAGGAGAGGAACTTCCTTGAGCATTTTGCGTGGACGGCCACCAGTCAGACGAAACAAAGAGGAACTTTATGAATCAGGGACTGAACTAAATACCATGAAAGACCCCTTCTAACTGCAAGTTGTTATAACTCTGTGATTGTGTTTTTATTAAGGCCTATTAGCTTCCTTACTGTCATAACCCTTCTAGAATATTTACATTGTCTAAGATTAGCTTGTTAACCAAAAGTTATAAAATTTCAGTAGAGGTATTTTGGGGAAGGAAAATCTCACCATCAAATTATACTATGTAGGCAGCTACCTACATTGTCTTGGTTGAGAAATGTATGCTTTGATTCCAACTCTGCTGTGCTTCTCTCTGTGACTAATGGCAAATTGTTGTATGTCTATTTATGTACCTACTTTGTAACATCTATTGCTAGTAATTTAATTTGCAATTTAAAAAAGAAGTCTTAGTGCACGGTAGGTTTTTAGACCTTTCTTCCTACATATAGAAAGATATTTAACATATAAACCTATGCCATCTATTGTATGTTTAATTTATAATTCAGGACATAAGTCACCGTGTGCTAGAGCACAAAGAAAATATAAGAATCTCCTAAAAGACAGAAAAGTTAAAAAATCAATAAAAGTTAAGCTGCCACTTTGTCCTAAAAGCCTGAACTTATTTTTTAGCTATGGATTATACATATCACTTCTTTTGTATTAAGATAATAACTAATCCACTAACAAACTCCACATGTCTTGATTTTTAGCTCAACTCAACAGTTTTCACCTACCATCAGATACATCTGCCTAAGCCCGCCTCTTGTACACCGTTACTACAATTCTGTTCCCCTCTTTCAACCAAGAAGATCAGAGGAATATAAAATTGGAGAAAATACTTCTGGAGAATAGTAAATGGCTAATTTTGTAGAGGTTAAAAAAGAAATTTAAATTAACCAAGTTGGAATCAAACTGGGCTCTAAAAATTCTCATATTCTATTTCAAGTTGGAAATCCATACTTATGAAGAGGATTCCAATAGGCAGAAGAAAATGACACCACCTTCTCCCCTATTTTATATCCTGAAATAAAGGAAGGGGAGATAACTTTTTTTGACACTGGTAAATAAACCACATAATCCTAATTCCTGCTAGGCACCTTCCATACATGATCATATTTAATTATCACAAAAACTCTGACAGATGAGGACACTGAGGGGAGAGAAGATAAGTTACCTGTCACAATTACAAATCTAATTAATGGTAAAGTTAGAATCTAGTCAAGAGGAGAACTCAAACCGCTGTCTTCTTTACTACACCACTCAAAAAGCCTTCCATTATACGGAACTTAGTTATATTTTATCCATGGATTCAGCAATACAGTTTTTCTTTTCTTTCTGAAAGCCCACAAAATTGAGAAGAAGGAGGAAATTTGATTCTTGGGTAACACATAAACACTGGGGTTATAACAGCTCAGAAAGCAAAACTGGCTCTAGTGGTATTCTGTTGGTAATAATAACTGAAGAAGTAGGCAAGTCAGTGCTGGTTCAGAAGATTACTACAGAGGTGGACCCCAGCAAAGAGCTGAGATAGGGTTCCCTTGTCAAGAGTCAAGTGAGAGGGGGCACCTGGGTGGCTCAGTGGGTTAAAGCCTCTGCCTTCGGCTCAGGTCATGATCCCAGGGTCCTGGGATCGAACCCCGAGTTGGGCTCTCTGCTCTGCAGGGAGCCTGCTTCCTACCCCTCTCTCTCTGCCTGCCTCTCTGCCTACTTTTGATTTCTCTCTCTCTGTCAAATAAATAAAATCTTAAAAAAAAAAAAAAAAAAGGCAAATGAGAGGCCCTCAGAGTGAAGTCAACGCTCTAGTTTCAGAGAAGGAGAACAAGGTTAAGTCCATGCTACAGGGCTCTGTCCACTTAATGGAGGCTTAGACCAGGTCTCAGGACTAGGCAGAGGTACAGAACAGGAGAAAAAATGTTACCAGACCAAGAAAGTATCAGCTCTACAATGGCACCATGGGAAGTAAGCTTTTATGGAATGATCCAGGAATGTGACCTACTTCCAAGGCACATCAGAATGAAGACCTGGAGTCAATATGGAGGTAAATCTTATGGGGGGTGGGGGTTAAAGGAAAGAGGTACTGGCTCTAAAATCAGAGCTAAGACCAAAATAAAATCTACTTCAAAACTACTCCTAGGAAATCCTTTAAATCACCTATAATACATAGTGATACTTACACACTACAAGCTTTAGACTCACTGAACTAGAATAGAAGAAGTGAAAAAAACATTCAACAATTTGAATCAAAGTATTGCTCGTCTTTACAATTTATTCAATTTCTTTTAATTTTAACCTCCTGTGATTTTAAAATACGTTAATAGATTTGTTGGCTGCTGAAGGAATTAAATGTAATTGTGGTGTTATAGCTTTCCTCATATTGAAATCTTAAATTTTATTATTTTTTTAAGATTTTATTTATTTATTTGACAGAGAGAAATCACAAGCAGGCAGAGAGGCAGGCAGAGAGAGAGAGGAGAAAGTAGGCTCCCTGCCAAGCAGAGAGCCTGATGCGGGACTCAATCCCAGGACCCTGAGATCATGACCTGAGCTGAAGGCAGAGGCTTAACCCACTGAGCTACCCAGGTGCCCTGAAATCTTAAATTTTAAGTCAAATGCGTTATGTGCAGTATTGCATCAATATGTCAAAACTATCTTAGAGACAGATGTATCGGTGAATTGTGGGAGCTGTCAAGAGTATAGTCTTCAAAGAGCTAGCTGAGGATGGCTAAAACAGGGAAAATGAGGTTCCTGAAAAAGATGGATGGTAAATCACACTTGTGGCGATAAATTTGGCCATGATCTCTTTGAAGGAAGTATGGGATCTTTTGCAGCTTTGGCAAAAGAAAGTTCTTGAATCACAAAGCAGCCCCCTATAATAATCATAGGAAGCATCATTCTAGATATATTTGTTCTCCAATAGTTATATAATATCTATCAATTTGTCATCAGAGACATATATAAAAATAAGATTATAAAGTAACGGTAATAAATGGGTAATTAACATACCAAAATAGGCACAGTCCAAATGAACATAGTGACTTGACAGATAATGTATAAAATGTTTTTTAATGTCACGTGTCATTAGAAAACTACTTAGTTTTTAGCTAGAATTATTTTAATGGCTGATATAATTTAAGATTTAGTTCAAGTAGATTTTAGTCAAGAAAAAAATTAATCTTCTCTCAAAGATTAAAGATACTGTACCAATTAGAATACTCCCGAAATGTGTGAAGGCTTTTCAAAAAAGGAAATCCCAAAAATGATCATTAGAATTAGTGCTAAGGAGAATACTTTTACAGAGCCCTGGAACAAAATCTTGCTTCTTATCTTAAGATACAATAATGATTTTATGAAATGCTTCTATGATGCCAGCTAGTAAACTTGCCAAAAGCTTTCTGAGATTACACCATGGGTGAATTATGTTCTCTCCTCCAATCTAGAACAGCTGCAGGGTTTCAAATACCAGGAATGACAGACTTTCAAATTCTTTGAGTGACTGGACTCAAAAGCAGTCTTGGCCAACAACTATGGGCAGACAGAGATGTCATTCTTTGCTTATGTGCCATTATGAATGGGATTGCTTCCTTTTCTGAATTTCTATATCATTGTTTATACTCATTTGATTTTTACCTTATTCTGCTTCACATTAGAGGTGGAGTTTAGTCTTCTTTCTACTTGCTCATATATCTTGGTGATCGGTATCTATGACTGATAGCAACAGCCAATATTTGTTGAGTGCCTAGTCATGTTGCAGAGAAGATCACATGCATTATTTCCTTTTAGCCTCTTAACAGGCTGATAAGGTGATATTACTATTCTCTTTTTACTTGTGGAAACTTACGTTTGGTTAACTATTTTCTCCAAGTTTACATAGCTGGTCAGGAGGAATAGGGATGGAAACCAGGGTGTCTGTCCAGAATAAACTCACAAATGATAAAAAATTTCCCACTCTCCTGATCTTGCCTTAGGGAGAGGTTGTAAATATTTAGATAATAAAATGTGGTTATTGTAGACATCTACCTTTCCCTGCTTTTAATGAACAATTTTGGTTAGAATATGTTACACAATAATGGGACATATCTAGAGTGTGGATTTTGTCTGAAACAAACAGAAGCCCTCAATAGTTAACCTCGGTATTTTATAATAATATTTTGTTTCCATATTTTAGGTATTTAAGTTTATGTTTTAAGGCATTTTTATCTTTTTCACAGAACGCTGCCCTCAAATATTTAGTTCTTGGTTCATTTCTTTCTTCCTTCTCTCTTGAGGATTTTCTAGGCTTTTGGCAATTCTTAAATTCTGGTTTAGCTTTGCTCACACTAGGCTGATATTATTTTTCTTTCCAATTTGCAAGTGGCAGCTGTGTGTTGGTAAGTGTGCATGCCGACATCCTCCATTCCCACTTTATTGCTCTTGTTAGCATGCCAAAAGCTACCCATCATTCATATACAGTGATCCCATTTCTATACCCTGCCCCCCCTACACGCACTTAAAATTAATTGAGTGAGTTATTTTAAGACAACTGCAATCATGGACTTGGCATTTATCAAAGTCTTAAGATAAATCTTTTAAGATCTAAATGACATAATCCTTATTACTGCTTAGACTCACCAAGGATCAAGTAAAAATACATTACAACATGCTGTACTCACTGTTTAAGTCATTACTCTATGTTTCCAGTTACACATTTTTATATATATTTTTACATAATGGTCTAAAAAAGATTTTAATTAGTACTTAGCCATCACATTCATGAAACTCCCCATGGTTGCATAGTGGCTAAGACTATAGTCTTTTCTACTCTTCAACCATAGAGATCTGATCCTTACCCTGCCCAGTTACAAACTGTAGGTCAAGCTTCCTCTTTCCCAGACCTCTTTTCATCTTAAATAGGAGCATATTGAAGGTCTTGTTTGAGATAATGAAGCCAAAGGGCCAGTGTGGGGAGTGCTCCAGAACTATTGCCTCACCCCTTATTTTACAAGTGTACATGTCTCTTCCAGACCTACGGCATTGATATTTGATTTCTGTTGATCCTTGAATTCATGTCTTCTCTCTGAGTTCAAGATTCACATATCCACTTCCTACTTGGTATCTCCACTCAAGTTGAAGGGAAATCTCAGATTAAATATCAGAACAGAACAAATACCCAATCTCCACTCTCTGCTGTCCTAACTTACTCCCTCAATTCAGCAAACATTACTCACTATTGCTCAGACCTATATCCATAATATGTTTTCCCCTCTGCTCTTCATTCAATTCCCTAGTAAGTCCAATGGGCACTACTACCTCTAATATGCCTCTAATTATGACCAATTTCCATTTTTTTCTGTTGTCAACTTTTGTTGGCTTGGACTTCTGTGACAGTCACACAACTGTTCTCCCTGCTCCCCAACAGAAGAAAACAGAAGCAAGCTGTAAGATCATTAAGCCAAAGCAAAGAGAAAGACAAGCTCACTGCTGTGGATTAGGTGAGTGATTCTCAAAGTGAGAAATGCTATATTTAAAAGTCTGGACCTGGAGTATCAGCATCTTGTAGGCACTGATTACAAATGCAAATTCCCAAACCTACCCCAGATCTACTGAATGAGAATCTCTGAAGGTGGGGATCAGCAGTCTCTTTTAACACACCTTGAAGGAAACCCTGATGCATGATTCAGTTTGAGAACAGTTCAGCTTAGGCTGCAGTTGATGGTTCCCACTACCATACCAGAACAATGCCAAAGAGGAAGTGATAACCCCAGTGCCTGTATCAGTCTCCACACAGCAGTAAGTGTGCAGTGTAAGGAAGGAACTGGCACAGAGCACCTGCCTAACCCTCTCTCCTTAGTGGTACAGCCTCAGATCTAGTGCCCCAGCCTCAGGGATAGAGGCCACAGAAAGGGGAGTGCCTCGACACAGGGGACATAGCATCAGCTTCCCACTGCATCAATAGCAGTGGGGAAACTCATGACAAACCTGAAACCACAAAACCATAAAGATCATCTACTACAGTTTACTGGAAGAATGTTTACTCTTTTTTTTTTTTTTTTTTAACTGTGGTAAGAACATTTTAAGTTGCTTTTTTCAGTATGTCTTCTATCCTAACACTTCCATGGCCTATTACAATGGTCCAGAAAAAAACAGCAGATACTCTAAAGGTACCTCTATTTGACCCCACATATGATGAGGTTTTCCCTAAATTCTCTCACTCCTCCACTAGAGTCTTCCAAGAAATGGACTTAGTCTTGTTTATCTTTGAATATTTAGCCCAATTCCTAGCAAATATTAAACTGTCAATAAATATTTTAACTTAATTAAAACTAGAGATAGTTTTCCCTTATAAATTCCAAAAATAATTGATTATCTGGAGGCAGATTATTTGACTTTGTCCCTATTTAGTACCCTGTACTTTAGACAGGCTGACACTTACCCTAGTCAGCAAACATGATGCTCTTTTTCACTTCCTAACTGTCCCTCATATTTTTACCCCTATGGAAGAGATTGTGCAAGGTATTTTATAATTGATTTGCTAGACAGCTATTTATTGACTTCCCCAGAGTAAGTAATCCAAGAGAGAGATAGAGACAGAGCAGAGCACACATACACCCAAAACCACAACTTTTGCCACATTTTATTTGCTAGATGTAAGTCACTACATACACCCTATCACAGTAAGATAATTAGGTTCCACATATTGAAAAGAGGAGTATCTAAAAACGTATCTTAGGTCCACAGCAATTTGTTTACAACTGTAACTCAACAAACACTTCTTTTGAAAAGAGACATTCTCTAACAAATTTTAATTTCCCATAATAAGTATTTATAGTCTCAAGGTCACAAGTCAACAGATGGCAGAAAGAGTAAAACACACATCTATGAATAATAAGAACACTCTGTTTTTCTTGGTAATCAATTGTAGCCAGAAACTTAACTATTATGACAAGATTCCTAATAGTATTGATTTCACATAAATTTGCAAAAGGTTGATGAATAGCTTGTATGGTGTGTCCAAGTGATAGGAGGAGATGAATGGCTGAAGCAGTGAGTTGAGAGAAAGAGTTCTGATGAGTAGAAATGAAATTAGAAAGTTAGAAGGGAATCAGTCAGATGATACAGGTCTTGTCAGCTAGGTAAGTATTTTGATTTGCATGCCTTAAACTAGCCACTGGAAATTTTGGCATAGAAACTTAATCTGGTGTATTTTTGAAAAGACCATTTTCAATGCCATGTGCAAAATTGACAATAATGGTATAAATGCGGAAAGAGACAAGAGACAATTGCAAAGATCAGGCTTGGGCCAGAGCGGTAGTGGCATAAGTGTTTGATAGTGTAAATCCAGTTACATTTTAAAGGTAGAACCAACAGGATTTGATGATGGATTGGATGTGAATTATGAGAGAAAAAGAGGACACTTTGACATAAAGACTGGACACTTGGTGTACCACTTCCTGATATGGGAAAAACTATGGGCAGATTAGTTTCAGAGAGGAAGAACAAGAGTTTGCTTAGAATATGTTAAACTTGAGATATATTACAGAAATATTATCAGTGAGGATAGGCTAGATGTAGATGCAGAACCAATAATCCCACAATATTATTGACTTATAAATAGGTCTATTTCTAACTCTTATTTCAAGTCCAACAGTGCCAACAGCAGGCTCTGCCCATTTGGGTCACTCCGAGAACCACTCTGATGGAGTACAGACACACACTTTTTTGTAAGATACCATGACAGCAAAGGGAATATGGTGACTATGCTCTGACTCTTTAAGGCTTCACATATCAATGACCCTAATATACTTCCTGCTCTCATTTCATTAGGAAAAGTTCAGTGGGTCTCCATAGCCATAGTAACATAGATGTGGGTGTCCAGACTGATGGAGGGTTGGCAATACACAGTGGGAGCAGGTATAGAGGGAACAGTGTCCTATTCATCCTAAAACATGGTCTGATGAAGTACCTGTGAGATACCCAAATGGAGATATCTAGGAGGCATCTGGATAAACAGGACTGGTGTTCAAAAGAGATCATCACGATGGGAGTCATATATTTGAATATGCACAGCACCAAGAAGGCAGTGGCAGTTATTAGAATAATTGAGGTCAACGTGGGAAAACACACAGAGCTGGGAGAGGAAGGAACCAAGGAAAGAATGTTGAAGGACAAGAACATTGAGACAATATACAAAGGAACAGGGAGAAAAACTAGGAAAAATGATCAGAGATGAGAGAATTCTCAGAAGACAATGGCTTCTTAAAAACTAATGTTTGGTTTTTCACTAGATGGTATAAAACTGAAAGGCTAAAGTGAGTTTGAGGCAGTAATAAGGAAGCTTAAAAAAAAGTAAGTGAGATGAAACTGATTTTAAATTCTTAGGAGTGACTGTTTAATAAGTAGATGGATAATTTGAGTCTTACTGTCTTTATGTTTTTCTGACATTCCTCTGTAAAAGCTACATTATCAGCCTATATTAGAAGGACAAGTGGTGAGGCTGGTTTTGCCATGTTGTTGTAGCCATGACTTTGCTGAATTTAGATTGCCATAATACTGCTGTCTAGAAATGCTGTGCTAAATTTCAGCAGACCATATCACCTTAGCAAACAGTGATGACATCATCAATGCCAGAGCATTGCATTCTGTATGTGTTCCCTTAAGAATCCCACTGAGGTGCTCTGAGACATCAGCATGAACACAGGACAGAGGGCCATAGAAACCCATTCCCTGTAATATTTCTTAGTTTACAAAGAAATTTCATATGCTGTCACATATTTTGAGTTACGAATTAAAATCTGATTAACTTCACTTTCAGGTGTTTGTATATACTATTGTTTAAATATGGATGTGTGACATTCTAAAGAAGGTATGACACTCTAAAGAAGCTAAAGGTTGATAGACAAAATTTGTTTGGGGTTAGAGACCCCAATATTAGGCTCCATATTACTCAGGTATCATACTTTGTTTTAAACCTTTACATATTTCAAGTTTATTAAAACTATTCTCTTGGAACTCCTTTTAAAAGGTACTTTAAGGATATATAAACAAACATGGTTTTAATTTGAAGTCAACCCTAAAATATCTGGAAAAATCCCATGAATTCTCCAGAAGTCCCCAGACAACCAAACTAGTTCAAGTTAGGACAATAATCATACTAAATTTACTTATAAACCTAAAATAAATAAGAAAACAAAGCTTGCAAATTTGTTATGGCATTACCATATGAGCCATCGATGAGTGCCTTCCCCTAAATAAAGGTGTACCACAGGATAAAATCCTTAATGAAAGATTAATATGAAACATTACAATATTTACATCTGATATATGTGTAAAACTACTTAAGGAGTTAGTGGTGTTTCTAATTAATAACTATAATATGTTTTAGTAATACAGCCCATGGAAAATATTTCTATTTTAAACTCATGGAAAACAATATTTTTATGTATTGAAGAAAACAATCTGACTCACTTTTTTTTTTGACATGTAGGAACTGAATAACACTTCTTTCCTTTTTAAGAAATTACTGTTTTATTTACTCAAGAGAATTATCTGACCCTGAATTTTGCTCAGTTTCTGAGTAGATTCTCAACATATAAGCATTTTCCTTACAATTGCACTGATTTTTCGAGATGAAATTTCTTGGAGTCTGCACATTTTCATCTGCAGAGTCATAAGACACACAATTCAGATTCCCTTTTTACTGAATTTTGATGAAAAACAAAACGTTTTTATGTGGAGACTTGAACTAAACTGTCTCTACAATCCAGTTTTACTAAAAATGGTCTGTATCCTACAGAACAATATTATTCTTGATTAACATATACAGCTGTCTGATTAGGCTGGTTTCAGAAAGTCGGGCTCCTCTATGATGAGATATGGCAAGTGAGACATTTTCAGAGTATACTGCACACTTAAAAGTAGGTAGAAGAAGGATAGACAAGAAGGAGAAAATCCTAAATGTTGGATCAATATAATGACACAAAAGTGATCTTACACACACATTTTCTGCAACACTCCAGGAATGTTCTGCTGTTCATTGGATGGAGTTATAATTATTGCCCATTAACTTGAAGATCCTTACCCTGACCTATCAGTGGTTTCATGGTGCATGTTTGGTCATATCCTCCACTCCATTATAGCTAGTCCTCTTTGTCCTTCAAGTAGCTGACAGAGCTTGAGAGTAGCATTTCTCATTTTACAATGTATTTATCTGCTTTTATGTCTATCATCCTGACCAGACTTAGATCCCCTACTGAGAAAACACAGTCTTAATCATTTTGTATCCCCAGTGCCTAATAGGGTTTACATCGGGAAAACCTCCATAATGCTTGTATAATAAGAGAATGTACTGACACAAACACAAATTGAGTCTGTGTGTCTGTATGTGTATGTGAGAATGAGACAGTATGTGCACACACTTATATGCATGCATACACAAGTACATGCATAATTAACAAGATATATAAATATATTTATAACAGGATATTAAAATACAGAGCTTTCTGACTCAGTTTTAGTTAAAGCCTTACGACAACAGATGACAACAACCTCCTAAGCTAAATCACCTTAATAGGACATTCAAAAATTCAAAAACTCAAATTTTCTGAGACATAGCCCCTTATAAACACATTAAGTCTATTTAAGCACTAAAGCAGAAGAGTAGAAGAAGATGGAAATTAAGGACTGGATCACTTTGGAGAAAGTTGTAAGGGTTTGCATCACATGCCAGAGGAAGGATGATGGGAACTTTTATCTCATCCCACCCATTGTGAGAAGAACTTCAAAGAAATCACTTGGAGAAGGGGCTATATGGTGCCTGGATTTTGAGGCTGCAGTGGAGGAATGTTTGACTCATGGGTGAGGTGCTGATTGAGGATATCTGTGGCACTGCAGCAGAGGAAACCATTTGGGGAATAAGTGCATCTGCAGAGGGGCAGGCCTAAGATGTGTGTTAACAGGTGTATAAACTGCAAAAGGGATATTAGCTCAGATTGTTTAAAATAATACTCCCTAGGAGGACTTCTTGTACAGGGCAAGTAGACCTCATCAAAAAGAGGCATAATATTAAGAGGGAGCATCTTCTGATGCCAGCCACAGCACAGTGCTCTGATATCAAGAGTACCATTGTAAGAGATGTGAAAAGAGAAATCTGAAAGCACTTACCACCAAGGACAATATAAGTCATGGCCAAAGACATACAATGCCAGATACATGAGTTTCAGTGATGTGAAATCTGTTTTGTCAGGCTTCAACCAAGAAGGAGCAGACGGCAGGCAACAGCTGGGCAAGCAAAGTTAGAAGTAACAGGTAGGGATGCAAGAACTTAGAAATGAAGCTTACCGAGGCCTTCTTTCTCCCTTGTAGTAGTAGTTCAACTGGAAGCAAGCCTGAGCTCAAGAGAGTAAGAACCTTTAAATTGGAATAAGGCTGAGAGATTCATTTATCACTCTGAACTGCATTTTTTTTTAAGATTTTATTTATTTATTTGACAGATAGAGATCACAAGTAGGCTGAGAGGCAGGCAGAGAGAGAGAGGAGGAAGCAGGCTCCCTGCTGAGCAGACAGCCCGATGTGGGGCTTGATCCCAGGGCCTTGGGATCATGACCGGAGCCGAAGGCAGAGGCTTTAACCCACTGAGCCACCCCGGTGCCCCTGAACTGCATTTTTAAATTACTAAATTGAGACCTTTTTTTGGCAACTGACATGACCAGAAGATTCTGATTTTCCAAGAAACCCCAAAAGTCATGAAACCACTTCAAAATGCTAAAGAAAGGGAAGAAAAAAACAAAAAAAGAAACAATAATCCCAAGGTAGGTTTTAACATTCAAGAGAGGAAAAATAAATCTGTATTCTGATTGTTTCTATGATTCGTGATTGTTCAGTATAAATTCTACCCATTGGATTCTCATCATTGTTGGGGACTACATACCTGTGGAGTACTAGAACTTTGGAAATTTACTTAAAATATTACTCCCCCAAGAAGCTATTCATAATTATATTTAACCTATCCACTAGCCCTCTACAGACAAAATACTCTTATGTTTGTTTACATAAGTTTTTAAGTTTTTAGAGCATTATTATCATCTGTAGGCTCTAAATGTGTTCATTTTATTCATAAAACAAATGATATAATTTATTTCAAAACAAAAATTTAATTAAATATTAAGTTATAGGACCAGGACATTCTCTAACCAAAACCTTGGTCCTCTTGATCCTTAATAAGTGGCTCCTGATAATCCCATGTGTTCAGTATAGGAAATGCTTTGCAGAAAAAATATTCAGGCTGAAGCACTTGCTACATAATTCCTTTCCTAAACTCTGAGCTCCAATTTCCTTATCACTGCTTATCATCTTATGTTTTTTTCTTCCTCATTCAATATGGTTATCATTTAATGAAACAAACCTATTACCCCAAAACATTTGAGATAAACAAAGCTGGTAATTCCAGAACTTAAAAAAAAAAAAAAAAAAAACCTTGAATTTTAACATGATTTTGGATATGAATTTTGATTCTTTCAAAATATAAAACACATAACACACACATACACACTTTGCCAGAGAATGTAACTATAAACATTTTGTTTTAAAGTATTTCTCAAAGGATTTGTCTCATAGAAAAAGCTTCTACTTTGCATACAGTCTTAGCACTGAAGCTACATGTCTTCCCTGGGGAAATAATTCTAATACACAATTCACCTCTAGACATGTTTCTTGTATTTCATCTTTTAATTCAATCTTTCTGTTTTCTGCCCTGTTCAAACAATGCAAATCAAGCTTCCTCTGGTTTTTAGATCACTTAAGTTAACCTTATAATTGCTTCATAAAATTTATCATCTCTACAAACTTTCTCCAGCTCACCTACTATTTCCAATTAAAATGCTAAACTAGGGCACCTGGGTGGCTCAGTGGGATAAAGCCTCTGCCTTTGGCTCAGGTCATGATCCCAGAGTTCTGGGATAGAGCCCCACATCAGGCTCTTTGCTCAGCAGGGAGCCTGCTTCCCTCTCTCTCTCTCTGCCTGTCTCTCTGCCTACTTGTGATCTCTGTCAAATAAATAAATAAAATCTTTTTAAAAAA
This sequence comes from Mustela lutreola, assembly GCF_030435805.1. NCBI lineage: Eukaryota > Metazoa > Chordata > Mammalia > Carnivora > Mustelidae > Mustela > Mustela lutreola. Next base: position 31,475,665 of record NC_081302.1, read on the forward strand.
TGCAAAACTAAAAATAAATAAAAATTTATCTGCAAATAAAGAGAAATGTAGTTTAGTCACAGAAAAAAATCTTCAACATAAACAAATAGGCTAAATATTTTGGGGGAAGAAACATCACTATGCTCAAAGGCCACTCTAGTTTCTTAGGGATTCAGGTTCCATGCAACATGAGACTGTACTAATACATCCACCAGATATACACCTTTCAAGTATTTCTCTGTCAAATGTCTCTAGATTACACTGAATCTCTCTGAGTTTAAAAAATGATTATTGCTGGAGAGAAGTTAAGATGGCAGAAAAGTAGAGTGATCCTAAGCTTGCCTAGATCCTTGAACACAGCTAAATGATAATCAAATCATTATGAATACCCAAGAACCAACCTGAGGTCTGAGAGAACAAAACTGCAAGCCTATAAGTAGAAAAGCAACCACCTCTGGAAAGTAGAAGGTGTGGAGAGTTGACTTGGGGGAGATACAACTGTGGGTACAGGGGTGGGGCGAGAGCTCTGATTACAGAGACTACTGCAAAGTATTATAAATAGTGGAGCAAAATCTAAAACTTTACAAGTCTACCACTACTAGGGTCATGCCTGAATTAAAGGTGCTCACATGGGGAAGTGAAATGGACCCAGGAGTGGAAAGGATGTGAGGATCCCCTGGGTCACAGGAAGAATGGGTGGCACCAATGTGCTACACTGTTCCCAGGCATAGGAGTAGGATCTCAGGCTGAGGACAGCAAGCATATAGCAAACCTGGGGGCCAACTCTCTGTTCCACCTTGCCATAAACTCTGAACCACTGAGAAACATGCAACCACTCTCTTGTCACAGGCTGGCAAAGGCCAAAGCCTGGTGAGACCATCCCCCAGAGAATGAGCACAGTCTGTTTTGGGAGAGTCCCTAAAATTTGCTTTTGAAACCCAGTAGTGCTCATGAGGTAAGATAGTTCAGACACAGGCAAGGTGAAGGCAGGGACCTGGCAGAAGCCAGGGACACAAGAGAAGTGACTGACTGCTCTTTGACCGTTTCTTGAAGAGAGTGAGGGCTGTGAACTCTCAGCACTGGCACTAGAGAGGAAAGCATAGCCATTTTCATCCCACCAACCAGGAAGCAAAACAGTGCCACCTAGTGGAGACTAGAGCAGTTTACACCAAGCCCCCCTCTACCCCGTGTCCTTCCCCCCACCCCATAGGCTCATTTCCACTAAAACAAATCAGCCTAAAAATCAGTACAGTAGGCCACTCCCGAGAAGATCAGCACAAACACCTAGCCAGCACCAAGTCTACTTACTGATCAGCATGTGCTGCAAAGCTCCAGCTCTAGGGCAAATGGGATCTAGTTTTTGTTTTATTTTATTATTATTTATTTTCTTTTTTATTAGTTTTTAAAATTCCTTTTAAAATTTTTACTATTTTTAAAATTTAATGTATATATATATATATAGATAGATAGATTTTATTTTGTTTTTTACATTTCATTTTATTTAATTTGTTTTTATTTTTATTTATTTATTTATTTATTTTTTGGATCCAGTTTCTTTTAACAAGTGACTAAAACACACCCATTTCTTTTCTGGTCAAAATGACTAGATGGAAAAATTCACTGCAAAAGAAAGAACAGGAAGTTGAACTCAAGCTAGGGATTTAATCAATACAGATAGCAAGATGTCTGAACTAGAATTTAAAACAACAATTACAAGGATACTAGCTGGGCTTGAAAAAGCCACAGAAGACAGACCCATAAGAGTAACTCTTATGGCAGAAATAAAAGAACTAGAATCTAACCAGGCTAAAATTTTAAATGTCACTGAGATGCAAACTAAAATGGATGCCAGAAAAATGAGGATGAATAAAGTAGATGAATGAATCAATGATGTAGAAGATAAGATTACAGAAAATAATTAAGTTGAAAAGAAGAGGGAAAGAAAGGTAATGGGCCATGAAGGTAGAATTAGGGAACTCAGTGACTTACTAAAACATAGTAACATTCATACCATAGGAATCCCAGAAGATGAGAGAGAGAAAAAGAGGCAGAAGGTTTAGTGGAGCAAATTATAGCTGAAAACTTCCCTAATCTGCCTACAAGAGACTTGTTTTATTTATTTATTTATTTATTTTTTTGGAAAGCGGTTTTTTTGTTTTTTTTTTAAGATTTTTATTTATTTATTTGACAGAGAGAGATCACAAGTAGGCAGAGAGAGAGGAAGGGAAGCAGGCTCCCTGCCGAGCAGAGAGCCCGATGTGGGACTCGATCCCAGGACCCTGAGACCACGACCCGAGCCGAAGGCAGCAGCTTAACCCACTGAGCCACCCAGGCGCCCCGAGAGTCGTTTTAGACCTAAATAAACTGCAGATTGAAAGTGAGGGGATGGAGAATGATTTGTCATGCTAATGGATGTCAAAAGAAAGCTAGTGTAACTGTACTTATATCAGACAAACTAGATTTTGTTTCATTTCTTTTAAGATTTTATTTATTTGACAGAGAAAGAGAGAGCACACAGGCAGGGGGAGCAGAAGACTCTGCTGAGCAAGGAGCCTAATGTGGGATTGGATCCCAGGACCCTGGGATTATGACCTGAGCCACAGGCATATGTTTAACCAATTGAGCGACCCAGGCATCCCAGACAAACTAGATATTTAAAACAAAGACTGTAATAAGAGATGAAAAAGGGCTTTATATCATAATTAAGGGGTCTATTCATCAAGAAGATCTAAAAATTATAAGTATTTATGCCCCCCAACCTGGGAGCACCCAAATATATAAATCATTTAATAATAAACATAAAGAAACTTATTGATAATAATATGATAATAACAGGGGAATTTAACACCCCACTTACAGAAATTAGATAGATCATCTAAGCAGAAAATCAACAAGGAAACAATGGCTTTGAATGACACACTGGACCAGATGGACTTAACAGACATATTCAGAACATTTCATCCTAAAGCAGCAGAATACACACTCTTTTACAGTGCACACGGAATATTCTCCAGAAGAGATCACATACTGGGTCACAAATCAGCCCTCAAGAAGTACAAAAAGATTGAGATCAGACCATGCATATTTTCAGACCACAACACTATGAAACCTGAAGCCAACCACCAGAAAAAATTTGGAAAAAATCAAAAATACATGGAGGTGAGATAACATGCTACTAAAGAATGAATGAGTTAACTAGGAAATTAAAGGAGGAATTAAAAATACATGGAAGCAAATGAAAATGAAAACACAACAATTCAAACCTTTAGGATGTAGCAAAGGCAATCATAAGAGGGAAGTATATTGTAATACAGGCCTATGTCAAGTAGGAAGAAAAGTGTTAAATACACAACCTAACCCTACACCTAAAGGAGCTACAAAAGGAACAGAAAATAAAGCCTGCATCCAGCAGAAGAAGGGAAATAATAAAATTAGAGCAGAAATAAATAATACAACAACAACAAAATCCAGTAGAATAGATCAATGAAACCAAGGTGGTTCTTCAAAAAAATTAATAAAATCGGTAAATCCCTACCTAGACTTACCAAAAAGAAAGGTGGAAGGACCCAAATAAACAAAATCATAAAATCATAATGAAAGTGGAGAGATCACAACCAATACCATAGAAATACAAACAATTATAAGAGAATTCTATGAAAAATTATATACCAACAAACTGGGCAATCTGGAAGAAATGGACAAATTTCTAAGAAACTTACAAACTACCAAAACAGAAATAGAAAAATAGATGATTTGAATAGACCCATAACCAGCAAAAAAATTGAATCAGCAATCAAAAATTTCCCAGCAAACAAAAGTCGTAGGCCAGATGGCTTCCCAGGGGAATTTTACCAGACACTTAAAGAAGAGTTAAAATTTATTCTTCTCAAACTCTTCCAAAAAAATATAAATGGAAGGAAAACTTCCAAACTCATTCTATGAAGCCATGATTACCTTGATTCCCAAACCAAAGACCCCACTAGAACAGAGAATTACAGACCAGTATCCCTGATGAACATAAATGCAAAATGTTCAATAAAATACCAGCAAATAAAATTCAACAGTACATTAAAAGAATCCTTCACCATGATCAAGTTGGATTTATTCCTGGGCTGCAGGGGTAGTTCAATATTTGCAAATTAGTGTGATATGCCACATTAATAAAAGAAAAGACAGGAACAATATCATCTCTCAATAGATAAAGAAAAAGCATTTAACAAAATACAGCATCCATTCTAGTTAAAAAAACCTCAACAAGGTAAGGATAGACGGAATATATCTCAACATCATGAAGGCCATATATGAAAGACCCATTATCCTTAAAGGGGAAAAACTGAGACTTTCCCCTGCCATCAGAAGGAACAAGACAGGAATAACCATTGCTAACCAAGACACTCTAACCATTGCTATTTAATATAGTACTGGGAGTCTTAGCCTCAGGAATCAGAAAACAAAAAGAAATAAAAGGCATCCAAATTGGCAAGGGAGGAGTTAAGCTTTCACTATTTGAAGAAGTCAAGATATGTAGAAAACCTGAAAGACTCCACCAGAAAATTACTAGAACTGATACACAAAGTTGACAAAGTTGCAGGATATAAAATCAATGTGCAGAAATCTGTTGTATTTCTATACATCAGTAATGAAACAGCAGAAAAAGAAATCAAGGAATCAATCCCATTTGCAATTGCACCTTAACACAATAAAATACCTAGAAATAAACCTAACTGAAAAGATCTATACTCTGAAAATTATTGAACACTCATGAAAGAAATTGAAGAGGACACAAAAAAAAAAAAAAAAAAAAAAAGGAAAAAAATTCCATGGTCATGGATTGGAAAAACAAACATTGTTAAAATGTCTATACAACCCAAAGTAATCTACACATTTAATGAAATCTCTATCAAAATACCACCAGCATTTTTCACAGAGTTAGGACAAACAACCCTAAAATTTGTATGGAACTACAAAAGACCCTAAATAGCAAAAGCAATCCTAAAAAGAGAAACAAAACTGGTGGCATCACAATTCTGTATTTGAAGCTGAATTACAAAGCTCATCACAACAGAACAGTGCTGGCACAAAAACAGATACATAGATCAATGGAATAGAAGAGAAAAACCAGAAATGCACCCACAACTATATGTTCAATTAATCTTTAACAGAAAGGAAAGAGTATCCAATAGAAAAAAGATAGTCTCTTCAACAAATGGTGTTAGGAAAACTGGATAGCAACATACAGAAGAATGAAACTGGGCCACTTTCTTTCATCATACAAAATATACATATATATATATATATATTCAAAATGGATGAAAGACCTAAATATGAGACAGGAAACCATCAAAATCCTCTAAGAGAAAAGAGGCAACAATATCTTTGACCCCAGGCACAGAAGCTTCTTACTAAACATATTTCCAAGGGGAAGGAAAACAAAAGCAAAAATGAACTATTGGAACTTTATCAAGATAAAAAGCTCCTGCACAGCAAAGAAAATAATCAACAAAACTAAAAGGCAACCCATGAAATGGGAGAAGATATTTAAAAACAACATATCTGATACATGATTAGTATCAAAAGTCTATAAAGAACTTATCAAACTCAACACCCAAAAACCAAATAATCCAGTTAAGAAGTGCAGAAGACATGAATAGACATTTTCCAAAGAAGGCATCCAGATGGCTAACAGACACATGAAATGATGTTCAACATCACTCATCATCAGCGAAATAAAAATCAAAATCATGATAAGTTACTACCTCACACCTGTCAGAATGGCTAAAATTAACAGCACAAGAAACAACAGGTATTGGTGAGGATGTGGGGAAAGGGAAACTACTGCATTGTTGGTGGGAATGGAAACTAGTGCAGCCACTCTGGAAAACAGTATGGAGTTTCCTCAGAAAGTTAAAAATTAAGCTACCGTATGACCCAGCAATTGCACTATTAGGTATTACCCAAAGGATACAAAAGTACTCATTGAAAGGGGTACTAGCACCCTGATGTTTATAGCAGTATTATCAACAATAGCCAAACTATCGAGAGAGCTCAAATGTTCATTCACTAATGATGGACAAAGAAGGGGTAATACACACACACACAGTGAAGTACTACTCAACTATCAAAAGGAATGAATTCAATGTTTATAGCAGCAATGTCCACAATAGCCAAACTATGGAAAGAACCTAGATGTCCGTCAACAGATGAATGGATCAAGAAGATGTGGTATATATACACAATGGAATACTATGCAGCCATCAAAAGAAATGAAATCTTGCCATTTGCGACAACATGGATGGAACTAGAGCGTATCATGCTTAGCGAAATAAGTCAAGCAGAGAAAGACAACTATCATATGATCTCCCTGATATGAGAAAGTGGTGATGCAACATGGGGGCTTAAGTGGGTAGGAGAATAAATGAAACAAGATGGGATTGGGAGGGAGACAAACCACAAGTGACTCTTAATCTCACAAAACAAACTGAGGGTTGCTGGGGGGAGGGGGGTTGGGAGAAGGGGGTGGGATTATGGACATTGGGGAGGGCAAGTGATTTGGTGAGTGCTGTGAAGTGTGTAAACCTGGTGATAAAAATATGTTTATAAAAAATAAAAACATTTTTTAAAGAAAGTAAAAATAATAAAAAAATAAAAAGATTTAAAAAAAAAAAGGAATGAATTCTTGCCATTTGAAATGACATGGATGGAGCCAGAGAGCATTACACCAAGCAAAATAAGTCAGTCAGAGAAAGACAAATACCATATGATTTCACTTATATGGAATTTAAGAAACAAAACAGATGAACGTATGGGAAGGAGGGGAAAGGGAGAGAAGGAAATTAACAACCAGGGACTCTTACTGATGGAGAACAAGTTGAGGGTTGATGGAGGGAGGTGGGTGAGGGATGGGCTAGACAGGTGGTGGGTATTAAAGAGGGCACCTGTTCTTTCTTTCTTTCTTTTTTTTTTTTTTTAATTTATTTATTTGAGACAGAGAGAGAGAGAGAGTGTGAGCAAGGGGCAGAGGGAGAGAATCTTCAAGAAGAGTCGCTGCTGATCACAAATCCCAAAGCAGGGCTTGATCTCACAACCCATAACATCATGACCTGAGCAGAGACTAAGAGTCTGACACAACTAACTGAGCCACTCAGGCATCCCAAGAGGGCACTTATTCTGATGGGCACTGGGTATTATATGTAAGTGATCCATCACTGAACTCTACTCCTGAAACCAGTATTGCACTGTCTGTTAACTAAAATTTCAATTAAAATTACATGAAAAAATTATATATATATATATGCTGTTATTCTCAGTTATTAAAAATGATACATGTTAATGAGGGAAGAAGTAAATCTGCTCTTGCTTTATTTTATATATTTAGGGCATAACACAATGGTTATAGTGTATTTTTTGCATGAATTTTTTTTAAATTAAAGGAAAATAAGACAGTATAATAAAGAAAACAGTGTAATATAAGCTCTCAAATCCCAACACACAAAGTAATCCTGTTATATTTTGGAGAATATAGTCATCTCTTCATGTGTTTTTATGATATGTATATTTTATTTTGCATTTAAAAATGAAATTATATAAAGTGTATACACATTTATACTATTTCTACAGTTTCATTTAAATGGGATCACATTACACATACAAGCCATTTTTTCATTCAACAATGGATGATATCCAAGTCTTTTATATTTCTAAAGCAGGACTGGACCTAGGCAAAATTATAAAGTTCTATTTAGAATTTTTAGCTTCTCTCCTTTCTTTCTTTCTCAACTGCTCCATCTAAACTTACTGTCAAAAGGGATCTAAATATAGACAGTTTTGTTGTTGCTATTGTTTAAAAAAAGGAAGTGATGTCATACCCTTATGTGATGAATAATAAATTGCCTCTCCTTCATTTTCTTGGGCATTCCACACTTCTCTTCTAGCCTACCGTTTTTTGTCTTCGGTGCCACACACAATTAATGTTCCTTCTCATGTTATGAGAATATGATACAGATGATCTTTATAAATAGAATGTTGTTTTAAAACCAGTTGTCCACATGCCTCACAGTCATTAAAGGAAAATAGGTATATAGAATTTAGGTCAAGTAGGTATTTATATAGGTCATTTATCCCTTAGATCAAGTAAAGGTAAATACATGTGATTTTGGACATTCGTATTTTCAGCCTTATTTAATTATGGTTATAGTTAAAATCTCTAACCATCACCATTCATCCCATTAAAGGAATGTGAGGAAAGAGCGGCCTCCTCTCTATTCTTAGGGTACTGATATACACACTGTTACTGCTGAACCACATTGCTGTGTGGTATTCTGTTCCAGGAACTTTCTCCCTTCATTGTAGCTCTTGACAGAACTAGAACCTTATTCATCTTTGCTTCTCAGCATCTAATGCAATGCCAAATTCAAAATACATACAAAAAATGTTTTTGCTAAATGGATGAAATCACCTCCCATAGGTGTATACATTTCATGTATAAGCTGATTGTTTTCAGTGAACTGTTTTTATTGTCTTATTATCTTAAACTGGAATTGCTACTATGTAGTACGTTCCACAGAGAATATAGATACATTCCTACTGTCAAACAGGTAAAATGACAAACTAGGCAGAATTCCTGTAATAATTTAAGAGATGATAAGTATTCACAGAAAAAGAGAAAAAGCAATGCAGTAACAGAGGTAAATATCCGTGATTAAAGTGAAAGCCAAAGGTGTGTTAAGGCGACCTCAAGGGAAACATGAGCCCTCAAAGAGGGAAAATTGATCTTTTTTGCACTCAAGCTGAAAAATCAAAGGGAACTACAGAAAGTTAGATGATTCAAAACTACAGCAATCCTAAACTAATCAAGATAGAAATTCTGCTATAGGAAAAAAAAAAGGTGCAGCATTGATTCTTCTGAACCTTAATTAGAGCCAGTGGGGCTGATTCAGGTAAGATATCCATAGCATTTCTGCAGCAGAAGTACATCTATAAACAAAGACATTTTCATGAAAATGAAAAGTTGAAGATCAGTTCTAAGAAATGCAAAACTTGACCCTTTGAGCTTTGGAAACTTGTTGAGTAAAGAATTGGCCCGTGCCTACCAGAAACTATTCCCAATGGAATATTCTCATACTTCAGACCTTCACCTAGTGAGTCTCAATCAAAGATAAGGCAATTTAGGGCTCCAGATAGTAATCATTTTTCTTCAATGAAAACAACTGATACCACATTTGAGATTTTGGCCTCAACACACTCTGGTTTCTGGATTAGCTGCTTATCTTTTGAGATTCACAAGGAAGAGCTTTTTTACTTTAAATTTACTATTAGCTATGCAAATCCACATAGGTCAACAGGCCCCAAACCTGACAGAAATTAGATAAGCCCTAATGAAATCAAATTGCAGGAAAATCACTTTATGTTTTAAATGATACCCATGGCGCTGGGAATGTACTTTTTCAAAATTCTCTGCTCTCTGCCAAGAATGCACCATGATGTGAATAATGAAGATGAATAATGCAAAGTGAAATGCAATACACCATTTGCACATCAGTAAGAGTTTTCCTCCTCAGATTGCTCGAGTTTGGAAATTACAGACAAGGCTGTTTAAAATCTAGCCCAATAGTAGCATTAAATTGGAACAGAGGCCAACTGGATATGGAGCCCATGCACGGTGGAGCTAGGCTGAGTCATCAGAAGAGAAACAAAAAATGAAGATTCATATTGAATGGCAACATACATGACAAGTGACTGATTTGAAAGATACCACAGACAGCGGGGAATCTTCTTGATTCACCCCAGGACAACACATTTTGGAGGGGCTGTAAACCTAATATTTGAGCTAGCATTTTCAGAGTTGGAACTAAAAACTTGAAGAGAGTTCTTGATTATGAGCAAGACTTTTCCTGACCTGTGAGCTCCTTCATTATAATTTGGTCAAGCACTTCAACAAGGTCATGCTCCCAGCGTTCTTTTTATGCTCAGGTGAGAAAAGGGCTTTGATGGCAGAGCTTATTTTAACCTCAGTGAGAAAGCCAAGGAATACGCGCTGCGGAAGGAGACTAGAGGTTAAGTCTGTCTTTGAACAAAATGAAAACCCCAAAATCTATTTTCACAATTAATCATTTCAGTGTCCCATAGACTTATAAAATGATAGCTATCCTCAACTGCTCTTCTCTACATGTCCTTTCAAACATGTAGCATATTCCATAAAGAACATTGCACATCTGCTCTTAAAAGAATTGACTTTAATTGCTGAGCTGCTAATGGGGCATTTTCTCCTGTTGAATTTCCATCCATCTGCACACTCTGATTATCACATCCTCTTCAGAGCTTGTCTATTTCAACCTCTTTTCCTAAATGACCATCATTAATCCTATCCATGGTCTCTCTAAATATGGGAAATGAGTCTGGAGTAATAGCATGCCTGATTATGCTGCCATCTTCCCTGGGGGGGGGGGGGAAGGATTAAAGTTTCAAACTTCCCCTGGGTAGACAAACACTGGAACCTGATGGGGAATAAAGTCTACTGGCAGCCTGAAATCACAAAGACAAGTTTATTCTTGGTAGTTAATTCTGGACTCTTGGACTCTTATTATGAGAGAACGTGAAACTGATTCCTGGAGTACTAGGAACTTCTCTGCAACTTGTGGCAGAGAATTACACAAATAACGTACTCAGGGGAGTCCTCTCATTTTGGAACAGAAAGTACACAGGTCAAGGTAAAATAAACATTATTCTAAATTCATTATATCCTTACATGCCCTTATCCTTAAGCATCACGGACAAATTTTGAATCAACTAGAGTTTGTAAAAGTTACAAACAGAGGAGATTTTACAAAAAGAAAAGGAAGAAGAAAAGACAATGAACAAAAAAGAAAAGGAAGAAAAAAACCTTTTATCAGCTTCTCTTTGATATGTAGTTTAGTTTTTATGGTAATTGCTAAAGTGAGAATATTTCAGGGAAATGAGGTCACCCTTTCATATGCAATTTTCACCTAGATCTACATCATTTTTCTATAATGATAGTAAAAATAATACACTTACATGGCAGAAAGGAAATCTGGAGGCTTGTATCAGGGTTCCAATAAGAAAGTATGTTAATGCAGAACTTTGAAACTTACATGCTGTTGGAAGAACTAAGGGAGCAAATGTCAGTGAAGCTACTTCCACCAATGCTGGATGCCTGCAACACCAAGGTGGATGATTCTTAGCAGTTGACTTGGAGTTTTTGGGAACCTGACTTCTCTGCTGTGTCTCTTTGAGGCCCTTAGTAACTATCACTGAAGAATAATGACTTTTCCTCTATCACCTTCCAAATTTCATGAGAATCTGTCTCATTGGCAGACTCTAGGGAAGGGATTCTGGCAAATGGAGTTATAGCTTCTTTCCTTGCAATCCAGAAAAGGACATAGATAGATATAGAAATAAGTATTTGTTGTATGCATATACAAGTGCATGAGTAAATGAATAAAAGAATTCTTTTCCTGGCAATTTAGAGTGTTCCCAAGCTATGTGGAAAATAAGAGTGTAAAGTAGAACAAGAGGAAGATTTTATTGTGTGATCTGAATGTTTGGCAACTGGAAGCTAATGGAGCCCCAATGACTGACTCCCTGAAAGGATTCCAACCAGTATGAGCTGGGACTGGCTGTGTCTATAGTTAGGTTCCAGTTTTACCATCTGTATTGATTATAGTCTTTCTCTGAATTCTGTAGGGATATTGACTTGTTCTTCCCTTAACATACTGAAGTCACAACCAGTTTTGCTTCCCTAACATTATTTCCCTTCATCATCTTGATTTTGGGGTTCCCAATCTTTTCAGTCATATGATATACAGAGCCTTGGGCTATTCTGAAGATGGCTAATCATATTCCTAAGAATGGATCTTAGCAATTTAACTTTCTAAGGACAGCCTGATTCTTATTTCTTATGATTTCTTCATGTGCATCAGTAACTTGAAGGATTCCGTTGATTGGTTCTGCAACATTCCTATTGTGTTCATATTTTAATTGGTTTTCTTAAGTCAGCAATTATGCTCTTAAGACATAAGCAACTGATAAAGTCCATAGATTGAAGGAAAAAAAGCTGTGTTCCAGTTTCTAAATAAAAGGTAATAAAATTTCTGGAACTGTGATTAAAATATCCTGCCACCAAAAAACAGTGACAGTTCTAAAATATAAGTAATCAATTAATTTTTTAGTGTAAGGAAATATCATTGTTTTAATACTATAATAATTTTCCATGAAAACTCCACTGTATATTTTATTGGTGTATAAATTTCAGTTAATGCACTGCCTAGGATAAAATATGAATATACCATAACAATTAATTTCAAGTACTTCTGCTAAATACTGGACGTTTCTGTTAAAACTGTAAGTGCTAATTATATACTCCAATAACAATACTATTGGCCAGGTGCTTTCTGACATTACTTGGTTTGGAGCTCACAGAGGTCATGATATCATTTCACATCACTAGCTTTTCTCTGCCTGCCTAAAAATCACATCAAAACTCATGAACATCTTTTAAAAAGGGGGGGGGGGCACCTGGGTGGCTCAGTGGGTTAAGCCTCTGCCTTAGGCTCGGGTCATGATCCCAGGATCCTGGGATCAAGCCCCGTGTCGGGCTCCCTGTTCCGCGGGGAGCCTGCTTCCCCCTCTCTCTCTCTCTGCCTGACTCTCTGCCTACTTGTGATCTCTGTCTGTCAAATAAATAAATAAAATCTTTTTTAAAAAACTCATGAACATATGGTACCTCAACAGGAATTGTGCTGATGTGCTCTGCACAACAGCCTGGAAATTCAGAAGGTACAAAGTTGTGTGGAATTGTTTCTCATCAACCACAAAAATAGTTGTAACTACTTAGTACTTAGCTGTAGCTAGTACTGGTAACTAACTGTAGCCAGTTGGTAACTAGCTCCTTCATTTCTCTTTCATTTAGCACATGGGGTCCAAGGGTTGTTGTAAAATACAGAATTAGACATCGACTCTATAGCCAATAATAAAAAATTGGGGTTTATTATTTGTTAAAAAAAAAAAAAAACCTCATTTTTTTTTCTTAATTTTTTAAAAACAGGAATAGCAATTTTTGTAAGGATGAGAAAAAGGGCATCTGAGAGGTATCATTTGGAAAATGCAAGCAGTTATATGCATTTATGAGATACCTAAATTTCTGCCTACATTTATATTTCTCACCATTTGGTTCACTTGTATTGAGCATGCTCTTTTAGGCTTCTGTTAAAGAGATTACCAAGGCCACAGGAGCACAGATTGTTAAGAACTACTATCCCCAAGGGAATAAGATTGAGCATAAGTAACTTTTAAAAGTCTGAGAATGACTAAGACATTGGCCTGTGCCCAAGGATACAAAGCTTGGGTGGATCCCCAGATCGAAGGCAGACTGAAAACTAGGGTCACCCAGATGAGCTCATATAAGGTAAGAATAGAGGGGGGAAAAAGAGGCTGAAGAAAAGAGTTCACTTTACATTAATGCCTAGGGCCAACTGGGAGCAAAGAAAATATTGAAAAACAAGACAAGTTGAGCAAAAAAGGGGATGAGAAAGTTGAATATGACAATAGAGAAGGTATAAAAATAAGACTTTCATGAAAATACTGTGACTGTTTTCTAGAGCCTCTAACTTAATCCATATTATTTGCAGACATCAACTTATAATTCAGTGCTTATACCTCTAGCAAGGTTTGATAGTAGAATGCTTAATAAGAATCTTATTACCCACTGAGTACTACTATTTAACAGTAATTTTAATAAAGTAAATGTCATTATTTATATCTTGAGTACACTATGATGCATTTTTAGGGATGGGAAATATTTAATTATGGGTATAGAGCTATGTCATATGTATTCACATCCAGAGTAAGAGTGAGACTGTCATTGATTAACTAGTTAATCATTTTAACTAGTTAAAATGCAATTAAGTTTCTATGTTTGCTGATTAATTATATTGATCAATATCTCATTAGCAGTTCCAAGCATAACAAACAGGTACTCTCTTAGGGAGCAGAGTTGGGGAAGGGGATAGAGTGGGCATTAAATGACTAAACATTAAAACCTTGCCCAGATTAAAAAAAAAAAAAAAACCTTGCCCAGATAGAAAAAGTAATCAGCATATCCAATAAAGTAGCTATTATGACTTCATAGGAAAGGGCTTTTATAAAAGGAAGAGTCAGCTACATCTGGATTTGACTGGAGCCATGTAGGGTTTTATTTTTCTTAATGAATACTACTGTTGATAAATTTACAAACATCAGACTTTAAAAATGAATATTACTACTTTAAAAGGACAAACTATTCTCAGAGGAGTTGTGCAACAGGAACTCACCCTGTTTTTAGTATTGTGATGAATTTTGTAAGTATCATTAGAAGTAGAAAGAGCACTCACTGGTCCATGAAAATGGAATCACTCATTTCTATTTCATCAGCACAGAACTCCTGAAGAGGAGAATAGGAAATCAGAAATATGAAAGATCCTAGGCTATCTCTGACCTCCAACGGTCTAACTCCCAATCAGGGGCACCTAATTACATTGTGGTTTCCTCAGGATACTATTTTAAATGAGCTGGAAAAAGCTCAAAGTTATTGGGGGTTAGGATATGTAAATATGAAAAAAATATTAAAAATTACATGATATGGATTGTGTTCCTTTAGCTAAATTATTTTAATACATGTGTTTATGAAATCCAAGGTGAAAAGAACTTTTTATAGGTTTCAGATAAAGAGAGTCATATTAACTAGGTGAGCCTGACCTGGACATTGAGTCGTTATCTTGGTGCCCTAACTAAGTAAGCAAAGTTTTTAAAAATAGCACCCAAACTAGGACACTTCCCACCTTAAGTGACACAGTACTGTTTGATGTCTATTAAAAAGACAACAATAAGAAAAACTAATGGGAGTGATAATTGTCTAAATTTACAACTAAATTTTAAGAAAATGGGTCACAGTTACTATTGGATGTGATCCATTGGCCCTCCAAAAAGGCCGAATCTCTAAATCAATAACCTGACCTATACCAGCCCAAGCTCACCTGGTTGGCATCTCATGAATTCCTCATGAATTGCCATGGATTTTCCTCCTTTGCCTGAGACCCTCACACTCTCCCTGTTTAGTTATGGCTCTCCAAGGCCTGAGCCTGGGCCTGGGCCTGTCCACACTCACTGGCCAGACTTGGGTCTGCTCTTAGCTTCCTGGTAGGCAATCATGCTCCATTTCCGAGGTCTGGCCAGGTGATTCCCAGTTTGGTTCTAGGAATGCCCTCACCTTAATTCACACTCATACTAGAAAATTAATTCCACTTTTGCCACTCAGCTTTCAAGGGCCTTTTAGTCTTTTCTTTTAATATCTCATTGCACTTGCACTATTAAAATATTTAATGTTATCAGACTCTTGACTCTTCAAGAATTTAGCAAATGCACAGAAAAGTGTATGTAACTATCAAGGCTCATCTGTCCTTAATTTAACTTTATTAACAAGCTTGAGTGATAGAATTATTATGCTTTTGTACCAATAAATCCTACCTGGCAATAGCAAAGTACATATTAATTAGACTAAAGCATAATATTGATTTAGATATTCTACTGCTAACAACCCTTATTCTCCCTGCTACTTTGTCAGCATCTGAGTTGTTTTGCTAGTCTAACTTCCAACACAACAGATTGCTTTGTAGTCAGGGAAAAAAGACTTTACAATGCATTTATTGCCATCTAAATAACCCCTTTGTGGTCTTTAAAAATTGGATTCAAACAGCAAGAAAATAATAATGTCTCTCTTCTAATTGGCTTCAGGTGCAGCATTTATTTTAAACTTGAACTTCCTTGTACTGAACACAGTAATCGGTTATAAAAACGTGTGGAATGATTATCATGGTGGCATCTTTTATTTTTACATCCTTTTAAAGAATAGATCATCTTGAATAATGCAGATACACCCAGCGGAGGTAGTCTGAAGCCAAACTCCTCTCTCTCAAGGAAATCACAGACTAGCACACGTTTAATCGTAGGACTAGATCCTCAAGTTACCATCAGAATTCATCTTTCATCCCAACCCAAACAGAACTGTTTTTAGTTAAAAGACTCCTCTATAATTATAAGCCAGTTAAATAGACTGATATTCAAAGTGCTTGGAGAATGGTTGACTCGGCCTAAACGCCTTCCCCTGCATAGAGAGGAGCACAAGGTGGTTGCCATTCTCTTCTCCATTGTTCTCGCTATCAGAACTGGAGATCACCCACACTCGCTCTCACTCTTTCAGGCTTAGAACATGTGTCCCAGGCACTGATAGGGACAGTGATCTTTCACTTTCTTATATTAACCTCTCTTTAACCTCTCACTTTCCAAACACAAAGAAATAGCACTCCTTCCATTCCTCTTGTAAATAATGCAGCTATGAAACTGACATTCTATCTTATATGACAATTCAGAAATACTTCCCCCATAGGCAAGGGTATTGTGAAAAATAATACTTGAAACTTCTGCAAATTCTTCAGTGAAAAAGTTACGTCTATGAAAGTAAGAAAGGCAACATTTTTCATAGCAACAATAGAGTGAATACACACGATAATATCAAAGGCTCTTTAGGATGCTAACTAGTGTTGCAAACCCTATACACGTGCAGAGTGGGCGAGTTCACATTGCTAAGGGAACTTTAACAATCCTATTTTCTGGACTTCCTTGGTTTGACATTAACCAAAATTAAAAAAAAAAAAATCACATGAATTCATTTGGATATATTAGCTTAAATATATCCAGTTGAATCTTTTGGCTCCCTTAGACTTCAGTGAGATTCTCAAGGGAGAGTTTTGTTGTCTCTATAGATTTCAACACATGATGCAGTGCTCCATTCTTCAAAATGCATGACCCAGGTCACTTTATAAAGTAATGTAAGGCATCTAATGATGTTAAGGAAAATAGGGTATATACACTAGTGATTTCAGTATAAAACAGTATAATCCCCTGGAAAACATAGTGTTTTACAGCCGTATCATACAGGATAAAATCTAAATTCCTTAGCAAAGAATACAAGATCTTTTATTGTATATTTCTACCTTCCTAGCCTTATCAGCATCCATTTTCTGTTTTATCCTTTATCAAACCCTAAGGGTAACAATTCTGAGTCCCTTTACAATTTTATGCTTATCTCTACCATGTGTGTGACATATTTAATAAATGCTGCATGAACAAATAAATGAGTGATGTTTGGAGAAGTAATCATTTCCATGTGATCTGAGAAGAGTTAAAAGAGTGTGTGTCATTTGGGCAATAGAGGGTAGAATTTTGAGATGAGGCTAGAGAGTATTATGAGATGTGTCCCAAAAGGTTGGAAATTTCTGTTGCAAAAAGTAGACCATGTTTGGTTTCTGCAGAAGAATGAAGGCCAGACTGAGAAGACAGATTGGATCCAGAAAGAGATTTATTTTGAAATGCTGGAAAGCATTATTGTTGGTATAGTTGCAATATGAGATTACTATTTAAGTGCAAAAGTTGTAAGCTTAGTTTGAGATTTTGAAAGATCAGAGTTTTTTGCATCCTTAAAGGAATGGATTCACAAAAAGTGCTATTCAGTACAAGGAAATAGATTTTATAATTGGAAAAGTTGGTCAGGAGATTGCACCAGCTAGGCTATACATTACTCTATTTGTCTATGAATTTTTCCTTGGTGTTTCATGCACACATCCTGCTTCCCCTCAACATAGTTTGTAATTGTTTTAAGGGCAGAGCCTTTAAAGTTCCATGATATGCAGCTCAATACATATGTATTTATAATAATAATTAGGTATAATATATGATATCATAATAAGCCATTATTATAACTTACTATAAGAAGTTCTTACTCAGCATAGCAAAACACCAACTTTCAAAAAGGGCATACATTTTATGACCATTAACATCAGAAAGGAAGGATGAATGAAGTAAGATAAAGATACATCCAACTTCTTATTTTCTAAATTTCTTCTTCATAGCTTATTCCACTGGGGCAGATGGGGCAGAACTGATTGTGACAAGATTCTGTTGAATTAAAGAAATTTGGCTAGACTAGGGGACGAAGCTGATTTGGAGAAAGTTGAGGCTTCCATCTTCCAAACTGTTCTGATATCTTCAAGATGAATATCATCAACCCAGAAATTGATTTCCACAAATTCTAGAAAAACAGCCAAGTATGCAAAATTCATTTTTGTTGTATGACCATTAACGTTTTTGAATTTTTTTTAATTTTCTTTCTGTTGACCTCTGTGTATAAACATTCCTTCTAGTTATGGAATGTTCTCCTGTTAGACCATTCCTATCTTTCCATTCCTAATTATCAATAGGTGTTCTTTACCCCCAATAAAAAAAGTCCTGCTCTTGGGATGCCTCAGTGGTTCAGCGGTTAAGCAACTGCCTTTGGCTCAGTTCATGATCCCAGGGTCCTGGGATCGAGTCCAAAGTAGGGCTCCCTATTCAGCAGGGAGTCTCCTTTTCCTTCTGCCTCCACCCCTCATGTTCTCTCTCACCCACTCTCTATGTCTGAAATAAATAAATAAAAATCTTTTTAAAAAGTTCTACTCTTATTAAAGAGACAGATACTAATATAAAGCAATAACCATACTTTCCAGAAGACTTTGTGTTACAAACAACTGGCCTTTGGTGCATTCTATGGGAGACATAGGTGAACAAACAGAACGAATTTTCAGTGCAAGTTCTGCTACCTACTAGATGTGTAGTTTTAGTTTATGTGCATTTTCTCAGATGCTTGACCTCCACACATTTTTTTGCTTATTTCCTGCTTATGTAGATAGAAATAAGTATGAAATTCATAATAATAAATAAATAATAATAATTCGTGTTTATGAATTATGAAATTCATAATTCATAAAAATATGAATTTAAATAATAGATATACAATATAATTGTATAAATTATGTTAACTACATATATAATTTAAAAAAACATATATATCTATAAAATTAGAAAAAAAATCCATGTTAACCATGTAAACCAGATTCTGCAAATTCAATGATAAATACATCCTATTATATTTGCCCTTTTGTGTATTACAATTAACATTTCCTTCAACATCACTTGATTTTTACAAATTTTGCAGTTAAGAGACGTTTTGATTAAAAGCTCTGCATGTTCTATAATTCAAAACAGTTATTTTTTTCCTAAAATGTATTTGAATACACCTTCTGTTTCAGCTTCTTTGTTTCTATACAAAAATATTAGCTATATACCTAAATATAACTTTTTGGGGCTCTATATTTCATTTTCTTCTATATTCTGGATCTTTTAGGAAAAAATGGGATTATTGATGTATTGTATTAATATACAATAAACTGCACTTGTGTAAAGTGTGTAATTTGATAAGCTTTAACATATGTGCTATCCAGGGTGCCTGGGTGGCTCAGTGGGTTAAAGCCTCTGCTTTTAGCTCAGATCATGATCCCAGGTCCTAGGATCGAGCCCCCCATTGGGCTCTCTGCTCAGCAGGGAGCCTGCTTCCTCCTCTCTCTCTCTGCTTGCCTCTCTGCCTACTTCTGATCTCTGTAAAATAAATAAATAAAATCTTTAAAAACAAAAAAACATATGTGCTATCCTCTGGGAAATCTTAACCATGACCAAAATAATAAACATGTCCATTACTGTCAAAGCTTGTCCCATGGTAATCCTGTCCTTTCCCTTTCTTCCCCTTTTCCTCTTTTCTTTGTGTTCAATCACTGAGCCCTTTGTATAATGATTAGCTTGAATTTCCTTTTATTGGAATCACATGATGCCCCCTTTTTGAGTCAGGCTTCTTAAATTCATCGTAATCATTTATGAGATCCGTGCTCATCATTGTATATATTAATATACATAAGACTTCTTATTGCTGGGTAATTTTTATTATATGAAGATACCATAATTGATTCCACTTACTTGTCCTCCAGGACTCATTTTGGCTCTATTCTCCTTTTATCCACCGTCCTATGTCATATGAATTGGTCACTCCCAAATCTGGTGTCATGGCCTGTGCTATTCTCTCCAGGCCCACAATTTCCATTATCTACTAAATATATCTTCCTGAGTGTATAATGGGCTAATCAAACTTAACATGACCAGCATTAGCACCTCATCTTTCCCCCCTCTCAAAATGACTTCTTTCCCTCTGTTTCCTTACATTGGATCAACTGGCTTAAAACCCTACAATGTTTTTTCATTGTTATTGAAATGAAATCCAAACTCCTTACTTTGGGCGGTAATCTGGACCCTGTATATATATCCCTAGATTCATCACATCCCATCTTCTCTTCTTCTACATATTAAACATTCTCAAAGAATCTCTATTTCTGAACCTAGGCATCTATCCTACCCTAGGCTTTTGTCCTTACTATTCGCGTTGTCTCAATCCCTCTCTTACTGGCTCTTCACAAGTCTGAGCCATCACTCAGTTTTCAGCTCACATATTCCCTCCTCTAATAGGTCTTCTTGATTTCCACCCTCCCAACTAAAATAATATTCCCCTTACTTTCTTAGCAATTGGTTTATTTCTTTAATGGCACTTGTGGCTATACCACTGCTGAATTTGTGTTTACTTCATTATATGCTGTTTCCCTTCTCTAGGATGTGAGCCTCTAAAGACAGAGACTCTGCCTGGGATGTTCAGTGTCATACCCCAACACTTTGCACAGGGTCTGTCACATAAGAGCACTTGATAAATATCTGTCACATATCTGAATGTATGAATGGGTAAATATCACCACCGTTCACTCAATAATCCTAGGCTGCTATCTTTTCTCTACCACTCTGACCTGCCACTGATAGTCTGGAGCCATAAATTCTAATTCTTCAGCCTATTCCATCCATCTCCCCTTC
Source organism: Mustela lutreola (assembly GCF_030435805.1). Classification (NCBI taxonomy): domain Eukaryota; kingdom Metazoa; phylum Chordata; class Mammalia; order Carnivora; family Mustelidae; genus Mustela; species Mustela lutreola. Next base: position 31,496,470 of record NC_081302.1, read on the forward strand.
TTCCTCTCCACCTATTCTGGCCTTAATTCTCTCCAAAATGCCTTGATTCAGGAATCTGATAACTGATTTCTCTGATGCCATTTCAACTCCTTACAGTTCATCCCTGTAAGTTTCTAAGACACAAAATAGACTAAGTTTTACCCTACTTAGATTCACTCACAGTATCTGCATTTCTTACAGGTCAACATTCAATGTTAGTACCATTATACACAATTTCCCATCATGGCTATGTTTTCTTTCTGTGCTTTCCCATCAACCTGAAACTCTCCACGTAATTTATATATAAGTACTAACAGACTGAAGCTCCTCAAAGTGCCTTAATTCTCTTTTTCTTTTTCATGCAACTTCTTCCTCCTGAATTGCACTTGTCATCTATGTTACCTGGGAAAAAGGCCTATCTCCTCATGAGGACTTGCACATATAAACACTATCAGGCCTGGAGCCCAACAGTGTAAACCCAGCCCTGAGGCCCAATAGCCGTGGTTTATTCGCTTTTGTAATAAGCTGTGTGGTACTCATTAAGATTCATAAGCTCTCTGTACCTCAATTTCCCCTTCTGTAAAATATAACTAACTAGAACACTGGCTTCATGTGCTAATAGCACACATTTGAGACATGCCAGTTTTCAGTATGAATGTGACCACTTCCTCCTCTGTATTCCCTCCGCTTCTTCTTTCCTGCAGCTTCTGCATCTGCAGCTTCTCCCCACATCAACCTGCAAGATAGCAAATTCCTCAAGGACAGGACTCCTGTCTTTGTATATCATCATGAAGATATGCTCAATAAATATTTTTAAAACAGTGGATACTTTAGCAACTAAATCTGGCTCCCAATACCAAAAGGATTGCCAAAACTTCTGGCTTTTTCAGGTAATCCCAATTACCTTTTCTGTCCAGAAATAAAACCTAAAGCTTATAGGAACAAATGTAGCATGCTTTCACTCTGCAAATAGCCTATGCATTATTTAATGCACAAGACTTAAATACATAGGGCTTTATACTTGTGCTTGATTCATGAATAGATTGATGAGTGAAGTGGGGCTAGTTGAGGCAGGTGTTGTTTCTATTTTCCCCAAGTTTCTGTCTTGGCTCCTACGGGATCCTGCACTGGCCGGGATTCAAGGTAGGTGTTGGAAGAGCACTTTCAGGCCCTTACTAGCTCCTCCCCTCAGGAGAAGGGGGTCCCTAAACTGACCGGTTAGACCCAGACGATAACTGGATCCATTTACCCGGAAGCCAGAATCACTACCTAAATGGCAGAGTCTAAGGTTGAGGTCTCTCTGATCTCCAGCACACAGGAGCAAGGTGAAACTCACTCCGGCAGGAGCTGCCAAAGTCTTATTCCTACTCTGGTTCCTGCTTCATGTAAGTGGAAGAATAAACTGAAGTAACATTATGATTCTCAACATTTGCTTTATATTAGACTCTCCTGGAGAACTTTATAATTCCAAAGTCTGGCCCCCTCCACAGTCTAAGTAACTCATTTCTATTTAGTAACTAAGTAAGTTTCTGCAGGTGGACATCAGTGGTTTTTAAAGTCCTCCAGATGACTCTGATTTGCACACAAGTTTCAGAATCACTGCCATATGAGAAATTTAAGAGATACGATTCAAGCAAGCATTCATGTGTGGTAAAATTGCTTTGTCATTCAAAGTTCAGGAATTGCTAAACTTTGGGTACCTTAACCATAGGCTAAGAGGACTTAAGTGTAAGAAGAGCGTCTACAGCATCCTCTCCCTTTACCTGGTTCTTCCAGAGGCCAGGCAAGCCTTAATAACACCAGCTCTGCCTAGACTGGAAACAGAGACGTCCTCCTTCCAATTTTTCCTAACACGGTGTAGGAGGAAAATGATGTGGCAACATGGGGTCGGGGAGCAGAGAGGGAAAGAGTATGGAGGTTCTTCAAAAACTAAAAATAGATCTACCATGTGATCCAACCACTCCACTTCTGGTAGATATCCAAAAGAACTGAAATTGGGATCTAGGTGCACCCCCATGCTCAATGCAGCACTATTCAAAACAGCCAGGATGTGGAAACAATCTAAGTGTCCATCAACAGATGAATGGACAAAGCAGTGTAGTATATACACACAATGGACTATTATTCAACTTTAAAAAGAAAGAAACCCTGCCATTTGCAACAGTATGGATGAACCCAGAGGACATTATGCTAAGTGAGATAAACCAGACCCAGAAGGTCAAATACTGCATGTTTCTACTTATTTGAGGTATCTAAAATAGACTCACAGAGACAGAATGGAATGGTGGTTGCCAGGGCCTGGCGGGAGGGAGAAAGAAATAGGGGTTGCTGTTCAACCAGTTTAAAGTTTTAGCTATAAAGGGGGACACCTGGATGGCTCAGTGTGTTAAGCCTCTGCCTTCGGTGCAGATCATGATCTCAGGGTCCTGGAATCAAGTCCTGTGTTGGACTCTCTGCTCAGCAGGGAGCTTGCTTCTGCCTGCCTCTCTGCCTACTTGCGATCTCTCTCTCTCTCTCTCTCTCTCTCTCAAATAAATAAATGAAATATTTTTAAAAATAAAGTTTTAGTTATGCATGATGAATGAGATCTAGAGATCTGCTACACAACATGGTGTGTGCATTAACGATACCATATTATGCACTTAAAAGACTTTGAGTGGGTAGATCTCAAGCTAATTGCTCTTACCATAACTACTTTTTTAAAGAAAGTAGTGCATCCATATGTATGCTGTCTACTCAGGTACATGAATTGAATGAGGAGTGTAGAAAATCTAACAGAGGTTTGCTTTGTTTTATTTTTCCAAAATACTTAAATAAGATGCTGGCCCATTACTAAAAGGAAAAAAAAAAATTGATTATATCATTTACTCAGAGGGAACAAGCCTGAGAAATAAATGAGGAACAGCTGGGGCAGACATGCTATGTTATCTGCTTTCTCTTTAAGAAGCAGTTAGAGCTGCTAGAGAAAAGCAGCAGAGATGTCTGGAGAAAGAGGGATTATATTGGGAGAAACAAAGAATCACTTGAGGGACTTCTGTGCTCAGAGCAGTAGCTGAAACGTGCTAATGATCAATTTAACACCTGCCATTTTAATTAGCACCTAAGGATAAGCTGAAATTGAGAGAGAGAACTGAAAACAATAAAATGGCCTGAGAGGCAGCCCAAGGTCAGAGGGAAGATAAAGAACCATGTTTATGGAAGCAAGTGATTATTGTTTGTTATAGGAAGCACAATTTGTATTTAGGTGTTGTTTGTTTTATTAGTATATCTTTATGATGTAACATTTGGAACGGAAGCTAATTTGTGAATTGTCTCAAGAAAATTAGACTTCGTATAAACTTTTTCAAAGCTGCCCCTTACAGACCAGAAATTTTGAAGAATCAAAATAGCAAGGATTGCATGAGATTCAGCCTAGTGTTTCAGGAGTCACACCTCTATGAATTTGAGTTACCATCTATTTCTGCGGTGGTAGTTAAATATAACCTCACATTACTTAGAAGTATTGGTAGCCAAAATGTAGCAAAAACCGAAGTTAAATGAATCAAATCCCATATAAATAATTATGGGGGGTGCAGTGTATCACAATGATTCAAAGTCATTTCATACACATTTCCCAATGTCACAGACTTTGTATGTGGAATGTTTGGGAAATGTTTCATTCTATGACCTATCAAATATTGGTCTTAATTTTGACTAGGGGTGTTGTCTGGTCACTTATTTGCTCCAACCTTCTAGGGTGCATGCAATGTAAAACTACTCTGAGTTGGTACCTGTTGGGTCCATGGTCGAAGGAGCAAGACTGATACAAAGCGAAGGTCAAGCAAAGCTTTATTTCGCGCCAAGCATCGAGAATCAAACTCTCTGGCCAGGGCCGTCTCTTGCAAAGAGGTGAGCCCTCCCAGTCTCACAGCTAAGTTTTATAGAGTAAAGGCCATGAGGTTGAGCCTGGCCACACACAGGTGGCCAACTGAATTACAATTCACCCTACAGTAGTTATTTGAACTAGCCTATCACTCTGGTCAGAACTGGCGCCCTAAAGGCAGGGCCCACAATCTTGGGTGGTTAGGGAGGTGCTTTCCTGATTGGATGTCTCCACCTGGCTTGACTCATCCTTGTATTCTGGGCTCTGTTACCTCCCCCTGACCTGACACATCCTGGTATATGGGCTCTGTTATCAGGGGCTGGTCAGTCATATTTTTTCCGGTTTCCCAGATTTGTTTCTAAGTAAGTTCCTCTGGAGGGGCAGGGTCAATCTAAGTTTACTGCATAAACAACAAAATGGCTTGCTCTGGCTAAGCAGGCCCTTACAGTACCAAGTCCATTTACACCTCTGTCAAACTGTTCCATGTAGAACTCTGCCTGTCTGAGGACAGGTATCTGTCAATTGCTGTGATTCCATACTCAGGAGAGATTATCAAATCAATATCATGGTCTTGGCCTTTCCAAGATCATAAGAATGGAGTTGAACCCCTAGTGGGGTCTGGAAAGTCCCTGCTAAGTAGCACATAAAAAGTATAAATGTTTATTGATAAAGTTAAAAGGAGAGGATAACAGAAATGATCAGAGGACCAATTCCTGGGTGGAGCTATTTTCCATATACATTCCTAGGAAGAACAGACTATATTAATAGATATTCATATATGCAAAGGAAGAAAATAAGATCCATGGTCACAGAGCTAAGGGCAGAGCCAAGCCTGAACACTTACTTCCACGTTCATTTCCTAACTCCGAATCAACAGAAACACATCCAGTAGGATACGCATGGTGAGATCCTGAAATCTATCACTAACTAAAATACACATCAATCACAAATATCACAGAATTCGAGACATCTAAATAAATCATCACTGAATTCATTTTCAAGAAAGCTATATAAAGAAAGCAATTAATAATCGTTCTGCAGAAACGTGATTAAATGTGCCTTAAATTTATAATGATGGTGTATGTTTGCTATTGATTTTAAACTTTCTCTATAGTTGAATTTTAATTCAGTCTATTAATACACGGTCTGATAATAGGATAACTGGCACATTTACATGAGAGTCCTTATTTAAAGTTCAGTAAAGGCTATAGAAGATTGTTCCTTATGAATTATGCTGATTTTTCCATATACAACATGTCCTAGAGTTTTTGTGTTCATTTGCTTGCTTGCTTGCTTGTTTTGTGGTCAAAATAAGGCAAAAGGCCATGCAAAAAAAAAATACATATTTGCTAAGCAATAAGTAAAAAGAGAGAGAGAGAGAAGAAAGGAAAGGCCCTTGCTTTCAGATCCAGGAAAAACCATAATGCCAAGCACACTAACATTAAATTCCTTTGATTCATTTTGGCCAGGAAAATTCTTGCTTATAACAAATAGGTCTAGGGGGAATGAAAATTTCATACTTTTGAGTGAATTGTTTCTCTAAAAAATTATCTTTAAAAAGCAATAACTGTATACAACAAAGACTTATACAGCACATGTTTTACTTGGGTTACAATGTTGCTAGTTTTTTACTAACACTTGAGAAAAAAATTACATTTTTTTTATATTTGAAAGAAATGCCTTGGACCAGCATTTCTGTGGTCTATAAATAAAAAATCTTATCTTTCAACAATGGAGGTACCATATGGATTAACAATCTTAGAAGATTTTGAATGTGTCAAAAACATTTCAAAACTCATTATTGTTCGAAAGTATTAGTTAAGAGGGGATAACTCCAATAAAAAGGGTATAACTCCTTGAAATAGTATTCTATATCCATGAATATTACTTAAAATACATAGTAAAAATTACTTTTTATTTAAATTTAGATCACTCTTACAAACATACATATTATGATACTATTATGATACTATACTTTTAGTCAAGAAGATCTGGCTTTAATTCTTTATTATGATACTATACTTTTAGTCAAGAAGATCTGGCTTTAATTTTTTCCTATTAAAGGTTATGAAGCTGGCCCAAAGTTACTGGGGATTTTGTAAGGAACAGTTAAATTGTTCTTTAAAATTTATATTTAAGTTCATGAATCCCATTTGAAACACATGGTGCAAAAAACAAAAATCAATAAAGCATGATCTCTAGTCTAAAAGATTTATAGTCTAGTAACCAAATATATATAATTAAAGGAACTACAAATATATATATATATATACACACATATATCTGTGTGTATATATAATGATTATATATTGAATATATAGTATATATAATCATATAGTAAATAATATATATCTTAAATGTAATATTTAATAAATAAACATAATTAAAATATACATATATAATATATATACACATATATATTATTGTGTATATTTACATTATATATATTATGTATATATACATAAAAGAACCAGAGAGTGGCATTAAAGAAACACAATGAAGTTTGTGCAGAGAGAATGACATCTGGTTGAAAGAAATTAAAGCAGGTCTCACAAAGGCTGTGAGATCTGATAGTGATTTTTAAGACCTTTCAGAATGGATAAGTTATCCACAATAGAGATGAGTCCATATTTAAGGTGTGCAAAAAAGGAAATAAATAAGGCACATATTAAACAGCTAAAATTTACAAATACAGGAAATGAAAATACATAATAGTCCAGGATGAATATGATAAGACTGTGTAGTGTGGTATGGATAAGCCCGGAAACAGAGCTTGGTACCAGGGCGTGGGAGACATTTGAAAGCCAGGATGAGAGGTCTGGTTGTATCCAACTGGCTGAAGCACTGGAGTTTGTTGATTAAGGAAATGACAAAATGAGAGCTAAGATTTGAGAAGTTTCCGTTTAATAATTTGGACTGTAGAGATACAGGAAACAGGATGGCTCCTCAGAGGACCTTTGTACAGTAGCCCAGAGGAAGAAAAAGGAGCTAAACTGAAGTGTTGGGAGAGGAAGGGGTAGAGGGAAAGGAGCAAACAGGAGATGTTTCACGGGGAGCTGGTGACTGAGGAGGTGTGGCACCAAGGGTGAGAAGTAACAGATTCTGGGAGCCTAAATGACTGTGTAACAAGTACAAATGCTACAAAGTCAGCACAACAAATGGCTCCTGAGCATTTATTTGCTGCATGGAAGGCCCCATGAATTGTGCTGAGTTCTGGGCCCATGAGATAGGTAAGACAATACAGACAGCGCACTCGAGGTTAGTAAGCTCCATGAAGGATGAAAGCAAGTAAAGAGCTATTCCTGCAGTTCAAACTTAAAAACAATCCTAGGTGGTTCTTGTGGACATGTGATGAGGAGTAGAGCCAGAGATACTGCGGTGGAGAAACAATGAACATTCAGGAAGCGGAGCACAACGAAAAGAGGATGAATTCAGCAAGGAGGAATGACCAAACCGGACAGATATGAACAGTACAGGAAGAGAGGGCAAGGGAGAGGTTTGTACTTGGATAATATGGCAGATAGACTAAGTGACACAGGATGTGGACAGAACTAGGCTGGAGGCAAAAACTGCCATGTAGGAGAATAATGCCAAGAAGGCAGGACGTTGTTACTGAATGAGATACAATAGAAACCAGCCTAACGCCAATTTCACTTGAAATGATACTTTAAAAACAGTCTTTACCTGCCTGTTCTCCTGCCCACTGGTGAAGCTTCCAATACTACTAGGGAAGGAGGAAGAGTATGAACAATGGAAGTCTCCAGTGTCTCCTTGTAACATGCACATATCTAATTAGCTTCTTAGTATTGAAGGCTGATGTAAAAACATGCTTATATACGTCTAGCTTGTTGCCATTTGAAATAATTATTTTGGTGGCATTTAAAACTATTCACCCCAAGAACAAAGCAAGTCATGACAACCTTGAATTTGGTATCCACACCAGGAAACCCAATGCAATCATTACCAAGAATGGATGAGAGGTAAAGCATTTGACTTAGACTGATTTCCACGAAGAAATGGTGAGTGGAAAAACAAGATCAAGAAATATGACGAGCGTGATGCTGTTTCTTGTGTACAGAACACCACTGCAAATTTCCCTATGCGTGTATATTTGTATATATGCAAATTATGATTGTATGAGCTTGCAGCAAATAGGCTCTACGCATCCTAGGTGCTCACAAGGATTGAGCAGAGGGTCAGGTAGGTGAAAGAAGACTGGGCAGTCCTGGAGCCAACATAAAGGAACAAGAGAGACAAAGCACCGCACTTGAAAAAGCACATGTGCAAAAATTACACTTATGAATACACGTGATGTTTTACATTAAGTAAATGTAATGCACATGGGATATATTTATAAAGAAATTACGTTTCATAGTTGGGTAAAAGCAGAAGCAAATTTAGCAAGAATATGTACTGAATTTCAAACAAGATGAAGGGGAAGGAAAAATCTGGACTCAACTTTCAATGTATTACCCCACCAGACACTATTTCTGTTTCTTCTGGTGTTCAAAGTCAAGTCCTGGGAAACTGAGCTCCCTGAACATGTCAATTTTGTTTCGTGTATGAGCTATTCCTGTGACATCTCTTTTATACGTCAGTTCTGATAGAAGAAAACTGTTTTTGGTTTTGTTTTGTTTTTTTTTTTTCAACTATCACAGGAGTCTTTCAGAGGAGCTATTTTCTCTATCTGACTAGTTATTATTTGTTCTCTGCCAGAAAAGCAGAGTTGTGGTAAACTTAGTTGTGGTAAACTTCCCTACTTAACTGCAGATTTTTAAAGATTTCCTCCAAAATGGATGCTATACTGATTTGTATTCTCAGCTAGGCTTCTAAGATAGTATAGAGCCCTCATTAATTTGGTTTTTTCCAGCATTTATTAGCAAAATAGTGAGAAGTATCAGCCTGCATTAAAGAAGAATTCCCCCTTGGTCCCTACTGACATTGCCAAACTGAGGCTAATCAGTAAGACAGATGAGCGAAGCAGAGTTAGGACACCAGAAAAGACCTGCAACTTACAGAAAATACACGAACACTGCGCTAGAGTTCTGGGGGTCCTCTGTATTATGCCTTTTGCAAAGGTGATAGAATACACTTTCCTTCATCATTGTATATTCAAATCCCTTCTCATTCTCCAGGTTTACCTCAGTGGCTTCACTTATGTCAAGCTCATCCTGTTTCCTCTCCAACTAGAAGTTATATTTCATTCCTCTGACCCTTTTCTATGGGCAAGAGAAATCAATCTGCACCTTTTTCTGGCATGTGTAACCCTCTACCTTATATAACAGTTAAGTAGCTTGCTGTGTTCACTTTCAGTTAACCCCTGTAAGAGTGGGGGTCCCTTCCCAGCAATTGTGCTGTGCCACCAGCCCACTGCTAGCAGTAGGGACATGATCAATATTTGCTGACTGAATCATCTCTCAGCTGAGGAGAGACCCAGGGCCACCATGTTCAAGAAAATCATTAGGATTCCACAGCTGGATGTACACTCTTAACAATATTCCCAATCCAGAGAGATTTTGATCACAACTTTCCTCTTGATCTTGGGTCAGTTCTATCCATGCAGAGGCATGATGAGAAAAAGCCCATTCTTTCTCATGCTGCAGAAGAAGATTCTGTTCATGCTGTGTCTTTCCCAACCTGGCAGCATAATCAGTGTTGTGTTTTTACAATCTGTTGGTATTCTAAAAATGAGAACAATGACCTTTGTGTTAATTAGTTGATACAAGAGTCTGCTGAGACTAGAAGAATAAGACTTAATGGGACTTGAGATTATATATTCCAATCATAATTGTGGAGGTAATAACTAATGTTAATGATGAAATCAAATAAACATGCATCCATACTAATGTGCTTTTTAATCCCCTTCCTCTCACTGAGATGTTCTTAGGACTACCTACTAGTATAATACACATACTTAAGACTGCCTACAAAGTCTACAAATTTAAGGAAAATATGTCGTTGTACTTATTTACTTATTTATTTATTTATTTGAGAGAGAGACTGGATGGGAGGGGCAGAGGAGAGGGAGAATCCCAAGCAGGCTCCATGCTCATTGTGAAGCCCAGTATAGAGTTCAGTCTCAGGACACTGAGATCAAGACCGAAGCCAAAATCAAGAGTTGGATGCTTAATGGACTGAGCTACCCTTCGTGGTACTTTTTTAGATAAGTAAATAGACCTTTGCTTTAAATTCAGAACTGCATCACCTGAAAAGGTATTTAAAATTTGAAGGAAAACATAGTAAGCATATTATTTGAAAATATAACCAATATATTTTTAAAATAAGCATAGTCTATGCTTCCCAACTTTTTGGAGACCCTTTTTATCTGGTGGTAATAAGTGTTTCTGCAGAAGAAGTAAGTAGTGAAAAGATAGAGAAACATAAGGAAACGTTCTATTTTGGGTAGGGTGCCTGGGAAGAGAAAGTAAATGTAGAAAGTTTATGGTATTTATAATGCCTCTAGATTGTGCCTGCTTCAATACCACACACACCTCTATCGGAGATATCTAGGATCTCTAGCACTGCTTGTCCTGAGCAAGATGGCTCCTTCTATCAGGGTTCTTGACCTAGGGTCCACTCAATCGATCTTCAACCCATCCAGAAAACTCTGGGAATGGTATGTGAGATTTTTCTATGACTGTACATGGGAATTTTTCTCAGGAATGTAAAAAAAGCTTAGGAAGCAAAAAAACTAGATGATGAATACCTATTTGATATCCTGTTGTACAAATAAGGAACAATGAGCAGGCAGCACACAAACAAAGTCTTCTAGAACAATATCCCTGAGGATAATCATACAGACAAGAAGATGTAGGTATCTCCCACTCCCAAGAAGATGTATCTCCCACTGCATTCTGGAGCAGCAGGCAGGTGTGTCCAGGTGTGTCTCGAGGTGAGATGCAGTCTACGTGTTGCTGGCTTTTAGTTACATGATTAGGGAAGTGCCAGTACTCGCCATTGTAATCAGGGGTTCAGGTTAAGCCTTATGGTCATAGCTGAGTGTGCTGGTAAGTCCTTAGACTCCAACCCTCCTCTACTGTGGCATTCTTCATTTCTTGGGAGACAATTGATCCTTCTAATCTAGTCTAGTCTGGCAGCTGGGGTCCTTACCTCTTGTTGCAGCTGCAACAGAACCTCTGGCTTGAGCTACATCTACTGAACTGGGTTTGGAAAGAGTAAGGAAGGATGATGCATAGGATGATGCAGAAAACTCTGCATCTGATGCAGAAAAACTCTGGTTCCCTGTTTCTCACTCTAATATTTAATACCTGGCTGGGAATAAAATGGGTTTTTGAGGGAAAGCAGAGAGTCCGAGAAATCACTTGAGTTATTCTTCATCCCAGGTCAATATCAATTGCCTATCATTATTATTTTGATGCTGTTAAGACCTAAGCATTTGTCAACTTAGAAGTCACAGGTTCTTTCCACTCCCACAGTCACAGGCCTGGATGTCATCACCAAGGAAGCTGTGGGTTATTTATTCATTTGTTTGGTTATGTTTGTTTATTTATATCCTAATTTATTTCATGAAGAATTTATGGTGCCCCAAGGGTTAAGAGCTCACTTGTTAGCATCTCTGTGTTCAGACAAAAAGAACGGGAAAGGGCTAAGGAAGCAGGAGGCACTTCCAGGCAACTGCTGTGAAGAGCAGAGTCCCAAGATACCTGCATGGCTCTGGTGGTACCCATGCAACACTGCTCCCAGCCCGTTGCATATCCCCTTCACTTCATTCTCTGCTAACAGGCTAGTTGCAGGTATCTTTTTTTTAAAAAAATGTATAACTGATTAAGTATCTGGAGGAGGGTTAAAGAGTAAATTACTCTCATTTAGGCATTAATTAAGTATCTTCCAACTTGCAGCTGGATTCAGATGTGTGGTTGCTTAGACTGGGAGAGGAAAGATGAGATTTTCAGGGATAGGGACTATGGGTAGGACACACCTAGGGAGGATGGGAAGATTAGAACACCAACTGAACATTGTCATCTGGACATCTGGAGAGAGCCTGGGAGCTGGGAACTGAATGAATATAGAATGGTGAGAACTACAAAGATAAACCATAGTTATTTCATAATAGCATGTGGGGCTGGTACTATCCCAAAGCACCTAGAGCAATCGCCCTTTTCTTTCTCCCTCTTCCTATCCTTTTCTTCCTCTTCTCCCACAACTTCCTCTCCCTGCTCCTCTTCTCCCTTCCCCCACCTTCCTAAACCATTTAACCTCTACTAGATCTCAGAAGAGAACTGTTAATACTATAATCCTTCTACATTATTGATTAAATGAAATCATTAATGTGTTGGCAATGAAAGGAGAAACCAGAGAGCACCAGCTCCTTCAAGTGGCAAATAAGGAACATAAAGTTCTAAGAGGGGAAGTCACCTTATTAATTCAAGGTCATTCTGGGACTAGAATCAAGGTTTCCTGACTCCTAATTAAGTATTTTTTCTGCTCCACAGAAGAGTTTCCTGGGTAAACAAAGAACTATGTACCACATACAATACTATTTTACTCATGAAACAGATTATTTAACTGCTGTTTTGTGCCAACTTTGTGCTTAAAGCTGGAAATTAAGATGGGCATGACTTTAATTTTAAAAGTATTTTCTAGTGCTTTGTTCATAACCCTTAAAATTATGGAATTGGCTGTACTTTTTCCATTTTACAGCTGTGGAAACAAAAGGAGGTCAAAGACATTTCACAGATGACCCAAAATACAATTTCAGTTTGGATGACCTGGATTTATTTTTCTATTTGAGTCTGCCTGTTCTTCGTTCTACTTAAATTTCAGAAAGAACCGATCTCACCTGTGAAAATGAAAATGCTAGAGGGAGAGATCGGAATAAAAAAATGGAAAGCCTACTGTTAATTTCAGGAAATCATAAGGTTTGACTTAATTACCCCATCTTTCCTTCTTATATGAGCTCCACGGCCAAGACAGTGGCTATACATGAAATGACTAAGGAAAGGCTCAGATACATAAATATGTAACAGGTGTTTCATAGACCACAATAGCCCTGGGTGTATGAAGCATAATAGCTAACATTAATAATAGTCAAAACACAGTATTTATTTGGCTTCATCCTCATTTGCATTACATCCTACCTGCAATTAAAATTTCTCCAAATATTTCCAGGAATGGGATGTGCGGTTGGCTGAACAGAGAGAGCTAAGGTTTCATAAATCCTCTGGTTAATATGCATGCTGAACCCATGACCTGTCTGCTCAGCTCATTGCAGTAACACTGTTGATGGCAACATTCACAGCTATGTGGACACTGCCCTCCTGGCAGGGGGCAGCCAAGACTTCTGGGCTGTATTGAGAGGGCTACATATCTACAGTAACACTGAGAGCCTTAGACTCTACGTTACCATGGTCTATCGGATAGAAATTAGTGTTTCTGTTTTCAAACGAGGTTCAGAGTTTTAAGTAACTTGGCCTGTCACACAGCTGGTACAAAGGAAGGGTTTGAAACCAGCCACTGTGACTCCAAAGCCAGCCCAACTTTACACTAAATGTTCTGCATTTTCAAGGCAACTGGATACCAACTCCTGTTGGGAGCCAGTCTTCCTCTAGCAAACCGGCTCTCTGGAGAGGGCTGCTGGTGCTAGGAAGTTAGAATAGCTCTGGATATGTGCAAGCCTGGCCATCTTAGAATACATTTTTTTTGACTGAGAGAAGCACTAATGAATTTAGAGTTACCCTTTGCAAAAGCATATCTAAGACAAAGAATATCTCCTTTATATGCAAGTTGGGAATAAGAAGAAATGATTCAAGCCCTAGTTATACGGATTTGGCAAGATAATGATGCTTGGTTTCAGTAGAAACATCTTCATCCTAACTAGAAAGAAGGATTTGAAAGATCTCTAACCACACAAAAGACTCCAGTTTAATTTGGGCATAGATTACTGCTGTATCCCGACCCATAGAGGCCATGAGCTTAAGCAAATAGAAAAGTCCCATCAAACTTCCTGTGGAAAGTCCCAAATCTAGTTCCCCAGCCAGAAGATCTGGCAACCAGACACTATTCCTGGCTAGTCTCTGGGAGATGGTATGCCCTTCTCCAGGTTCAGTAAGCATACTCGAAGTGCTGTGTCAGTAAGGGATGCAGAAGCTAGAAGTATTACCTCATCTCTACCACACAGCCCAACACTGCTGAATGTGTAGGGATCCTGGACTCTGAGACATGAAGCTTTGAGCATTCATTTCGGAAGATAAGACTGATTATGCATGCATGGGATGCAATATACCACTGTCCACATCCAAATCAATGAAGCAAATGCTTCAAATTTCTGACATTGTTCACAATCTGGCTGATAGATGGCATCTCATCTCTTTATTGTGAAGCAAGACAACCCTAAAAATAAATTCTTGGGTTGTAAGTTTCATCTTACAGCCTACATTTCCAAGAATGACTTTAGATCCTCTTTAGAACATTAATGACACTTTCCACATACCAGCTGCTATTCCACTTTGCTTCGCCAGTATCTTATCATCATCACTCTTTGGTCCCCCACATGCTCCTTTCCTCATTCCTGCCCAACTGTCACTGGCCTAGCCTTTTGGCCAGCAGTGGCGAAGGCAGAGGTGGCATCTGCTGCATCCTGACAGCAGGTTTCTCTTTAAGTGTGGGTATTAAACCTCTATAGATAAAAAAAGAGGGAGCTGAAGCACAGGGAAGAAAGGGGTTGGAGTTACTGGCTCTCACTGAAAGCAAGAATGTCAGTGTTTTGCGATAGGAAGGCAAGGTGGGTGGAAAGGAGAAACCAGTGATTACCTGATGTTGATGAGAAGGCCAGCACTTCTGGTGGACTGGCAGCCTGGCAGTAGACAAAAGCAGGCAGACAAAGAATTCTAGCCCTCTCAGAAAGAACTGTTGCTGTAATAAACAAACTTCCATCGTTTTTCAGTTCACTTCATTAATGAGTAGTAATCACATTCAAATTAATGTGAAATTCAAATTAAATTAATTTCACATTCAGTGAAAATATTATTTTGACAATGAACTATGAAAAGATTCAATAAAATCTGCCTCTCAAGTAAAGAAAATGGAAGTAGTCTTGGTCATTCATTATAATTTATTCATTAAAATAAATCTTTGGGAGACACTGTACTATGTTACCATTTTCGTGTATCTGAATAAATGAATTTGAGGTTTGGAGTCAGGCTGACCTGGGTTAAAATGGCTATGTGACCTTGGACAGGTAATTTAACTGCTATTGACCTGAATTTCCTCATCTGTAAAATGGGACCATAGTCAATACTACATCATGGAATAGTTAAGAAAATTAAATTGAATGAGATTATTAATATATTTAGCCATATTTGTGGTACCTTGCAGGAACTCCATATATGCCTATTCACCTATCTGTCTTTTGAAGGCTAAAAGTACCTATTGTTTCTGTGTACACAGCATGTTCCCTAAGTTTCCTACAGAGCTTAAGATGTGATCAAGAACTTTATTAAATTAGGAAACCTGAGAACACAGAGAAAAAAAAGAGTGGAGGAAGCTGCAGTATCATGGAAGGAACCACAGATCAGAGTCCAAAGTGCTGCACCACAGTCCTGGCTTTGCTCCTCATCAGCTACAGGATTACGGCCACAGTGCTTAATGCCTGGAAGCCTCCAGTTTCTTATCTAGATCAAGGAGATAATAACATCTCCTTTGCAGACATCCTTCCTGTGCATAGATGCTGGGCCTATGATTGGGTTTTCTACAAAGATGGACAAGACACATTTAATGCCCTCCACAGAACTTGCAGCTGTTAAAACAGCTTTTGTTTTAACAAAAGCACTCACTGAATACAGGATCAGCTTTTGAATTCCTTCTCAGAAACAGCAGACTATAACAATGGTAGGCCCAGACTTACGCCAGATAACTTTTAATCCAGGCTCTTCTACTTTCTAGCTGTGTGAACGAAGGCAAGTTATTTCACCTAACTTTGGAAATGAGGAAAATAATGGAACTGTTGTGAAGACTAAACAAGATGTGTAAAATGTGAAGAACACTACAGGAATTCAATGAAACGTTAGCACTTTGTAGTTGGCTGTAGGTAACCCCTGCACCTGGGATCAAAGATGACAGGTTTGAGGAGGCCTCTTATGGATCCTAAGTGTCCCCTCACACCAATAATCCATGTGAGAATGCTTCCTTGTCTCTGTTCTGTGAAATGGAATTGTTTTGATATTGTTAGGTATGTCTACAATTTCAAAAGTCCAGACTCTAATATCTGAACTTTATTTCTTGAAAGAACATAATGGTAGAAGCTACTGTTCTCCCATTTTTTTCATAGAAATGTTATCTTGCATACTTTCACTTGCCACTTTTTATTTTTAAGAATCTTCTATTTTCTGTAACACGGTTTCTATAAATTATCATGAAAAGCACAAACTTTACATGCTAGGAAATTATGAGATGACAATGAGCTTCAGAGAGAATCATCACACAGAGAATCAATTACGAAAAAAATGCACAGGATCTCATTTGCAAGGTCCTTGAAAAGAAAACCTGTTCCAAAGAAACGGGAATTGTTTTCCCAAATGATAGTTTCAGCCCCAGCATCCTACTCTAACCTAAGCCCCAGCTGTGTTCATTTTACTTAATTTTCCCTCAAAGTGAAGATCAATAAGGATGAAATACTGTGCATATGTAGCACCTTGTTTCCAAAGAGTCCAACAGGTCTTTAAGCTTATTATGTCATTAATCTTCCCAGCAGTCTGAGAGAAGGAAGTGACAAGTGTAATGTCCCCATTCTTACAAATGAGGAAACCAAGGAATGACAAAGGGAACTGAATGGCCAAGAACACAGTGGAATCTGTGACAAACCGGCAAAAAAAGAAATTGGGTAATGAAAATTGTGGCTATTTCAAGGGCATAAGAATACTCATAAATTATAAATAATAAGATAAAACCCAGCTGCTGATTGCCGAGTATATTTAAATCAGGGTAGGGAACATGTGGGCTTTCAAATATGCACAATAGGCCTCATGCTTCTCCAGGTGCCTGGGATGATGCAAACAGATCCCGATCGAGTTTTTTCTCCCTTTGGCCCTCACAATTACACGTCACTTCTCATACTGTAAGAAATTTTCTGACACCTAGTAATTGGCTACAGAATTCAATACTACGTTCAGGGTTTTATATCATTCATGTTTGTCTTCCCTCATACTCCAAGTCAAATAATCTACCTATTTTCTTTCCAAAGTCTACCTATATAAGGGCTGATGAAATTCCTATCATTCTCCTTTAAAAAAAATAAAATAAAGTAAAATGATCTAGAAATTATCTAGAAGACCATATTTTCTCAATATAGATATTGGTGAAACTGAATTGAATATAGTATAAAATCTTCTAAATATAGTATAAAATCTTCTAAAGCAATTTTTTTAATCAAATGTGGGTAGTTTTTTTTTTTATTCTTTTTTAAATCCACTTGGGAGTCATATTTATGGCTGGGAATATTGTTACAACTTGGCTGTTAGGAAAGCGGGAGTTAGAATTTTTGTAAGTCGTCAGCCAGGTAAGAATGTCAAAGTATCTCTTAAACAAGTTAAGGTGAGAGTCCATGAGCAAATTACCTTGAAATCAAAATCAAGTCACTGAGAGAAGAGTGGGGGCTTAAGGATGGATACAACAGGCAGCTACCTACTTAGCATTTTTCCCCTCTTCTCATTCTTTCAGTTTCTTGTTTCCAGATTAATATTTATAAATTTCAATTAATAACTTGGTCCCAAACCTCTCTTTTTGGCTTCATAGCACTAAGTGAATTAAAGGAAGAACATTAGTTAATGTACAAGAATTTTTCAAAGATATCTCCAGTCTACCACCACAGTATCATCTGGGGTGAAGGAGTAAACTCTTGCTAAATACTGACTATTGTCCTATCACTACAGGTGTAGAGAGGTGGCCTGGTGTGTGTGTGTGTGTGTGTGTGTGTGTGTGTGTGTGTGTGTTATGTGTTCACAGGACAGACTGAATAGGACTCAGTGGACTCTGCCTCGGTCAGATGGTTCTAGTAAAACTAGTTATAGTAGCAGGGATAATAAAGGAATGGAAAGAACAACTGTGAGCTAATGGTGGCCATTACTAGAGTCCGTGGGCATGGACCATAGAGGCTAGTCAACTATTGGAAAGACAGTTTGACTATAAACTTCAAAAGGAGAAGTCTTGTGGTAGGTAGTTGTAGTTGTTTGTTCACAGTGCTAAAACAATGCTATCCAGGGAACAGCACTGGGGAGCAGAGTCCCTTTCCTGCACATTTGAATTTAGACAAATAAAAGACAAAATAAAAGACAAATAAAAGAAGAGAAAGCCTACTTTCTCTTCATTATTAATGGAGCTTCTGTGGCTTCCCTCTTTTTATGAAAAGCCACTTCTGATGAAATGTTATTGTTCCATTCTCTACAAAGTGATGGGCATCTCCAATACCTGTAGTAACTCCAGCAGGTTTCAGGTGTCAGGACCTATAATTTCAAAAAGCCTCCACCAGTTACAGAATTCGCACTGTTTCCATGCATAAGATTTGTGAACCAACCTCGGCATCTGCATAAAAAATCACATTTCCTTAAAAAAGAGCTTTATTAGTAACACATTGCTCTGAGCTGAATTGCATCCCCTAAAAAAGATATGTCGAAATCCTAACCCTCAGTGCCTCAGAATATAACCTTATTTAAAAATAGAGTCACTGCAGAGATAACTAAGTTAAAATGCGGTCATTAAGTCAAAATGGAGTCTAACCCACGACTGATGTCCTTATAAAAGGGGAATGTGGACACAGATACAAACATGCATAAGGAAAGACAATATGAAGAGAGGGAAGAAGAGACTATGTGACAAATAGAAGGAGACAGGAATGATATCTATATTCTATAGATATATCTATATCCCATCGATAAGCCAAAGATTGCCAGTGATCCTCCAGAAGTTGGGAGAGAAGCACAGAACAAACTTCCCTTTACAGTTCTCAGAGGGAATCAAGGCTACCCATTTTCAACCTCTACATCCAGAACTGTGAGACAATAAATGTCTGTAATTTTAAGCCACCCAGTTCTTGTTACTTTATTATGCAGGCAAAGCAAACAAATGTACTCATTAATATATCCCTTTATTTTTTAAAGATTTTATTTTTAAGTAATCTCTACATGGGGCTTGAATTCACAACCCTAAGATTAAGAGTCATATACTCTAAGGACTGAGCCTGCCAGGTGCCCCAATATATCATTTTTATTACTAGTTTCTAATATACAATAGAAAAGAACTAGATGTGGAGTATCCCGAATACTATTTTTATTCCAAACAGAAGCAATTGCTTTTGGTCTCTCAGAGAACATATCTTTATGTTTGAGCAAATACCTTTAAGCTTCTATAGGCAATTTTCTTAATATGACTCATCACCAAGATTTTCTAGAAGTTACAATTTCTCTCAAATTTCCATCTGAGCTTACAACATCATACATTAACTCCTTGAGTTCGTAGCCTATAGGGAAATAATCCTGCTTGCAACAGATCACAATGCAGCAAGCATATCAATAGGTAACTCAGATTATTGTTTGATATCTTTCTTATTTTATAATTTTCTGTGGAGATGAAGTACAAACCCAAGTAAATCTGCCTCATTTTTTAAAAAAATCTATTTATTTGACAGAAAGATATCACAAATAGGCAGAGAGGCAGGCGGGGGGGGGGGGAAGCAGGCTCCCCTCCGAGCAAAGAGCCCGACGCAGGGCTCAATCCCAGGACCCTCGGATTGTGACCTGAGCCGAAGGCAGAGGCCTAACCCACTGAGGCACCCACGTGCCCCAAATCTGCCTCATTTTAATCTGTGACTCCTCCTTTTCAACTTTAGGTATTTCTAGTTAGACTCTGATGGAAAGTCGCTAATTATGACTTCTATCAAAACTGGAAGCAGCTTTGCCAACTAGTAACAAAAAGGCATTCCTACTGAAAGAAATGTTTTTGTTTGTTGCTCAAATATGTAGTGTATGCTCGGCAAAATGTGCAGTTTCCACTCTTTAGTTTACTCTTTCTTTTCCCTTGAGAGTAATAAGAGTATTACCAAAAGTATTGTCTGAAAGTTCCAGATCAGAAGATGAGAAAGCAAATTCTTTCTGAATGGCTTAATTTTGTTTATAAGCCTTACTATTGTTTCTCTTCTTCAGGACTAGGAAGAGGAAGAAATTTATTTCAGTCTTAATTCCATCACAAGAGCATCTTTGTTGAACCAACCAGAGCCAGTTACTATTGTGTGGGTAGTGTGTGTGGCAGTTGAATGAAACTGAAGACATTTGACACATTATGAAGAAGTTTATTCAGTCTCTTGCCAACCACTAGAGTACCTAATTGCCAGGGAGAGTTTTTCCACCAATTTGAGATCTCAGAGCACTCTCTTTGCAAGAAATCTTGGCTTCAGTGAAAGTGCATCTGAGCCCATATTTTCTTTTCATTTTCTGTGGATGTTGTCTCTGTGTCTCTACCTTTCATGCATATTCGATCACTTCTTCCATCTGTTAAAAAAGAGTTTCTTTTCTATTTTTTTTTTTTTTTAGAAATAGAATTTCTATTTCTTTTTGGCAAACACTGCCAAATAACTTTTTTTAGCCTAGTTGACACACAAGTTTACCTTACTTTCAGGTGTACACCCTAGTAATTTGATAAGCTTATCATTCTGCCTATGTTCACTATAAGTATAGCTATCAACTGCCCCATTACATCATTATTATAATACCATTGACTGCATTTCTTATGCTCTGCTATTATTTTATTTTAATCCCAGTATAGTTAACATATGGTGCTTTATTAGTTTCAGGTGTAAAATACAGCGATTCAACAATTCTATACATTACTCAGTGCTCATCACAATAGTATACTCTTAATCCCCATCACAGTTTTCACTCATTTCACCACCCACCTCCCATCTGGTAACTGTCAATTTGCTCTCTATAGTTAAGAGCCTGTTTTTTGTTTTCTTTGGCTTAGTTTTGTTTTTCTGGTTTGTTTCTTTTTCCCTTTGTTCCTTTGTGGTTTTTTTTTCTTAAATTCCACATATGAGTGAAATCATATGATATTTCTCTTTCTCTGACTGACTTACTTCACTCAGCATTATGCCCTCTAGGTTCATCCATGTTGTTGCAAATGGCAAGATGTCATTCTTTTTATGACTGAAATTTTATATATATACATATATATGTGTGTGTGTGTGTGTGTATCTTCCTTATTCATTCATCTATTGATGGACACTTGGGCTGCTTCTATATCTTGGCTATAAACATAGAGGGGTATATATCTTTCCAATTACTGTTTTCATATTCTTTGGATAAATACCTAGTAGTATAATTATGAGATCATATGATAAGTCTATTTTTAATGTGTTGAGAAACCTGCCTACTGTCTTCCACAGTGGCTGCACCAGTCTGTATTACTACCAAAAGGGAGCAAGATTCCCACTTTTTCCACTTCCTCACCAACACTTGTTTCTTTTGTTTTTCATTTTAGCTATTCTGACAGTATGAGGAGATATCTCATTGTGGTTTTGATTTGCATTTCGCTGATGGTAAGTGATATTGAACATCTTTTCATGTGTCCGTTGCCCATCTGGATGTCTCCTTTGGAGAAATATCTGTTCATGTCTTCTGCCCATTTTTTAAGTGGATCATTTATTTTTTGGTGTTCAGTTGTATTTTGGATACTAACACTTTATTAGACTTGCCATTTGCAAATATCTTCTCCTATTCAATAAGTTGTCTTTTAGTTTTGTTGATTGTTTTCCTTTTCTGTGCAGAAGTTTTTATTTTGATGTACTCCCAATAGTTAATTTTTGCTTTTGTTTCCCTTGCCTTGGGAGACAAATCTAGAAAGACTTTGTTACAGCTGATGTCAAATTACTGCCTATGTTCTCTTCTAGGAATTTTATGGTTTCAGGTCTCCCATTTAGGTCTTTCCTCCATTTTGAATTTGTTTTTATGTGTGGTGTTACAAAGTAGTTGAGCTTCATTCTTTTGTATGTAGCTGTTCAGTTTTCCCAACACCTTTTATTGAAAAGAATACCTTCCCCATTGTATATTCTTGCCTCCTTTGTCATAGATTAATTGTCCATATAAATTTGAGTTTATTTCTGGACTCTCTATCTTATTCCATTGATTCGTCCTTTTTTGTGCCAGTACCATACTGTTTGATTACCACAGCCTTGTATTATACCTTGAAATCTGGAATTATGATACCTCTAGCTTTGTTATTTTTCAGAATTACTTTAGCTATTCAGTGTTTTCTGTGGTTCCATACAAATTTTACAATTATTTGTTCTAGTTCAGTGAAAAATGTTAGTATTTTGATCAGGGTTGGATTAAATCTGTAGATTGTTTTGGAGAACATGGATGTTTTGACAATATTTGTTCTTCCAATCCGTGAGCATGGAGTACCTTTATATTTGTTTGCATATTGTTCAATTTCTTTCATCAGTGTTTTATACTTTTCAGAGTACTAGTATTTCACCTCCTTAGTTAAGTTTATTCCTAAGCATTTTGTTATTTTTGGTGCAATTGTAAATAGTACTGCTTTTTCATTAATTTCTCTGTGATTTTGTTGTTAGTATACAGAAACACTATCAATTTCTGGGAATTAATTTTGTATCCTGTCACTTTACTGAATTCATTTATTACTTCTAATAGTTTTTTGGTGCAGTCTTTAGGATTTTCTACATATAGTATTCTGTCATCTGCAAATAATGACATTTAGCTTCTTCTTTAGCAATGCGGATGCCTCTTATTTCTTTTTCTTGTCTGATTGCTATGGCTAGAAATTATAGTACTATGTTGAATAAAAGTGGCAAGAGTAGACATCCTTGCCTTCTTCCTGATCTTAGAGGGAAAGCTCTGTTTTTCACAATTACTGATGATGTTAGCTGTGGGTTTTTCATGTATGGCCTTTGTGATGTTGAGGTATGTTCCCTCAACCCAATTTGGTTGAGAATTTTTATCATGAATGGATGTTGAGTCTTTTAAAATATTTCTTCTACATCTATTGAGATGATTATATGATTTTTATCCTGTAATCTACTGATGTGGTATGTGATAATTGAATCATCCCTGCATCTCTGGAATAAATCCCACCTGATGTGGTAAATGATATTTTTCAAGTATTGTTGTGTGTGGTTTGCTAATATTTTGTTGAGGACTTCTGCATCTATGTTCATCAGGGATATTGGCCTATAGTTGTTTTTTCCCCCCCTGTGGTATCTTTTCTGGTTTTGATAATGCTGTGCTTATAGGATGCATCTGGAAGCTCTCCTTCTTCTCTATTTTTTGGAATAGTTTGTGGAGAATAGATATTAGCTCTTCTTTAAATGTCTGGTAGACTTCAATTGTGAATCCATCTGATCCTGCTTTTATTTTTGATAGTGTTTTTTTATTTTTTTAATTAATTTTGTTACATGTAATCAATATGTTCAGATTTTCTATTTATTCCTGCTTCCATTTTGGAAAATTGTATGTTTCTAATATTTTGCCCATTTCTTCTAGGTTGTACAGTTTGTTGGCATATAATCAAAATTCTTTACTTCATATCATTTTCTAGGCACCTTAACTTGGCTCTAGCATAAGTAAAGTTCTCCAGAGAGAACATGAATGATCAAATAATAAAAAGGAGGTAGTCTACCTTTAAACAAGTTATTAAAGCAAATCGATAGACTAAGAAAAATGAATAATAGTTCATTTGCAAGTTTAATTACTGCATTTGCATAATTTTTAAATCCCAAAGTTGTTGTTTATAATTATGTTGTTATGTTGTTGACCAAATTATGTGAAATAAATGAAAATATAATATACAAATTTCTGTTCTTTTTCAGAAAACAAATTGTTTCTCCAATATTTCTAAAATTTCCTAATCCACAAGTCATAGCCATAAGCAAATGCAAATCAATGTATCTTGAGAACTAGAAGAATTTATACAAATTAGGAAGTGGTAAGTAAAGAGGCCACAACAAAGTATGGTCTACAGTAGCAACATAGGAATGAGGTGACTGCACATTTCAATCAATCCACTAAAATTAATGAGGCAATGTTATAGACATTTACAGCAAAAGATATGGTCATTATCCTGAAGGCTCCCATATCAACTTGATATTGAAGGCTAACCACTCTCTCCTGGGTTAGTCAAAATTTTATGACTGTCAGGCATTGGGAGAGGAAAGGTTTTATTGTTCTTCTTCAAAGGAAGAGAAACATTATAGTGAGGGGGTGGGGTTCACTAAGATTTTACCAATAGGAGTGGTAGTATAAAAATTAATACCCTGAGGTGGTCTGTAGTTATGAAGTACATTTTCAATTGCTTACATTCTCATGAGAAAGAACATTTCATAAATACCAGTAGCCAACTGTGGTAAATAATAGAGAAATAATTAAAAGGCACCTGAAAAATATTGCTAAAAGCTTTTAATCCCTGGTCAGACTAGAGATTTGAAAAGACAAAGATGACAAATATATCTTAAGAATCAAATGGTCAGGATGCCTGGGTGGCTCAGTTGGTTAAGCAGCTGCCTTTGGCTGAGGTCATGATCCCAGTGTCCTGGGATCGAGTCCCACATCAGGCTCCTTGCTCGGCAAGGAGCCTGCTTCTCCCTCTGCCTCCGCCTGCCATTCTGTCTGCCTGTGCTCACTCTCTCTCCTGCTCTCTGACAAATAAATAAAAAAATCTTAAAAAAAAAAAAAAAGAATCAAATGGTCTTGTCTTCCAATCCTGGCTCCATCATTTATATACTATATGACCTCAGGAAAAGTGTCCCTATCTTCTGTTTGCACCTCAGACCTGTCACCTATAAAAAGTGGAAAATATTGTGCTCACTTCAGAAGCAGATGTACTAAAATTGGAAAAACCCAGAGAAGATTAGCAAGGTCCCTGCAGAAGGATGACATATAAATTCATGAAGCATTCTATATTTTTTAAAAAGTGGAAAATATCACTATCTACTTCCTAAGGTATGATGTTTAAATGAGATAACATCGCTTTTAACAATACTTAATTGAGAATTTGGCTCACAGTAACCATTACATAAATGTTAGCTTTCATATACTAGCAAAACACTAGTAAATATAATGATATATATTATTGTGCACATGATAATATATATAATGTGCATATAGTACATATGATTTAAATATATATGTATACATAATTGACTTCTATAATTGAATAGGTACCATTCAGTGAATTAACAAAAGGCAGATTGCCTAGACAAGATGATTCTTTAATCCAGGCAAATAAATCCCTGTTGAGAAGAGTCAATCTATCAGGAATATAGTTAATAATAATATGACTTTGTAAGGTAACACATGGTAACTACACTTTTTTTTTAAATAAACATATATTTTTATCCCCAGGGGTACAGGTCTGTGAATCACCAGGTTTACACACTTCACAGCACTCACCAAAACACATACCCTCCCCAATGTCCATAATACCACCCCCTTCTCCCAAACCCCCTCCCCCCAGCAACCCTCAGTTTGTTTTGTGAGATTAAGAGTCACTTATGGTTTGTCTCCCTCCCAATCCCATCTTCTTTCATTTATTCTTCTCGTACCCACTTAAGCCCCCACGTTGCATCACTTTTTGCGGAGCATTTTGTAATGTACATAAATGTTCAATCACTATGTGATTTATCTAAAATAAATATATACCTGAAACTAATATAATACATGAATTGCACTTCAATTAAAAAAAAAAATAAATCTGGAGTGCCTGAGTTGTTCAATCATTTAAGTGTCCAACTCTTTATTTTGGTTCAGGTTATGATCTCAGGGTTGTGAGATCAAGCCCCACATCAGGTTCTGTGCTGGGCATGGAGAACACTTAAGATTCCCTTTTTCCCTGCTCCCTTTGTCTCCCCTCCCTCTCTAGGAAAAAGAAAAAAAGAAAAAAGAAAAGGGAAAAAAAATCTATCCTATTATTTTTTGTCAAAGGAATAGATAAAATCCTGGGCTTCTTTGAGTCAGACAGAACTAAGTTAGAACCCTGTCTCAACCACTATATATATATATATATATATATATATATATATATATATAACTTTGAGTATAATGCTTATTCTCCCTGTGTCCATAGGGAAAATGAGGAAAATAAAAAAGCATTTATCTCATAACATACACATTTTTAAAGAGATAATATACACAGTGCTTAACCCAGAGCTTGGCCTTCATCTAAAACTCAATATTAAGTACTATTAACTGTTACTAGTTTAAAAATTTCTGTGTGTACCAATTTATTAGGTTGGTGACAAAGGTGTTTCTTTAGCTGCAGCTTTCTTAGCTGAGGAGATCCATAATCCATATGCGTATGTGGGATTGATGGGCTCTAGTCAACTAAAACACATTAGCAATGTCCAGGGACCAATGGAAAGAAAGTAGGTTATTTTCAAAATGTTCAGGTGAAATGTTTTGTAAGTGAGACAAGAAGGTATAGGTTGTTGTATATAACACATGTTGGCATTCTCTATTTCCCTTTGTAACAGAGTAACCAATAAGATGTGTCTCTTTCAAAAGCAGTAATTATTGAGCAGGTACTTTGTAAGTGTAGCTAACTGTAGTGCTAGACACTGGAGACAAAAAGATTAAGAAACATATCACCTGTTTGCTTATGGGGTTATAATCTAATAAGGATGGTAGACACTTAAAAAAAGATCACCCAACTAAATATACAACTATAAATTATGGAGGAGCTATAAAGAAAAAGTAAAATTTGCAACTGGGGAGCAGGAAGCATGACCAGTCTTTCCAGTTTGTTTGGGGCTATCCTTGTTTTAGCACTGGAAGTCTCACTTCCTAAGAAACAACTTGGTTCTGGGCAAACCAGGAGAGTCACTCACCCCAGAAGTAGAATGGGGAGTCCTGATAGAGTAGAGTCAGAGAAAGCCTCTCCGAGAACTTGACTTTTATACTGGGGTCTAAGTCAAGTACAGGAGTTGGCGATGTTAGAACCAATCCAAGAGCATTCCTGGTGACTGAGCAGATGTATTAGGCCTGAGATGGGGAAGAACGCAGTGAAAGAGGACTAGAAAGAAAAATGAGCCTTGAGATGCGTCCAGAAAGGCTGGTAGATCATGCTGAGACTTGTAATGATGTTGGAGTATGGAAGAGAAGTGGATTTTACCTAGATGGCAATAGAAAGATGCTGGAGAGCTTTGGGCAGAAGAGGAAGCAAGTTCAGAAATCCTATATAGGCTACTTC
Source organism: Mustela lutreola (assembly GCF_030435805.1). NCBI lineage: Eukaryota > Metazoa > Chordata > Mammalia > Carnivora > Mustelidae > Mustela > Mustela lutreola. The sequence continues at coordinate 31,523,516 of NC_081302.1, forward strand.
TTATTTTAAGATAATTACTCTGACTACTTACTATAGGGAGAAGAGGTAGAAAATGGATATGGTGAGTAGTAGGTGGATTCGAGGGAGATTTTGATATGCTAAGACTCTTGGTTTTTCATCTTATGAAGGCACCATAATAGTGGTATTCAAAATGTGGTTCCAGCACCCACAGCATTAGCTGGGAATTTGTTAGAAATGCAGTTTCTTGAGCTCCTGTATGGACCTACTGAATCATGAAGTCTGGGGGTAGGCAGCAGTCTATGTTTCAACATGCCCTTTAGGTTATTCTGATGCACCACTAAAGTTTGAGAACTACTGTTTTAAAAAAACAAAATTGATTCCAAAGCAAGACCTAAAAAGATATGGAAATATAATAACAGTATTATTCCACTTCACAGTCAAGATTCTGGAAAATAAGAGTAGACAGAGAGAGCAGAGGCCTGCATGGTTTGTATTGACAAACACGGCTCAGGGTTTTTAGATTCCATACTACATCACCAACAATGTACTCATGGAAGGATAATTAGCAGCTAGATGAAAACAAATTTAAACTACAGTTTGAAAGGCAAAGATAAAAATAACAAGTTTAAAATTTCTCAGTAATTACTACGTAAAAGAACGATTGTTACATGAAAAGAAAAACCATAAAACACAGTTTCCAGAACTAGGCAAATCCAAAATTCCTTCTTGTCCTGCATTTTTGTGATTCCATGAACAGAAAGAGAATTCAAAAAAAATTTTTTTGAGTACAGCTGACACACAATGTTACATTACTTTCAGGTGTACAACATTGTGATTCAACATCTCTATGTTATGCTATACTTGCCACAAGTGTAGCTACCATCTGCCACCATACAATGCTATTACAATATCACTGACTTTATTCCCTATGCAGAAAGAGAATTTTAACTGGTAGTTAACTCTTTAATATGTAGACCCAGAAGATTATATCTGGATATTCAAAATCCCAGGCTAAAATTTCTATCTCAACTTTAATTCAAGGAGGTACACATGAACAGAGAGATATTACTGAAACTTGATGATATAAGACTCATGTGCAACAGTGAAAGAGGCATAGCTTATCAAAAAGAAACACATAATAGAAAAGGGAAGGCACCATGCACTGTGTGGAGATTCAAAGCTGAAAGCAGAAAAACTGTGTGTGTCAAAAAGTAAACTATATGTGAGAGTGACAGTGAAAGAATACTAGACTGCTAGAAACTTCTGGACCAGAGAGAAAATATAGATGATACTGTCCTTAAATAAATAAAATAGTTGGGAGAGAGTGAAGCTCCAATTATCCTTACAACTCTTAGAGGACTTAACTCATCAGCAGAGTAGAAAATAGGTTTTCTTGCCTTAACACCAATTTTGTTCTTCATATGGGAAAGGAAACAATTTGGGAATCTATTACTCTGAGTCTCATTTCAACCACCAAAGAAGTGATTTGTTATGTAAATATATTCAAAATTTGGGAGAAGTCATTTTGCTTCAGGAACTGTACTAACAAAGGTATAGAAACATTCCGATCATATTCTTTGGAAGAGCATTAACTTTTGAATGTGAACCTTTATGCCATGTCACTCATTACTCTTGGAAGGCTCTTATAATAATAAAATGTCAGGAGTACCTGGGTGGCTCAGTCAGTTAAGCACCTGACTCGTGATTTGGGCTCAGGTCATGAGATCGGTGTCTGGGATTTAGACCTGTGTCTGGTTCCTCACTTAACAAGGAGTCTGCTTGAGATTTGCTCTCCCTCTGCCTCTCCCCCTACTCATGCTTGTGTTCTCTCTCTCCCTCTAAAATAAATAAATAAATAAATAAGTCTTTTGAAAAAATAAAATGTCATCTATGTCAACTACTTTATTCTGGTGATAAAGCTGTTTCTTCATCCAGATAAGATGTGTGTATGATGGATTGATCAAGTTAACTGAACTCTAACTGGGTGATGAATAAAGAGATCTTTAAATGTTGACCTCCAAATATCTAGTAACCGAGACTTCACTGAAAATGATGGTTCTCAAACTTTAAGATACATTAGAATCAACTGAAAGACCTTTTTAAACACTGGGCTCTGTGCTCCATTCTCCAGGGTTTTTGTTTTAGTAGGTCTAGTGTGGGGCTGAAAACTTGCAACTCTAACTAGTTCCCAGATGCTAATGCTACCAGTCCCCTGACCATTTTGAGAACCTCGTAGCTAATGAAAGAAACAGTATCACGCTGAAGCCTCTGTAACCTAACCTTTCCAATAGAGCAGGTAAAATCAGTGGCTCAATTCTCCTCTTGCTACCTGGAAAGGAGCCACTCCCCAGTTTCTTAATCCTGTCTACACAATAGGAACCCTCTGTGGGAAGTTTTGAAAATATTTCTGTCCATGCTTCCTCTGCCATTGGTTCTGATTGAATGAATCTGCACTTCCAACTAGACCATCAGTTTAGTTAAGTTTCCAGGCAATTCTATTCTGCAGTCAGTGTTAAGAATCACTGACCTTAGGGTGCCTGGGTGGCTCAGTAGGTTAAAGCCTCTGCCTTCAGCTCAGGTTATGATCCCAGAGTCCTGGGATCGAGCCCCACATCAGACTTTCTGCTCAGTGGGGAGCCTGCTTCCTCTCTCTCTCTCTGCCTGACTCTCTGCCTTCTTGTGATCTCTGTCTGTCAAATAAATAAATAAAAATCTTAAAAAAAAAAAAAAAAAGAATCACTGACCTTTAAGCTGACAGGTCTTGAGTATTTATCTTTTCATCCTGATCCGGTCGACATCACCAGTTAACAGCTATCATCTAAGGAACTAACCTTCAAACCTTGAGCTAATTAGCTGGCATGTACTAAGTGAGGAGCTAAGCACACTAAAAGGAATCCTTTGTTGTAATAAGACCTATATCACACACTTACCACTATCCACAACCTTGATTTTGACCTGAGGGTTCAAATACTAAGCATTTTTATTACCATCATCAACAACAAACAAGCATGTCTTGAACATTAACGACATACTAGGGGGAAATCAACACCTCATGTGCATTCTGCAGGTAAAGAGGGAGCACTGGTTCTCATTCACATGAGCTTAAGTTGTTAGCTTCCTGTCAGCATTTTCAGAGATGATAATCTATATATTGTCCTGACAAATCCCTTTGAAAAAGTCGAGGTGGGGGGGCAGAATTGTTGCATTTATTTTAAAGGAAAGTACACATGGGTGCTCAAAATATGACTCATTTAAAGTCTGATAATTTTTAGCAAAAGAAACTTCAAAACGTAAGCTTTTCTTTCAAGTAAAAATATTTCCCTTTGTTTTAAAATCAATGAGACTATCACTTCTACCCATATTCTCTGTATCCAGTACCTAATGCTTTTTTTCAAAATCTCTGAAACCAATGATTCAATTGCTGCATATGCCAAAAAAATTGGGGAATGTATTTTAATTCTATACTGCTTATTCAATTATGAGTTTCTTTCCTCATATTTATGTCCTTAATAAAAAAAAAAAAAAAAACACTGCTCAAATCACTGGACTAGCATACAAGAACACATGTTCTTATTTTTTCTCATGTTTGTGTTCAGAAACAAATTGATAGATATTGATAGCACTGACAGGTAATGATAATATATTATCTATTTTCTCAATGATGAAGAAAGATATCTTCATGGTAGCTATATACATTATCAGTGATCATCTCATCTATATGCAAGTGATAGATTTAACCACGATCACTTTAAGAGTATCATACAGTTTTATCAAAACAGTGATCATATTTGCATCTAGAGTAAAGAAAATATATTAATTTATATTTGTAATGAGAAATGGGCATTTTCATAACTACCATGACAAATATTTAAATATATGTAACTGAAATTTAAACACAAGTCCTTGATGTTTATTGCTCTAATCTGAACATATTTTCCTCAATTCAATAAAAAATTCTTATAAGAACCAATAATTTATACAAGAAATTTAGTGTGCTTTTTAAATACTAAACCTTAGTACCTGTAACACAGAGAATCTAGAAGTGCTAAGGAAAGAGTGAAAAAAGACCATCTCAAAAACTCAGGAACTTACAGAATTCAATGTTGAGTGCTTGGTAAGTATTATGTTTCTTCCTGACAGCAATGGAGAATTCATTGTTTAACAATGAGCAATAACCAAAGAAATGCATTTTTGAAGAATGATTAAAATGAGCATTTTAAATGGACAAGAGAACTTTAATGAGATCTTGTGCAATTTGTGGCAACAGCAAAACAAAGAGTGGTAAGTGAGATACCTGTGCATTCATCTCTAAAAAGAGAGAAGAAACTGAACTCAGCATAAATATCTAATCAAAATTAAGTATGTACGACTGCACTCTAATTTGGGGGACTCCATTTGTTTATCTTAAGAACTGCACTGGACAGATGGCTTCTTTAGATTTGTATATTATGTTCTCTAGAAAGAAAATACAGATGCTTTTTTTTTTTTTTTTTACTTTTAAGAATTATTTTTTCAGTTTTCTTGTTGTCAAGTATCCTCAAATTTAGATCATCTGGGCCCTAATAATTAAGGTGTGAGATGAACCTTACCTACCACTTTCACCACTTTTAAGATGAAACTTACCTACCACTATTATACTAGCTCAAGCCCAGCAGAATCAATGCACTCTGGAGTTGGATGAAAGAAAATGTTATTGAATAAGAGATAGAAAGAAGTGATATAGACACTTTTTTTCAAGTATAGGGAGAAGAAGATGGTATAGTGAATAGTGATTCTACAGCTTAGTGATCCACAGAGGCAAAAAAGGGCCACAGGTGTGAGTGGGAGTAGGGACAAGGTAGGGAGAGAGAAGGCAGTTTTAAATATCTTCATCTTGCACAATTCTTATCATACAGTGCATGGTCAATAAAATCTTACTGAATATTCATGTTTCATATTCAACATATTTATGGTATTGTGATTTTAAATTTTTAGAGAAATTGAAAATAGGAAATAAGACTATGTAGATACTAAACATAAAAAAATGACAAAACAAAAAGATATAAGGAATTTTAACAATGAGATACACAGAACACAGAACACAGAACTGCTGATATTTATTATATCCATTGCTCTTCAAATCAAACTGCTTATTAAAATAGAGAAAGATATAATTCCTCATTTCCTCAACAGAGGTCTTCTCTACACTTTGCCGTGATGTCCATGACATTCTATATGGTAGAGTAATGATTTAAAGAAAGAAGTATATTAGATTATGCTATTTCCCACTTACATTTTTCCAAGTTTCCTACTGTACTTCACAAAACAAGCAAACCTTGTATCATGAACTACAAACCCTTGCATTATTTGGTCTCTGTCTATTCCAACCTCCCACCTCCAACTCATCTTTTCTCTCCCTGTCCCATTGCATTAGGATCTTCCTTTCAGGTCCAGAAATATATTAAGCTCCATTTCCCACATCAAGGCCTCTAAGCATAGCTCACTTGGAATATCATACGACTCATACCTCACCTGGGTAACTAGTCATTTAGATCTCAGCTAATTGAGACCTCTACAGGGAGACTTTCTCCCATAGTCCTGAGTGTAATAGGTCCCCTCATGTTAACTGTTAGGGCCAATTTAATGTTAAAACCTATTTAACTATTAGGGCCTGCTTAGCCAGAGCGACTCCATATTGCCTAGGTAGCCAAATTGTTCTTTACATCCACGGACTCCATTCTGGGAATAGACGCCCCCATAGTTCCTGGTATGGTTCCAGGTATCGATTTGGGGAGTAAACGTCTTAACAATAGAAGCCACGTACCTTGGGTCTACGGTTATGCCCTATAAAACCAGCCTGTGAGATCGGGAGGGGGTCGCTCTCTTCAGAGGCGGCCCTGGCCGGTCAGTCTGACTTCTAATGCGTGGCATAGAAAAAAGCTTTACATAACTTTCACTTTATCTCAGTCTCGTTCCCCTGGCCGGTCAGTCTAACTTCTAATGCTTGGCATAGAATAAGGCTTTGCATAACTTTCACTTTGTCTCAGTCTTGTTCCTTTGATAACGGACCCCAACATTAATCTCTCATTGCTTGCTGCTCTTTCCCTTCATAATACTTATCACAGTAATTATGTAATTTAAGTGTTGATATGGTCATTGCCAGTCTCCTCTCTTCCAGTGGGAACTCTATGAGGGTGACAACTGCTTCTGTTGGGATCACCACTTCACAGCCATCACCTAAGAGAAAGCCTGGCATACAGCAAGTGCTCAGTATTTCTGAGATGAGTTTATAATTTGTAGTAAAATAGTGCCAGGATTCTGGATTACTACCTAGAAATTACCTAGAAAAATCTCAGTCTTGTAGGTGAAATGACAATTTAATGACAAAGAAAACTTCAATTCCACCAAATTGTCCATAGAAAGGTAAAAGTTACTACAAAGAACTAAGAAAAATACAGAATTAGAGCAGTAAGAATGAATCTATATTGTGTCTTTTAAATAAAATGAAATAAAATGAATTAATTAAATTAAATTAATAAAATTAAATAAAATGAAACCTTAAAGCCAGAGTGGGAGTGAAATATTGTATTCACTTAATCCTTAAAAATTATATTATGGTAAGAACAACTAACATGAGATTTACCCTGTCAACAAATTTTTAAGTGTATCACACAGTATTGTTGACTCTAGGTATAATGTTCTATAGCAGACCTCTAGAATATGTTCATCTTTTTTAACTGAAACTTTACACCCATTGATTAGTAACCACCCCTCCACCGCCTCTGGCAACCACCATGTCACTCTTTGATTCTGTGAATCTGACTGTATTAGATACTTCATATAAGTGGAATCCTGCAGTGTTTGTCTTTCTGTGACTGATTTATTTCGCTTAGCACACTATTCAAGGTTCATCCATGTTATTGCATACTGAAGAATTTTCTACTTTTTCTAAGACTGAATGAAATTCTATTGAATATATCACCTTTTCTTTATCCATCCATCTGTTGATGGACATTAGGTTGCTTCACATCGTGGCTATTATAAATAATACTATGATGTACATGAGAGAGTTAGTGTGTCTTCAGGATTCTGATTTCAATTCTTTTGTATAAATACCCAGAAGTAGGATTGCTGGATCACATAATTCTATTTTTAACCTTATGAGGAACTTCCATTCTGTTTTCCATAGTGACTTCACCATTTACATTCCCACCAACAGTGGGTGAGGGTCCAAATTTCCCCTGCATTTCCAAACACTTATCTGTTTCTTAATGTGATTGTTAAAATTTGAGTTTTTAAAATCTCCACAAATATTTATTAAAACAATGTTAAGTAAGTCTTAAGCTCTCCATCCTTTAAAAATTTGTATTAAGGGGGACGCCTGGGTGGCTCATTTGGTTAAGCAGCTGCCTTCGGCTCAGGTCATGATCCTGGCATCCTGGGATCGAGTCCCGCATCGGGCTCCTTGCTCGGCGGGGAGCCTGCTTCTCCCTCTGCCTCTGCCTGCCATTCTGTCTGCCTGTGCTCGCTCTCTCCCCCTCTCTCTCTCTGATAAATAAATAAAATCTTTAAAAAAAAAATTTGTATTAAGGAAATGAATAAAATCATATATTCAGCCTCCTAATCCAGGGCAAAAGGTGTAATGATTATGGTTTACTAATGAAGAGTCATGTGATAGTTGGTACTTTCAAAAAACTAGTGTCACCAGAAGACAAGTAATTCAAATGGTTGCTCAGAACACAATCACAATTTTCATGTTAAATGTTCAATACAAAATTTAAAGAAAAAAATGTTCTGCAGGATTTCTTTTTCATTTACAACAACTGTTTAAGGAGGAAAGCAAAATAGCAATTAAAAACTGTTTAACAAACACGGGCAAATGACAGTACAAAATGTTAATAACCAGAAGCACTGAACCATGTGGATTTGGACTCACAAAGTGGCCTTTAAATGATTAGAAAATACAAGTGCTCTTGTCTGTTATTCTGAAGTGCTTTTGTTTAAGTCAGGAATTACAACAAGAGAACTGTTCTTGGCTTCATAAATACTTCCTATGAACTTTTGAAATCCAATCTGTATCTTTGTGTACACAATTACCACAAGAGTAATAACTGCAGATGGTATGTGAACTCTAAATCTCCAGACTCCTGGGATTTTTCATTCCTAATTTTGTTACCATAAGCTTTTTTATCAATATACTACATAAACACTTTCCATTTATAGATATTTTTAGAGCAAAGGAAAATTCTATATAATCTCTATTGTCATACTTTTGGTTTGCATATCTAATAGAGAAATGTTGTATATTCATATATCTAAAACTTTATTTTGGTGAGTTTATTAAAAGAATAAAAAAGAATGACATGATCCTCTGAAAGTCTCCATTTTCCTGCTTTGGGACAGTATCTCAATAACTATCTTATAGAGAGGGATTAGGTATCCTCTTAAATTTCACCCATGACACTTACGATGGGATTTCCTAATCACCCCTCAGATCCAGGGCTTTCTCAGAAGGCAAAAAATGTCACATCTGTAATGTTAGTTAATCTAAGTTGTTTTGAGTAAAAGGAGATTCAGATAGAGCCTAAATGCATATGGAAACTAAACCAGCTCCAAATCTACCTAGAGATGAAGATGATGGAGATGGGGATGGAAGCAGAGTTAGGCGGAGGGCAAGGAAGAGAGAGAGAGTCTCATGAACATAGGCAAAAGCATAGACCAAATATAAATGGCACCTGTCAGAAGTTTTAAAGTGTTTAGGCTAAGTTACATAAATATTTTCCTTAATTTTTGGAGATTATGAAAACTTTTTTGGACACAGATTGAAATAAATGCTTGCAAGGGACATGATCAAAGTGTGAAAAGATGGGGCACCTGGGTGGCTCAGTGGGTTAGGCCGCTGCCTTAGGCTCAGGTCATAATCTCAGGGTCCTGGGATCGAGTCCCATGTCGGGCTCTCTGCTCAGCAGGGAGCCTGCTTCCCTCTCTCTCTCTCTCTCTTTCTCTCTCTCTGCCTGCCTCTCTGTCTACTTGTGATCTCTCTCTGTCAAATAAATAAATAAAATCTTTAAAAAAAAAGTGTGACAAGACATCAAAAAAATATAATAACCAATAACCAACAATAAATAGATTACACAGTACTCTTCAATTTTCTTGTCAGAGGATTTTGGAAACCAAAAGTTACATACAAGAGAAATATTTGAAGTTATTAGTTGTTATTTAATTACATAGGTCACAGTCCTATATTTTGGCAAACTAACATTTTATGTATCTTCCAAGAGAACACAATTATTTCCCAATAAATTAATACTGTGAGGAACAAAATGGAAAAACGTAATTCTGATTTCTATATCTACTTCACTTTTTTTTTCTTCTGACTCATAAATGGCCCCTTTCCATTTAAGACTGATTCTTGTACATAGATCTTTGTATGATTTGTATGATCTGTATGATAATCTTTGTGTGATTCCTTCCTGACTCTATGCATTGAACTCTTCTGTCTCCTCTTCCATTGTTGCCTCAAAGATGCCTCAATTCCCCCTCATCTTTGCATAATTGGTTTTTGCCTCATTCCCACCTGAGGCCACTCTTAATACAGTCTACCACTAATCATAAAATCCAACTGTTTCCTAAATCCTCAATTTCATCCTAAGCATTATTGACAAGCCATTTTTCTATGGGGAAAAAAATCTACCACCTTGATATTATGAAATACTATCTTCCACTGGTTCTTTCTACATTTTTGTGGGTGTTCTTTTTTTTGTTTTTACCTCCAACTTTTTGTCCCATTCCTTTTCCTGCTCTTGTCCTTTAATTGCCATTGCCCCTCATCTTTATCCATCGACTTTCCTTTCAATACACTCATCATGTATTCCTATAATTTTCATTTATTAGTTCAATGAAAAGTATGCCCAAGTAAGAATCTCTAGCAGCTGCTGAATCCTTCTTGGATGTTGCACTGACATACTGAACTGACTGTCCTCAAACAAGGTATTTTCTCTACAATATATCAGCTCCTAAAAACTGTCAAATTTTTCAACTGTTTGACTTTTCCCTTTCCATGCATCTTTTTTGTTATGTCCAAGCAGCATTCAAATATGGTGGGTTTGCCACAGTGTTATTCACATCCACCTTTTTCTATTTCCTTCTGCTGCCATGATTCAACCCTAGACTAATATGGCCTCTCCCCGGCCCTTCCCCTTCACTGCTTCTGCCATCTTGTTACCAAAGTGGACATTCTTCAACATGGCTCAGATTATGTGTTTCCTTCTGCTAAAACTCTGAATAGTTTAAATAAAGTTCAGATTCCATAAACCTAGTGTACATAACAAATTACCCCAAAACTTACTGTCAATAAATAACTGGGTTAGGAATCTGGACAAGACAACAGGAATATCTTATCTCTGTTCCACAATGCTGAGTGCCTCATCTGAAAGAATTCCAAGTTGAGAACTAAATTCAACTAAAAGCTCAGTCACTCACAGGTTTTGTAATTGGTGCTATTCTTAGGTTGACCCTTTCCTGTGGTCTCTGCATGGGCTAGTTTGGGCTTCATCACAGCTTAGTGGGTGAACTCCAGGGGCAAGTATCCCAAGCAAAAGAACCAAGCAGAAGCTCTATTCCTTTTACGACCTAGCCTCAGAAATCAAACAGCATCACTTGTACAGTTTTCCATTGGCTGAAATAGTTTCAAGCCCATCCAAGTCCAAAAAGAAATAGAATCTACCTCTTGGTGGAAAAAACTGGCAAAGTTCTGGAAGCATGGACACCACAAATATGGTTGTCATTTGGGAAAAAATCTCCACAAGCTGGTGTTAACCTCCATTCTCAGTTGGACACTGCACTAACACCATACAGTGCTTTTCCTTTTCCAACCCTTGACTCCTCCTTATATATGCATCCTCCCCTTGAGGTGGAGCATATCACCACTCTTTTCTGGAATTCTGGTCTAAACTAAGAAAATCAAAGTGGGGGTAAAAATGCAAAGAGTGATTCATTTATCTTATAAGGATCTGGAATTCTAGAAGTTATACCATAAGAGATTGACAATCATAGTAATTACTCCTGGGTTAAAGCAATACAAGCAAGGTAAAATGTTGAGAGGAAAATAACCATCGATCTGGCAGAACAAATCAAAGACAAGTAGAATCATGGTAGGAGACATATAGAATGGAAAAGAAAAGAGGAAGTCATTGTCAATCTGAGGTGAGTTCAACTGGCACCTTAAAGGAAAAAACAAAGATGGCTTTCAAATCATCCTGTGGATTCAGTCTATATGGCTGATGAAATAATAGAATAAACTTTCAGTGATATAATATCCCAACTTTTTATAGTTTAAGAAACATAACTAAGGGTTAAAATAAATTTATCTTTCTACTCGCGAACTCAGCAAATATCAAACAATACGCTTTCACTTTCCTTCCTCTACACCTTAGCTTCAAACATTTGTTTTATCTGGAACAAGTGTCTTCCACAAATAAACATGCTGATCTTTTCACATCCCATTGAAATATTATCTTCTTCATGGAATCATCTTACAAAAGATCTCTCTCTCTCTCTCAGGCAAATACACATACACAGTGATTTCCTACCTCTTTTACTACACTTACTACCTGGATACTAGAGAACATTCCCTATACCCTCTGTCAAATGGAAAGATCCTTGGAAGTAACGAATCCACTTCTTTCTTCCTGTGTCACTTTAGGCAAAGCCTCAAATATAATCACTTCTCAACACAGAATTGTTGGATTAACACATAATACATTATTCAAATCTATGAATGGAATTTTGTTACAACAACACTTTGAATTCTAAGTATCATTCTGCCTTTGGTTTCTCATTAAAAAAGTATACCAAAGCTGGAAAAGTTACAATTAAAAGCAATTATTATGATCAGTTTTGGCCTTCAGAAGGAAGACGAACTTCCTTAAAAAAAAAAAAAAAGAAAAAAAACTAGATAAAAATAAAATAAAAGTTTTAAAGATGAAGTGAATTCAAATACTTAAATTTGGGTATACTACTATTTTTTAAAATCCTTTGAAATTAAAAAAAATAGTAAAATCAAGAATAATAAAATATTGCTGCGGCAACCTCTTCGACCTCTGCCACAGCAACATCTTCCTAGGAACAACGCAAAAGGCAAGGGAAGCAAGGGAAAAAATGAACTATTGGGATTTCATCAAGATCAAAAGCTTTTGCACAGCAAAGGAAACAGTTAACAAAATCAAAAGACAACTGACAGAATGGGAGAAGATATTTGCAAACGACATATCAGATAAAGGACTAGTGTCCAGAATCTATAAAGAACTTAGCAAACTCAACACCCAAAGAACAAATAATCCAATCAAGAAATGGGCAGAGGACATGAACAGACATTTCTGCAAAGAAGACATCCAGATGGCCAATAGACACATGAAAAAGTGCTCCATATCACTCGGCATCAGGGAAATACAAATCAAAACCACAATGAGATATCACCTCACACCAGTCAGAATGGCTAAAATCAACAAGTCAGGAAATGACAGATGCTGGCGAGGATGCGGAGAAAGGGGAACCCTCCTACACTGTTGGTGGGAATGCAAGCTGGTGCAGCCACTCTGGAAAACAGCATGGAGGTTCCTCAAAATGTTGAAAATAGAACTGCCCTATGACCCAGCAATTGCACTATTGGGTATTTACCCTAAAGATACAAACGTGGTGATCCAAAGGGGCACGTGCACCCGAATGTTTATAGCAGCAATGTCCACAATAGCCAAACTATGGAAAGAACCTAGATGTCCATCAACAGATGAATGGATCAAGAAGATGTGGTATATATACAGAATGGAATACTATGCAGCCATCAAAAGAAATGAAATCTTGCCATTTGCGACAACATGGATGGAACTAGAGCGTATCATGCTTAGCGAAATAAGTCAAGCAGAGAAAGACAACTATCATATGATCTCCCTGATATGAGGAAGTTGTGATGCAACATGGGGGCTTAAGTGGGTAGGAGAAGAATCAATGAAACAAGATGGGATTGGGAGGGAGACAAACCATAAGTGACTCTTAATCTCACAAAACAAACTGAGGGTTGCTGGGGGGAGGGGGTTTGGGAGAACGGGGTGGGATTATGGACATTGGGGAGGGTATGTGCTTTGGTGAGTGCTGTGAAGTGTGTAAACCTGGTAATTCACAGACCTGTACCCCTGGGGATAAAAATATATGTTTATAAAAAATAAAAAATTTAAAAAAAAAAAGAATAATAAAATAAATATTTTCATGTGTGGTTAAACTTTTCCCACTAAGTTATAATGTAGAGTACTACCAAGATGGCCTAATCATTCCACTGAGCTTGACAAAACTTTAGACAGTTTTCTTCCTGACAATAAGCCCTTGACATCCCATTCCTTAAAGCATTTACTTTAAAAGCATGCAATTAAAAATTCTTTCTCTGCCCCTTTAAGATATAAACCTTGCTGCCAGTTTTACAACCTAGGAATGCCCCCTCCCAAGGCCTTGGAAGGTATCCCTTTGAAATGTAATTATCAGAAAACTTATGTTTTCTCCCATATCACAATTTCTGTGGTACAGAAGAGAGCCCAACTTCAATAAGTGCCAATTAGCAAACACAGATGTCCTGATCACACCGACCAACCAGCCACCTAACATTCTTCAGTGCTTTTTCACTAGCTAACAAAAGTGCTCAACCCTCCTGTCTTTTGTTTCAAGGGAGTTGATGTCAATCTCTCTCTCTTATTGCAATAATCTTAAGTCTTTCTAGACTGTTTAACTCTAACAGGTGCTATTTTTCTTTGACAACTGTCATCTGAAAGAATTATTAGATTAATTTACACATGTCAGATTTAGAAACAAAGTGTTAAGAAAACAAAAGTTTCGTTTTTGTTTCTGTTTTCATAAGCCATTCTAAACTAGTTAGTTTCATCAAAGACAAATGCATATCCTTAAGTAATGTTATCATCAAATACAGAAGACTGGGCAGAAGTGGACAGAATGCTGAATCCAGGATAGAATTTATTTTTTTGCAGTCATTTTTTCATCCATTCCACAATATATTTTTTGCAACTTCTAAATACCAGGCACTAAGAATCGGCATTTACTATTAAAAAGATGATAATATCTGGTCTCCTCCCATATGGACCTCACAATCTAGGCTGAGGTAGCAAAATGCAAATGGTACATTACAATACAATCTGATAAATGCTTCTAGAGTTCTGATGCCAGATTCCAACCTCATCCCTGTCACATGTCTCAGCTCTGCATGGTACCACTTTCCTTGTGAGGCAGCCCAATCCCAACATCACTCAGTACATGGCAAAATGAAGAGAGAGGCAGAATTCACAACTCTTGGTTTAGCTGATTTGCTTCTAGATTCTCCATCCAGGGGACTATACTTCTGAGATTTGTTTACTGACTACTCAAATGTAAAAACCTTTTTTAAGATTCTCCTCCGACCTTTTTTATTTGTTAATTTAAATGTCTCTTCCATTTTTTATGCTTCAACTGACAAAGATGATGAAAAGTAATTAACCTTCACTCACACTTACTCTGAACTTGAGTAATTTGTATATTAAGGTTAGAAACTGATATTAATACATGGCATTGCAATTTACAGCAGTTAAGTAATCATCTTCTTCAAAATTAATATTCTATCATCTGTTTCAATTTATAGGTCAAGAAAATAAAATGCCAGAAATTACAAAACTCACAACTATTAGTCACGTTTACAAAAGAATTATACACCTGCTTTGAAAGAGTTGAGTTTTGTTGATACCTTTCTTGCTTGGGAACAATAACAGACAATTTTTTCTTCTGTCCTTGTTTACTGATTTATTGTGCTTGTTGTCATGGTGACAAATCCATAGCTCCCAGGAGATCACTGTTTTGAACTCTGAATCTTTTGACCCTCTGAAACCGGCAATATAGGAAAGGTAGAAAAGCAACCTTTAAAATCCCTCAAGTGGACCAATTTATAGAAATACATGTTCTGCTGCTATGCTCCAAACTATATCCAGTGTAAATCTCTAGTATATCAGAAGAGAAAAATACAAATGAGCTTTCTGTCTTGAATTATCAAACTATTGTGAAATTAGTTTTATAAAAAATGCTCTTAGAACATGTCCCCAGGCCTGCATGCATAACAACTTTGACCTTAGAAAAGGCATTGTGATCAAGTTTTTAGATATTTGGTATTTGAGCTAAAAGTACGCAGAAGTATATACAAAATAGGTTTTTTCCTACAGTAACCTTGCAATTAATTTGCATATTAAAATAAATTTATAAGTAGAAAATACAGCTGGTCCTTGAACAATGTGGAGGTTAGAGGCCCCAACATACACAGTAAAAAAATCCACATACAATTTTTGACTCCCCTGAAATTTAACTTCTAATAGCCCACAGCTGACCAGAAGCCTTATAGAAAACAGTTAACACATATTTTGTATGTTGTATATATCATATCTATATTACTACAATATAATAAGCTTTAAAAATGTTAAGACAATCATAAGGAAGAGAAATACATTTATGGACATTGGGGATGGTATGTGCTATGGTGAGTGCAGGGAAATGTGTAAGCCTGAGGATTCACAGATTGATACCCCTGGGGCAAATAATGCATTATATGTTAATTTTAAAAATCTATATATAAGTGGACTTGTGTGGTTCAAACCCATGTTGTTCAAGGGTCAACAGTACTAAAAAAGAAAAATAAATACTACCTATAAAGAATGACTTTGATTTTTTTTTACTTAATTAAAGAGGTAAGGTCTTTAAGGTTAAGGTACGAATTAGGGGAAATTAAACTCACCAGATCGCATCATATTAGATCCATTTACAAATTTATTTATTAATTCATAAAATATTTATTAATAAAGTGTTCCTAGTAAACAGAATGAGTGAGAGGACAAGGGGAAAAGGGAAGGCAGTGAGCCAGAAGCTAGATCTTGTAGAGCCTTTAAGGGTATTTTAAAGTGTCTGAATTTATTCAAAGTACAGTGGAAGTCATTGGAGGGCTTTAGGCAGGAGAATAAACAAAATCAGATTTGCATTTCTAAAAGTAGCTGCTGGATATTTTATTATTTACAGCTATAATTTGATTATATTTTTAGAAGCAATTTAATTTTGCACAATTTTGTATGATTTGGACATTAAAATGGATGGATCATTCATGCATAATCCTGGTGATTGCTGGAATCAATTGTATGTCTAGACAGGACATCGGTATGAATCACCTCAATTTTTGTCTGTCCTAAACTTTAGCTATTGTAATGCTGTGGATGACAGCAATGATGATTGAATGGTACCACTGCTAACAGTAGATACCATTGATCAAGAATTTTAGCATGTTCCAGACACCATACCAAAGGCTTTGTGTTATATATTACATTTAATCCTTATAAGAGCCCCATACAATGTCTGTTTTATAGATGAGTAAACAGTCTTAGAATGATTAAGAGGCCTTCTTGACTTCAAGCAGAGTAGATAATGAATAAGGAGTTGATCCAAGATCTAAATAATTCTATAGGGTAAACTCTTAGCCATTGTATTTTTCTCTTTGAAATGTGATTTTAATTAGGTTCTTTTAGGAAATGTGAACCCAAGTTTTATGTTTTTTTCTTTTTCAGGTTGCATTTTCTCTACTAAGTAGATATAACAACAGTATTTGATTTTGAATAGAAAATGTATCTAGAAATCTATTAGTATTCATTATTTTTTTTTCTTTTTCGAAGATAAAACAGTAGAACAAACTACAACAGTGGCATTGTCATCAAATGTACTGAGTTTTGATCAAGACAGTACTTGGAAGTTATACTGATTCATGGAAATATGTTATTTTTTTTTCTTAAACATCAACAAATCCATTATTAAGTCAATGGTATTTCAACCAATAAGAAAAAAAAAGAAAAATTCAAAGAAACTAAACTGCAATAGTGTTTTCTGTCCTGATTTACATTGTGCCAACTTCCTATTAATCAAGGAGATAATGATTCACATTTTGCCCATTCTTCAAATTCTAACAAGTTAAAATACTTAAATTACTAAATGTATCACTCCTTAATAACCAATTTATGTGGTATATTTTTCCCAAAAAGACTGGGGCCTAGAATACAGCCAAAAATAGTTGTTCATTCCTTAAACAAACAACAATAAAAAAATAATGCTACCTGTTACTGCTTCAGTACCAACCTTAAGCATTCTGCTGGACCTCCAGCCAGCACATCATGGAGAATACTTCTTCATTTTTTGCAGTTTTACTTAGAATTTTATACATGTCTTTCAACTACTTTTGCTCTCTGTTCTAGCAGGAATCTTCTAACATCCACTATCAAACAGTTTTTTCTTAATAAACCTAATAATCATACTTTTTTTTCCATATTCAATTCTCTCTCTTGGATCTCTAATTCCTGACATTCACATCAACACACCTTGACATCACCCATCTACACACACTGATTCAGGGAAAAGCAAGAAAATAAGAAAAAAATACCAAATGACTCTTCAGCTTTTTGATTCTCATTAGATTCTTTCTTATGATTCCTCTAACAGCTGCATGATTAGTTTAACATTTGGAAAAAAAGACAATGAGATGTTGCCACTCTCATTTTATGATGATGCAAGGTTAGCTGTCAAATAACAGAAGTGGAAATCCATGGCAAACTTTCAAGATGTTTAGTTTGGGCTAAAGAAAAAAAAGATAAATTATTCCAGGCCTTTTTCCTTCACCCCAGCACCCTCCTCAAAGTGGGTGCATCTGTCCAAAGTGGGTGCTTTCAAAGTGGGTGCTGTCAATCACTTTTGAGTGACTCATTATTCAGTCACTTCTGTGTGTTCACTCAAATATTATTCTAGTGATTTCAATGTGCTAAGCACCAAAAGGATGACACAGCTTCTTCTTGAAGAACACACAGATTTTAGGAAAAGGGAGATAATACAACACACATACCATAGTACAGGGGTGAGTATAAGTTCATGAAGAGAGGTACAGAGTTTCATATTAAACCAAAGAAGGAAGAGTTTACTTGACTAAGATCAGGGAAACTTGATGGAGAAGTAACACAACCCCTTCAGGAAAGGCAGAATTTTGACAGACAGATTAGGGTGGAAGAGGTTGTTGAGAAAAGTGTTACAGGCAGAAGAAAGGGCATGAGCAAGGCAAAATTAGTGTAGTGGAAATACGATGGACTTCGAGTCTGGGATGAAAGTGTGAGTGCATAATAATCACGGAGTCCTTGGTCGTCGCCACTTCTGTATAATGAGGGTTGACCTAGAGCACCTCCAAGTGTGCTTTAAGTTCTAAAATTCTGTAATGTTTAGATCCCAGAGGTGGGAAGCCACAGAGCAAACTTAGAGAACAGCAAGAAGTATAGTTTAACTGAAGACTATTAGTTATACACAGGCAGGGAGAAATGAGCTTGGGAAGAATTGATTAGGACTATAGGGCCTTAGAATGCTGGCCTAGAAATTGGGGCTATACAAAGTAGTCCATGGAGATCCAATGAATATATCCCATACTACGCAAGATTTGTTGCAAATCAATCTGATAACATGTTATAGGCATGTTATCATGAACTGAGCCAAGAGGCATGATTAAAGTAAAAATTTAAGCGACTATTATAAGATCAAATTATACACACTAGGGGTGAGAACTAGTGTTGTAATGGTAGGAAAAGAAATGATATTGTAGACCTCAGAGGCAATGTGAGCAAGCTGTATGTATCTAAGAAAAGGTTAATTTACTAAGTAATTTGAAGATCTACCTCAGGAAAAGTATCCTTTGTCATCAAAAGAAAGTCAATTCCATTTATTAATCTGAAGGCTAGAATATTATAAGTCACTAAGAATTGACACTCTCTCCTCCTAATATCTTTTATTTTTGGCATTCCCCTTATGTATAATGTCTGTCTAGGGCCTTAAAGTGATTTAAAAGAGAAAGCATGATGTGTCCTGACAAGATGGTGAACAAGCATTGGCTGTTGGCTCCCTCCCCCAGTTCACTCATGAGCATCAGAACCACAGCATTTCTCATAAGTGTGATTCTGCCCCAGCAGTAGGCAAACAGAAAAAAAAGAATGGAACAGAATATGAAGTCCAGAACTAAGCCCAGGAGGAACTGAAATATAGTAAGGGTGGCACCTCAACACAATGAGATGAAATGATAATAACCTGGTAGCTTTTGTTAGGAAAACTTGCTCACTGTATGAAGAAAAACAAGGTTGTATCACTATTGCATAGTCTATACAAAGATGGAATAAAAAAGGTATTTTCACCTAATGTGAATGCATAAATACAAGTGTAACTGAAGAAAAATCTAAGAGAATATCATTGTGAATTTAAAATTGGAAAGATTGCTTAAAAACAGGGATCCCAAAAGTACAATATAGAAAGCCAAAGGTAATATATATTGCATAAGTAAAAATTAAGGTTTCCTGTTTAATGAAGAATCCCATGGACAGAGTGAAAAATAGTAGCCAGAAAGAAGAAAAGTTAAAGGTCCAAGATCAACCATGAACTAATCTCTAACTTATACAAATAATTCTGATAAAACAAGAAAAAGACAGTAAATTCATTTTTAAAAGTGAGCAAGGTTCAAAAATAATCACTTCATAGAAAGCTAAAAGTCTAAATATCTAATAATGTACAAATTCAATAGTAGTCCAAGATATCGATTAAATGCAAGCTGGCACAGCCACTCTGGGAAACAGCATGGAGGTTCCTCAAAAAGTTGAAAATAGAGCTATCCTACCACCCAGCAATCACACTACTGGGTATTTACCCTAAAGATACAAATGTAGTGATCCAAAGGGGTACATGCATCCAAATATTTATAGCAGCAATGTCCACAATAGCCAAACTATGGAAAGAACCTAGATGTCCATCAACAAATGACTGGATAAAGAAGAGTTGGTACACACACACACACACACACACACACACACACACACACACACACAATGGAATACTATGCAGCCATCAAAAGAAGTGAAATCTTGCCATTTGCAACAACATGCATGGAACTAGAGGGTATTATGCTGACCAAAATAAGTCAATCAGAGAAAAACAATTATCATATGATCTCCCTGATATGAGGGAGTTGAGAGGCAAAGTGGGGGATGGGGGGTAGGGAAAGAAAAAATGAAACAAGATGGGATCAGGAGGGAGATAAACCATAGAGACTCTGAATCTCACAAAACAAACTGAGGGTTGCCGGGTGGAGGGGGTAGGGAGAGGGTGGTTAGGCTATGGACATTGGGGACAGTATGTGCTATGGTGAGTGTTGTAAAGTGTGTAAACCTGGAAATTCACAGACCTGTATCCCTGGGGCTAATAATACATTATATGTTAATAAAAATTTTAAAAAGATATTCATTAAAAGCTGAAAGAAATCTCTCTTTACAACTATACAAATAGACAAAATTAGAAAGTTGGATAACACCAAATTTTTGGTGATGATTTGGGGAGAAGAGAACATTATGCACTGCTAAATGAAATAAAATCTGGTTATAGTCATTTCAGAGATCAATCTGATAAAATTAAGTATCAAATGTCTTAAGCATAACCACATTCCTGGGTATCCATAACTGGACATGTCTGAGGATGTTTATTGGGTAACTGTTGAGGTAAGATAGAGTTTGAGAGATATCTCACTGCAGGAAAAAAAAAAGTTGATTGGATACAACTCTGAAATACTAAGTGAACTATAAACATAAAATACAGCAGTTAGAAGCAATACAGATACAGAGACTCAGAGTGATTTGGCTACATTTTACTAACAGTGTTAAGTGAATAAAGGGGAATAGAACAAGCTGTATGGTACAGTATAATTTATTTTAATTCAAAACACATATACAAAATCCAAAGTAGTCAAACACAAAAACAGAAAGTAAAATGGTAGTTATCAGGGGCTAGGGAGAAAAAGGGAGTTACTGTAAAGGAATGTAGAGTTTCAGACATACAAGATGTAAAAGTTCTAAAGATTTGTGTCACAACAGTTTGAATACCTTGAAATGAATTAAAAATAATTAAAATGGGAACTTTTGTGTTATGTGTTTTTACTATAATAAAAAATAAGAATATTAAAAAGGCACATATACAATAACTACTAATGAGTTTGTAAGATAAAGGCATATTTAAGAGCCTATATCAAAAACAGTAATGTGTACTCATAGGTAGGGATTGGACTGAAATGAGAATCAGAAATGGAGAAAATTAAAACAAACAAAAAGGAAAAATTATGATATACTATGAAGAAAAATATACAAATAGCAGAAAGAAGGAAGGAAGGAAGGAAAGAAATGAAGAGAAAGAAAAAGGAGATATCTTAGGGTTCTCCAGAGGAACAGAAGCAATAGGAATTGGCTAATGTGGTTGTGGAGGTTGAGAAGTCCCAAGATCTAAAGTTGGTAAGTTGCAGCTCCAGGAGACCCAAAGGTATAGCTCTAGTCTGAGTCAGAGTCTGAAGGCAGAAGAATAATGTCCCAGTTCAAAGACAGGCAGAAAGGAGAGCTAATTTTCTTACTCAGTCTTTTTGTTCTATTCAGGCCCTCAGTGGATGAGGCCCACCCACATTGGAAAGGGCAATTTCCTTTACTCAGTTTGCCTAGTCAAATACTCTTATTTGGAAACACCCTCACTGGGGCAGAATAAAAAATGCTTAATTAGAGAAAGAAAGAAAAAAAAAAAAAAAGATAGAAACACACTCACTGACACACCGAGAATGTTTAACCAAATATCTGGGCACCTCATAAATCAGTCAAGTTGACACACAAAATTAACCCTCAGTAGTCCACCCCCTGTCAACTTGGCACCCATCTCCATCTCCTTAATATATATATTTTTTAGATTATTTACTTATTTATTTGACAGACAGATCACAAGTAGGCAGAGAGGCAGGCAGAGAGAGAGGGGAAGCAGACTCTCCACTGAGCAGAGAGCCCAATGTGGGGCTCAATTCCAGGACCCCGGGATCATGATACAAGCAAAGGCAGAGGCTTTAACCCACTGAGCCACCCAGGTGCCCCTCCGTCTCCTTAAAATTAATCTTCAAATGAAGACCAATCAAATCAAAGACTTCTGATAAAGATAATAATATGATCATAATTCTACCCAACATGACACCATCCAGCATAAAACCAAAAATATACTAACATGTTCCCCAGAAGCAAAGTCCTTAAGATATAAAATTAATAATTCTAAATACTGTGATAGGAAGTCAATACATCTTATATTACATGGTAAGGGAATAAGAGAAGAAGAAAACAAAGAACCCATAAATTTTGGCTATGGGTAAAACCACACATATATTGGACACTGATTCAGAGCATAAACAACCATCTGGAGGACCTTTTCCTAGACCTGCAAAGTATTACCATCTAGCTAATCCTGTAATTGAGACTTCAAAAGACCATTGCATCATTCTATGAAGCACTGTTTCAGGCTAGTGGGGAACATGGTAAGACCAGTGAATTTCATGAGCATAGCCCCATTTCTTTACTTCTTTTACCATGAAGTGAGTTCCTTGATCAGAAGAAATGCTATTTGGAATACTATCATGGTGGACAAGGCATTCTATAAATCCACAAGCTGTTGTTTGGGCAAGAGCACTGTATATGAGGAAGAGAAATCCAAGTGTCTACTCCAGTAAAAACAAAATATTGTCTCTTCCATGATGGAAGCAATCCAATGTATTCAACCTGACACCACGTATCTGGCTGATCATCCTAGGGAATGGTTTCATGTCACAGCTCAGTGTTGCTCTCTAGTTCTGACAGATTTAACCCTCAACATTGGTTATAGTCGGGTTCGCCTGAATGAGAGGCAGTTCATATTGCTAAGCTCATACATAACCTCCTTCCCTGCCACCATAGCCACTTTGATCATGAGCCCATTGGGCATTATAGGGGTTCCTGGGGAAAGAGGATGATTCACTTGATTATTAAAATGCTTCTCTGCTGAGGTCAGACTTTGATGTGCATTCACAGAACACAAACACCTTCATGTTTTTTTTTGCCAGAGAAGTCTATCCACATAATTCTTCCCCAGATATCCTTATTGCCAATTTTCTAATCATGTTCCTTCCAAGGCCCTGACCATCACCCAAGCCTTCAGCCCAAACTCCTGAATCGGTATATAATTACACATTTCTCCTTTCAAGCAAAGCGTACAATCCAGTACACTGCTCAAAGTTCTGACCCCTGGGAAGATTTCCCTTCATCACTGTCCTTCAGGGAAGTCCTAGAAAGGGGCTATGGTGCTGCAGCTGTCCATTTTCTAGGTGATGCCTGCATATCATGCAGAACCATGTATAGACCAGGCCCAAGTCTTCTCTTCCTCTGTCGGCGGATCAGGGGGAACTCCGCATGAGGTCATAAGTGCTGGTGAGAAGACAATATAGCAGGAATAGAAACTATGAGCATTTGGGCCACTTCTTCATGTAACTAATTTGTGCCCCCAGAGGCTCTGACTGCATACATATCACTTCCAATTGAGAGAGTACTTCTGTACATGCCCAAGTCTGTGGCTTGGATAGCCAGATAACACCCAGTTCATGATGGACAGCTCATGTTTCATGGTAACTCGGTGGCTCATGCTTAAGTATTCTGTCTTTACCAAGACTCAGTAGCAGGCCAAGACCAATTTCTTAAAAAGAGAGTAGTTCTGTGAAGGATGACAGAGCTTTGTTCAAAAGTCCTAATGCGGGGCGCCTGGGTGGCTCAGTGGGTTAAAGCCTCTGCCTTTGGCTCAGGTCATGATCCCAGGGTCCTGGGATTGAGCCCCGCATCGGGCTCTCTGCTCGGCGGGGAGCCTGCTTCCCTTCCTCTCTCTCTGCCTGCCTCTCTGCCTACTTGTGTCTACTACTACTGTCTGTCCAATGGATAAATAAAATCTTTAAAAAAAAAAAAAGTCCTAATGCACTATATTGTGATTTATCTACAGGGGTCTGCCAAAGGCTTCAAATAACATCCTTTACTTCAAACACCATTGGATCTGTTGGATCATGTGGCTCAAGTGGCAGAGCATCTTGCACAGCAGGGTGGACTTTTTATGTTCTGGGCCTCAACCACAACTAGCAGCATTTCAGGCCACCTGATAAATGTACTGTAGTAAAACACCTAAATGAAAAATATGTTCCCCCCCCAAAACCCTAAGAGACCCACTAGGCTTTCTGCCTCTTTCTGTTGTAGGAGGCACCAGATGCAACAATTTGTCCTTTATCTTAGAAGGATTATCATGATATGCCCCACACCACTGGAACCCCAGGGATTTCACTGAGGTAGAGGGCCTCTGAATTTCAGTAGAATTTATTATGCAATCC
Source organism: Mustela lutreola (assembly GCF_030435805.1). Classification (NCBI taxonomy): domain Eukaryota; kingdom Metazoa; phylum Chordata; class Mammalia; order Carnivora; family Mustelidae; genus Mustela; species Mustela lutreola. Next base: position 31,547,772 of record NC_081302.1, read on the forward strand.
AAACTGCCACCGCTGAGGGACACCTGGGTGGCTCAGTGTTAAGCATCTGCCTTCAGCTCAGGTCATGATCCCAAGGTCCTAGGTCCTAGTCCCTCAACAGGCTCCTTCCTTGCTGAGTGAGGAACCTGCTTCTCCCTCTGCCTGCTGCTTCCTATGCTTGTACGCACTCCTTGTCTCTCTTTTACAAATAAATAAATAAAATCTTAAAAAAAAAAAAAAAAAGGAACAACCCTGTTACTTCTGAGTTAATAAGGCAAAGGCACATTTAAGAGCTTATATCAAAGACATTAACATGTAACCCACATTGGGGTTTGGATTGGAATGAGAACCAAGGATTGAGAAGATTAAAACAAAATAAAAGGGAACAAATAATAAAGTACTATGAACTAAAATGTACAAATACCTCAAGGAAAGAAAAAGGAAAAGGAATGAAGAGAGGAGGAAGGGAATGGAGAAAAGGCAGGGAAGAGGAGCGAGGGAGCAAGATCATCCCTAAGGAACCTGAGACTTCCCACAGAATGGTTCTGCTCTCAGTCACACCATGCCTTCCCCAGCCACCCAATCTTCCCAACACTCCCTTCAGTTTAGGCTTCAGTTGTAGCATATCTGGAGGCAAGTGGGTGCATTCTCAAACAACCCATTTTAAAAAATACTGGAATCAGAAAAGTGGGTGGAACCGTAACCTAAAGAAGGCAAGGTAAATGATGTCAGACCCATGTTTTCACAGGACAGTACAGCATGACGGAAAAATCATGTTCCTACATGGGCTTTTGCAGAAGGCAGGAGGTCTCTGCTTCTGAACTCTCTGACAAGGACTTACCAGTCCCTACTACTTTTCCCTGACATGGTCTCATCACAAACTTCTCTGACTTATAGTCTTTGATTATTTTATACTCAAAACGTATTTCATTTACTTGGTTTATGGCTATGTCCCTCAATTACCTTTGAGCTTTTACTGCTAACAACTATTTAGTATCTGACAGCAGCTCAGTTACCCTGCCTATCTTCCCTTCTGGTGCATTTTACAGATGCCATGATTCAAAAGTCAAACTTCCTTAAACACTCTGCTTCACCCTCAGATTCATTTCCTTCATTTCTCTGCCCATCATCTCATCTCAGTACTAATGACAAGTCAGACAATTTTTTGTAGGGGGCTGCTTGCGCATTGTAGGATATTTAGCAGCCTCCCTGGCCTCTACCTACTAGATGACTAGTAGCATGCCCCTCATTTGTGACAACTGAAAACATCTCTAGACGTTGCCAAATGTCTCACGGGAGGCAAAACTGCCCCTAGTTTAAACAAGGGCAGATTTCGATATTATCTTGGGGATTAATCTTACAGATAATTAACCAAAATAATGGGAAATAAGGAACTTTAAGGAATTATTCTTCTCATCACACCAACTGTCATTTAATCATTGCAGTTTGTTGATGGTTATTCTGTAATTTCTCCCCCTACTATTCGTGGCCAGGCTAAGTTCTCCTAAGACCATATATTATGTCTCAAGTTTACTCATCTGATGTATACTCACATTACCTCATAGAATTTATTAAAACTGCAGCTTAATCATTTATTATTACACTGTTTATCTGTTCGTGTGTCATTTTAAGTCAATACTTTATGTTGATGAATTGGATACACATACATTATTCTTTTTTTTTTGTTGAGGATCCCCTTTGGGAATTTTTATCAAATGTTCTAGCAAAATGCTATATATTCAGAAATACAGAAAAAATTTTACACTTAAATATTACTATATTTGTGTTTCATATATGGGCTATATATAACCATTAAAAAAAATTTCCAGGGGCACCTGGGTGGCTCAGTGGATTAATCCACTGCATTCGGTTCAGGTCATGATCTCAGTGTCCTGGGATTGAGCCCCGCATCGGGCTCTCTGCTCAGCAGGGAGCCTACTTCCCTTTCTCTCTCTGCCTGACTCTCTGCCTACTTGTGATCTCTCTCTCTGTCAAATAAATAATAAAACCTTTAAAAAAAAAATTTCCAAAGTATGACTCCTACGAGTTTATAGTAAGAATATCAAACATTTTTTCTAACTTTATTGATGTATAATGGACAAATAAAAGTTATATACATTTGTGTACAACATGATGATTTTATACATGTCCACATTGTGAAATGATTACTATAATCAAGATAATTAATACACCTATCACTTCATGTAGTTATCATTTTTTGTGAGGTTAGAATACTTCAAATCTACTCTCTTAGCAAATTTCAAGTATAAAATATTATCAACTATAGAAACTACGCTGTACATTGTATCCCCAGAACTTACTCCCCTTATAACTGAAAAGAGTGTATCCTTAGATCAACACCTCCCCAGTTCTTCTACCTTCCAGCCCATGCTAACCACCATTCTACTCTTTGTTTCTACTCTTTGTTTCTGTTTTCTTGTTTTTGATGAGGAAACATCAAAGATTTTTAATATTGAAGCCCATGTTCATTTTAGAGGGCCTAAATAAATGTATTATGGAAAATAATAGTGGTTTAGTGATAGATCACACACAAAGCCAAAGATATTAAATGTCACTCAATCTGAGCCAACTTGAAGTAAAGGTATTATTTGTCCTCAATTTTCTTTTGTTAATTAATCTTCATAAAGTCCCATTTCTAAGTGGTAAGTTTAGTGTAACAAAACTTGAACCTATCAAATCAGCATAATTAAGTAAATTCAGCATAAGTTTTGATGAATGATTGATTCTAATCTATTTTGCTATAGCTGACTGTACTGTCATATACCAAGAAAGTTGTTAGACAATGAAGGACTGCTACTTCATCTTAGCTAATAAGATGGAAAATACTTACAAAAGTATGCTTGTGAAAATTCCTCTGTTAGAAGGGGGTTGAGCAATAGTCACTATTTGGCCTCTGATTCTATGTTTGAGACCAACTAATCATTAGCAAAGTGGATGGGAAACAGATATTCCAAAATTAAGAAAAAAAAATTGTAACACATTTCCTTATGAGATCAAATGTGTGCTTAGGGGGATAAAATAAAGGAATATTTGTTACTAAACCTTCTTCAGACAATCCAGGCCAGTGGTATAGACTACACATCATCTCCTTAGTGCCTAGAGGCTGTGCTTAAAATCTGCCTCCTGGGACAATGTTGCATTACAAAGTGTTCTCTGGGTATTTTTTCTTTCTACAAAATAGAATGAACCACTGACTTCATGTGATGACATGTTTGATAGAGAGAGAGCATTTCAAAGGGATAGAAAAGGTATGAGGAAACCATTAAGGACTGAAAAATAACAGAGACTAGGAAAACCAGAGTACTTAGACACAATCAGTACATTTCACAATCACTGGGGGTCAGAAAGATGTATCCATCCAAGTATTGAGGGCAGGGCATGCATTTGGTCCTAAAATTTTTTGACTGGTTAACTGGCTGCAAATAATTTTTTCCAGAGTTTGTATTGACAAACCTTTCAAGTCATTTTTGTTAGCAGAGATTTACAACAAATGTGCAAGGTGTTGAACATCACCCCTGTACTTTAACCTTGAATGAGCATATTCACAGCGTCTTCCCAATATATTTTAAAATTCCAAGTTAATGAATGAGTATTAAAACCAAAAATAATTTTTATTATGTTAAGTTAGCCACCATACCATACATTATTAGTTTTTGATGCAGTGTTCAATGATTCATTAGTTGCATATAACACCCAGTGCTCATCACATGTGCCTCCTTGATATCCATCACCTGTCTACCCATCCTCTCAGTCCCCCCAACCCTGTTTGTTTCCCAGAGTCCATAGTTTGTCTTCCTCTCTGATTTTCCCCCCTTCAGTTTTCCCTTCCTTCTACTATTGTCCTCTATGCTATTCCTTATGTTCCACATATGAGTGAAACCAATGATAATTGTCTTCCTCTGCTTGACTTACTACACTTAGCGTAAGTGAAACCAAAGAAATTTTTCATGTTTGCCTACTCTTGACTTGTCGATCTCTCTCATTGTCTATGAGCCTGTAGTTTGGCAGATAGAATAGTAACGAAAGAAGACCTTCTGTTACATTCTCTGCCTTTTCTTTAACTTCTTTTTAAATTTTATCTTGAAAGGCTGTACAATATCAAAATTTTCCCTTTCACATTTTTAAATTATAATTTCTGTATCAAAATCCTGCATTATAAGTTTCACATTCTTCTTAAAAACAAAAACTAATTTATGTAATTTTAGTATGAATTTCTTGAACTAATATGAACCATTTGTCTAATAAAGAGGCCAAGGCTATATTTCCTAATGGAAAATAATGTAATTCTTACCTTTCTTGATAAAGTTTAGGAGCTAGAGAGAAAGCCAAACTTAAATTTCAACTGTTTTAATGGTTCCCTATGTAGGGGAGACCTCACTCTGATTATGTAACATAACGGTTTATAGATCTCAAGTGATTTCATTTTGCAAATTAGAAAGGTGTTATGTATAAGTTATCATGATGATCTATGGTTCCTAAATGAATTCATTAGGAAAAACATCTGCAAAAGTTAAACATTCTAAGACCCTCAATTTCATTTTCAGCAATCTAAAAATCTACAGCCTGGGGGAAAAAAAGTTTTAGCCAGACAACAGTCAATAAGCAGCCAATCTGCTTGGTAAACATTATAAAGATAACCTACTTAACTAATCTTTGGATCTGACTCTACCCATCCCTTGAACATTCCATCATCATCTAAACAGCTAGTTATTATTGGCATCACATTAATGGCGAGAAAATCAGGTCTATAAATACAACAAAATACAAAGTTAAAATTTGCTATTTGTTTTCTTCTTAAGAATGATAAGCATAAAGAATAGTTAGGATATCACATAAATTATTTTAAGACCAGCAATTTAATACACCCCTAAAAATCATTTAGAAACTAGTTAATAACTATCACAAGATAGAGCAAATATACACTTGATGTGCATTTTTTAATGTAGAGCTACATTTCCCCCTTTAAGCAAGTCTCTTGTTACTTAATAGCATGTGATTCTTTTAACTCAAGATTAGTTTAAAGGATAGATGTTTATCTCTCTGCCTGCCTCTCTGCCTACTTGTGATCTCTGTCTCTGTCAAATAAATAAACAAATTAAAAAAAAAAAAAGGATAGATGTTTAAAACTTTCTAAAAATTAAAATTCATGGTTCCTACTAATATGTTCTTTCATTTAGATATGTTTTTGTAAGCATATCTATAGAGCATATCAGAAGAGAGCTTTTCTTAATTCAATGTAACTACACTGTATATAAAGCATCTTCCAAGTAAAAGTAAGTCATTGTTTTCTAACAGCTAAAACATGAGTCCAAAATTAATTTAATTTTCCATTTCCCATCCTCTCAGTCTCTATGAGTTCAACTACCCTAAACCTCATATAAGTAGAATACACACAGTATTTGTCTTTTCTAAGTAGTATATTTGATTAAGCACAATGTCTTCAAAGTTCTTCCATTGTTGCAACACGTGTCAGAATGCTTCCTTTTAAGGCTGAAAAAAGATTCCATTGTATGCATATACCACATTTTCTTTTTCTATTCACCTATTTCCGGACCTTTGGGTTGCTTCTATTCTTTGGTTATTGTGCATAATACTGCAATTGTGTGCAAACATCTCCTTGAGATCCTGCTTTGAGTTATTTTGTGTAGGTACCCAGAAGTGAGATTGCTGGGTCATATGAAATTTAACTTTTTGAAATAACTTCCTACTGTTTTCCATAATGGCTGCACCATTATGCACCATTTTATATTCCCAGTAACAGTGCCTAGGATTTCCAGGTTCTCTGCATCCTCACCAACACTTATTATTTTCTATTATTTTGATAGTAGCCATGCAAAAGGATACAAAACAAGATAAACTTTTAAGTGAATAGGGAGATAAGGGAAAGATCTGGTTTCCTAGTACTTCAACTAACACTTATTGACCATAAGCTTCATGTAAGCCAATAGTGTAATGGCTATTGGAATGTTGTTTTAATTTAGGGCACCATGAATAAAATTATAGAGTCCAAATCATGGAAGGTAGAGAAGATTCTCACTGCTCTGAACTGCTCATATCATATTAGAGAATTATTTTCAATTCTGAGCATCATTTTATAAGGCACAAAGTAAAGTATGTTCTGAGAAATTCTATCAGGTTGATGATAGATAGGGACATCTTTGATTAAGAGAAACAACTGAAGTAACTAGGAACTCTATTGGGCAGAAGAGATGCCCACAGGGGGATCGAATACTTATTTCAAATGTATATGGATTTCAAGCAGGAGATTATTTTTCCTGTTGCTCCAAAAATCAAAAGGAAGACTAAATATGTAAGAATGTAATAACTGTCTGGGTTCACAGGGCATGCTGATTATCCCCTTTTCAGTTGATGGTCCAAGGATAGAGTCAATGACAGTTCTCCAGGATATAATAAAAAGGAAATTATAATAATATGGACTGGAAAGCACTTTCACTCAATATACCATAACTACATTTTTTATTAACATATAATATATTATTTGCCCCAGGGGTACAGGTCTGTGTATCATCAGGCTTACACACTTCACAGCACTCACCATAGCATATACCCTCCCCAATGTCCATAACCCAACCACCCTCTCCATAACCCCTCCAACCAGCAACCCTAAGTTTTTTCTGTGAGATAAAGGGTCTCTTATGGTTTGTCTCCCTCCCGATCCCATCTTGTTTCATTTTTTCCTTCCCTACCCCCCAAAACCCCCTACTTTGCCTCTTAACGTCCTCACATCAGGGAGATCATATGATAATTGTTTTTCTCTGATTGACTTATTTCGCTCAGCATGATACCCTTTAGTTCCATCTACATTGTTGCAAATGGCAAGATTTCAGTTCTTTTGATGACTGCATAGTATTCCATTGTATAGATATACCACGTCTTCTTTATCCATTCATCTGTTGATGGACATCTAGGTTCTTTGCATAGTTTGGCTATTGTGGACATTGCTGTTATAAATATTTGGGTTCACATGCCCCTTGGGATCACTACATTTGTATCTTTAAGGTAAATATCCAGTAGTCTGATTGCTGGGTCATAGGATAGCTCTATTTACAACTTTTTGAGGAACCTCCATGCCGTTTTCCAGAGTGACAGCACCAGGTTACTTTCCCACCCACAGTATAGAAGGTTTTCCCTTTCTCTGCATCCTTGCCAGCATCTGTCTTTTCTGAATTGTTAATTTTATCCATTCTGACTGATGTGAAGTGGTATCTCATCATGGTTTTGATTTGTATTTCCCTGATGCCGAGTGATGTGGAGCACTTTTTCATGTGTCTCTTGGCCATCTGGATGTCTTCTTTGCAGAAATGTCTGTTCATGTCCTCTGCCCATTTCTGGATTGGATTATTTGTTCTTTGGGTGTTGAGTTTGGTAAGTTCTTTATAAATTTTGGATACTAACCCTTTATGTGATATGTCATTTGTGACTATCTTCTCCCATTCTTTCAGTTGTTTTTTGGTTTTGTTAACTGTTTCCTTTTCTGTGAAAAAGCTTTTGATCTTGATGAAGTCCCAATAGTTCATTTTTGCCCTTGTTTCCCTTGCCTTTGGCAATGTTTCTAGGAAGAAGTTGCTGTAGGTAAGGTCGAAAGGTTGCTGCCTATGTTCTCCTCAAGCATTTTGATGGATTCCTTTCTCACATTACGGTCCTTCATCCATTTTGAGTCTATTTTTGTGTGTGATATAAGGAAATGGCCCAGTTTCATTTTTCTGCATGTGATTGTCCAATTTTCCCAACCCTATTTGTTGAAGGGACTGTCTATTTTTGAAATTGTTTTTAAGATTTTATTTATTTATTTGACAGAGAGAGATCACAAGTAGGCAGAGAGGCAGGGAGAGAAGGGGGTTGGGGAAGCAGGCTCCCTGCTGAGCAGAGAGCCCGATGTGGGGCTCAATCCCAGGACCTTGGGATCATGACCTGAACTGAAGGCAGAGGCTTTAACACACTAAGCCACCCAGGCACCCAGAAACTGTCTTTTTCCATTGAACATTCTTTCCTGCTTTGTCAAGGAATAGCTGACCATAGAGTTGAAGGCTCTATTTCTGGGCTCTCTACTCTGTTCCATCGATCTATGTGTCTGTTTTTGTGCCAGTACCAAACTGTCTTGATGATGACAGCTTTGTAATAGAGCTTGGAGTCTGGAATTGTGATGCCACCAACTTTGGAATTCTTTTTCAACATTCCTCTGGCTATTTGGGGTCTTTTCTGTTACATATAAAGTTTAGGGTTATTTTTTCCATTTCTTTGAAAAACATCAATGGTATTTTGATAGGGATTGCATTAAACATGCAGATTGTTTAGGTAACATAAGACATTTTCATAATATTTGCTCTTCCAATCCATGAGCATGGAACATTTTTCCATTTCTTTGTGTCTTCCTCAATTTCTTTTGTGAGTACTTTATAGTTTTCTGAGTACAGATTCCTTGCCTTTTTGTTTAGGTTTATTCCTAGGTATCTTATGGTTTTGGGTGCAATTGTAAATGGGATCAACTCCTTAATTTCTCTTTCTTCTGTCTTGTTATTGGTTTATAGAAATGCAACTGATTTCTGTGCATTGATTTTATATCCTGACACTTTACTGAATTCCTGTACAAGTTCTAGTAGATTTGGAGTGGAATTTTGGGGGTTTTCCACATAAAGTATCATATCATCTGCAAAGAGTGATAGTTTAACTTCTTCTTTGCCAATTTGGATGCCTTTAACTTCTTTTTGTTGTCTGATTGCTAAGGCTAAAACTTCTAGTACTATGTTGAATAGCAATGGTGATAATGGACATCTCTGCCATGTTCCTGACTTTAGCAGAAAGGGTCTCAGTTTTTCTCCATGAGAATGATATTTGCAGTGGGTTTTTCATAGATGGCTTCAATGATATTGAGGTATGTACCCTCTATCCCTACACTATGAATAGTTTTGATCAAGAAAGAATGCTTTAGTTTCTCAAATGCTTTTTCAGCATCTATTGAGAGTATCATATGGTCTTGTACTTTCTTTTATTAATGTATTGTATCACATTGATTGATTTGCAGATTATGAACCAACCTTGCAGCCCTGAATAAATCCCACTTGGTTGTGGTGAATAATCCTTTTAATATACTGTCGGATCCTATTGGCTAGTATTTTGGTGAGAATTTTTGCATCTGTGTTCATCAAAGATATTGGTTGGTAATTCTTTCTCTCTCTCTCTCTCTTTTTTTTTTTTTTTTTTTTTTTTTTTTTAGTGGGGTCTTTGTGTGGTTTGGGAATCAAGGTAATGCTGGCCTCATAAAATGAGTTTGGAAGTTTTCCTTCCATTTCTATTTTTGGAACAGTTTTAGGAGAATAGGTATTAATTCTTCTTTAAATGTTTGGTAGAATTCCCCTGGAAAGCCGTCTGGCCCTGGTCTCTTGTTTTTTGGGAGGTTTTTTGATGACTGTTTCAATCTTCTTATTGGTTATGGGTCTGTTCAGGTTTTCCATGTCTTCCTGGTTCAGTTTTGGTAGTTTATATGTCTCTAGGAATGCATCCATTTCTTCCAGATTGTCAAATTTGCTGGTGTATAGTTGCTCATAATATGTTCTTATACTTGTTTGTATTTCTTTGGTGTTGGTTGTGATCTCTCGTCTTTCATTCATGATTTTATTTATTTGGGTTCTTTCACTTTTCTTTTTGATAAATCTGGCCAGGAGTTTATCAATTTTAATTCTTTCAAAGAACCAGCTCCTACTTTCATTGATTTGTTCTATTGTTGTTGGGTTGTTTTTTTTGTTTTGTTTTGTTTTTTATTGTTTTTAAAGATTTTATTTATTTATTTGACAGAGATAAATTACAAGTACACTGAGAGGCAGGCAGAGAGAGAGAGAGAGAAGAAAGCAGGCTCCCTGCTGAGCAGAGAGCCTGATGCGGGACTCGATCCCAGGACCCTGAGATCATGACCTGAGCCGAAGGCAGCGGCTTAACCCACTGAGCCACCCAGGCACCCCTGTTGTTGGTTTTTTTTGTTGTTGTTTTCATTTGTTTGTTTGCTTTGGCTTCTATTTCATTGATTTCTGCTCTGATCTTTATTATTTCTCTTCTTCTGCTAGGTTTAGGCTTTCTTTGCTGTTCTTTCTCCAGATCCTTTAGGTGTAGGGTTAGGGTGTGTACTTGAGACATTTCTTGTTTCTTGAGAAAGGCTTGTATTGCTATATATTTGACTCTCAGGACTGCCTTTGCATGTCTCACAGATTGAACAGTTGTGTTTTCATTATCATTTGTTTCCACGATTTTTTTCAATTCCTCTTTAATTTCCTGCTTGACCCATTCATTCTTTAGTAGGATGCTCTTTAGCCTCCATGTATTTGAGTTCTTTCCAACTTTCCTCTTGTGATTGAGTTCTAGGTTCAGGACATTGTGATCTGAAAATATGCAGGGAATGATCCCAGTCTTTTGGTATCAGTTGAGACCTGATTTGTGACACAGGATGTGATCTATTCTGGAGGATGTTCCATGTGCACTAGAGAAGAATGTGTATTCTGTTGCTTTGGGTTGGAATATTCTGAATATATCTGTGATGTCCATCTGGTTCAGTGTGTTATTTAAGGCCTTTATTTCCTTGTTGATCTTTTGCTTGGATTATCTGTCCATTTCAGTGTTAGGGGTGTTAAAGTTCTGTACTATTATTGTATTATTGTTGATGTGTTTCTTTGATTTTGTTATTAATTGGTTTATTTAGTTGGCTGCTCCCATGTTCAGGGCATAGATATTTAAAATTGTTAGATCTTCTTGTTGGACAGACCCTTTGAGTATGATATAGTGTCCTTCCTCATCTCTTATTATAGGCTTTGACTTAAAATCTAATTGATCTGATATAAGGATTGCCACCCCCCAGCTTTCTTTTGATGTCCATTAGCATGGTAAATGGTTTTCCACCCACTCACTTTAAATCTGGAGGTGTCTTTGGGTCTAAAATGAGTTTCTTGTAGACAGTGTATTGATGGGTTTTGTTTTTTTTTTATCCATTCTGATACTCTGCATCTTTTGATTGAGGTATTTAGCCCATTTACATTCAGGGTAACTATTGAGAGATATGAATTTAGTGCTATTATATTGTCTGTAAGGTGACTGTTACTGTATATTGTTTCTGTTCCTTTCTGGCCTACTACTTTTAGCCTCTCTCTTTGCTTAGAGGACCCCTTTCAATATTTCCTATAGGGCTGGTTTGGTGTCTACGAATTCTTTTAGTTTTTGCCATAACCACATTTTTAAATAGTGGAGCAAATTAGTTCCAGATTTCATAAAACTAGCCTCTTTCCCAGTTCTACCAAGGAGCACATGTGTGTACACACCCACACACGCACACACAGATATTTAAAAATCTCCCAGTAACTAGTGTCAATTCCCCTCCCCTCCAAATCTTTTTTCCACCTCTCATGCTAAATAATTATCTCAAATCATAGCCAGACTGTTAAATTGAAAAAATTCAACTTTAGTGCCCATTAGTAGTTCTCACATTCTCAGCTTTCGAAATTTGATTGTTTTTGTCACTTCCAAGATGTCACTGTACACGTTGTCTTTGATAAAATGCATTTTCCAAATGCTTCTGACATGTAGCATACTGCAATTAAAGTCTGCTGCTGGGAATGGTTGTTTGTGTACACAGGTTTGGCCTTTAGCCGAACAAAAATATTACCTTCAATTTCTCTGGATATAAGGAAGGCATAGGTAATGTTTTACATTTGATTTGTATCACTGAGAATTATTACTGGAAAATCTCCTAACAGTGTTTATCAATGTTGGATCAACAGAAACTAACCACTTATGGGAAACTTTGAAATGTGGCATATTTCATTGTGTTTATCTTTGGGAATAATCAGAATAAATGTATATGTGGAGCTACTGATTCAAAAGGAGGGAGGAAGGCATCTATTCTACTCTTAATATAGAGACTAAAGTAAGTATAAAGTTTTCGACTCCTTTCCCTACTTCCTTACTAATTGTTTCACCCTAGACAGACCACTGCTTGCACAAGTCAAAAAGTCAAACACCTATTAGTAGACTCACAGATATTTCCTTTGTGTGATACAGGGATGAGGACTGCCATTTACTTATAGCATAATCACAGATGATATATTAATATTAACCTGTTCTCTTTGTGTCTGGTACAGGAACTCAATTTCACAGGTTATATGTTTACGTCAAGTGTTTGAGTGATTATTCCTGATTGGCTTCTACTCTCAAAATATCACTGTAAATTTACCACAACCTAATGAACTTTCAATAACAAATACCTATTTTATATGAGCATTAAAATAGATTTAAGTAAAAGCAAGGCATTCTACATATGAATCTCCACTCTGATATTATGAATTTTTAAGAACTTTGGCTTTGTTTGATTTAGGTTTTATTTGTTGCCTTTAAGAAATCTTAACCAGGGGTGCCTTGTGGCTCAGTCAGTTCAAGGTCTGCCTTCAGCTTATTCATGATCTCAGGGTCCTGGGATGGAGCCCCACATCAAGCCCTGCATCAGGCTCCTTGCTCAGTGGGGAGTCTGCTTCTTCCTCTCCACCTGTCCCTCCCTCCTGCTTCTGTTCTCTCTCTAAAATAAATAAAATCTTAAAACGAATAAAAAGAAAAATCTTAACCAGACATTTTTTATTCTACAGCTTTAATTTTTAAAAACACATACTTATTTCTTCTTTGTGATCTTGGTTTTCAGAATTCCAGCCTATAGAGCTTCAGGTAGATACCAAAATTCATGCCACTTAAACCAACTTAAGATAGTGAGACCAGAAGACACACTATGGAAACCATAGAAAGGACCATCTGAACAGCCAAAGAACAAAACCGAAAATAACCAAATACTTAGCAACTAGAAACACCTAATAGGAAAGAAAATTGGCAGGCTTCCAGGAGAATATGCAAACAAGAGCAATTTTTTTTCCCTAGTCTTTGAAAATATATTCTTCAAAAGGATTTTCCTACTTTGAGTCTTCCATCTGACATCTTTTAGGTCCTATCAATTAAATTAAAAATATCTCAAATTTTTAAATGGAATTCCCTCCATCCAAGAGATTGATAAACATATAGTAGTACTTTGGGGGGGAAAAAAAGTACTTTTCATCATAATATATTGATAGCTAAGTATGGATGCTATAGAGGAATATTATTCAGTCATAGAAAAAGTAGTAAAGCACTGATACATGCTACAACATAGATGAACCTTGAAAATTCTATGCTAAATGAAAGAAGTCAGACACAAAGTTTATATATTGCATCATTCTGTTTATATGGAACATCAGAATGGATTGTCTATAGACATAAAGTATATTAGTAGTTGCAAAAGGTTGGGGAGAAAAAGAACAGAGTATGACTGCTTAATGGGTATAGGGCTTTATTATATTGAAAATGTTTTGGAACTAGGCAGAGGTAATGGTTGCACAAGACTGGGAATGTACTAAATGCTCCTGAGTTAAACTTGACAAATTTTATGTTATGTGAATTTCACCTCAATGAAAAAGAACAAAGAGTGGATTTGTTGTTGATGAGTTCTGGATATGCAGTAATATTTCACTATTTTTTTCAAGTATCAAATGATCTACAGTTGCTCTTCTTTATTAACAGATTCCATATCTGTGAACACACCTCCATGTAAAATTCATTTGTAACCCCAAAATCAGAACCCATGGCTCATTAGCCAGCATGCACAGCACAGCAAAAAATTCAGTCACCTCACATTCATGTTCCCAGCTGAGACTGAACAAAGTGAAGACCTATCTTTTTGTATTGGCTCTCATACTCCAACATTCTTTCTTGGTCTTCTTAGTGTCATGTTTGAGCATTTTTGTGCTGTTTTGGATGACTTTGCTGTTTAAAATGGCTTCCAAATGTGATGCTAAAGTATTATCTAGTGTTCCTAAATGCAAGAAGGCTGTGATATGCCTCATGTAGAAAATATCTATGTTAGGTATGCTTCATTCAGACATGAGTTATAATATTGTTGGCCACAAGTTCAAGGCTACTGAATCAACAATATATATTAAAGAATGTAGGAAAAGGAAACCTTTGTGCATGGTTGGTGGAAATGTAAATGGGTATAGCTGAATGGAAAACAGTATGGAGTTTCCTCAAAAAATTAAAAATAAAACTACTATTTGATTCAGAATCTCAGCTCTGGGTATTTAAAGGAAATAAAATCATTATGTCAAAGAGATATCTTTACCCTCATATTCATCAGTATTATTCACATGAGACAAAATAGGGAGACAACCTAAATGTTCAACAACAGAAAAATGGATACAGAAAAAAGGAAGACCTGCCATTTTCAAAAATATGAATGAAACTTGAAGCCATTTGGCTAAAAGAAAGAAGACAGAGGAAGACAAATACTACATGATCACACTTCTTTGTGGAATCAAAAGAAGTCAAACTCATGGAAACAGCCAATTGAGGTTACCAATCTACTGGGAGGAGGTTAGTCAACGGGTGCAAACTTTCAGTTATAAGATGAAAAAGTTCTGGGGATGTCATGTACAGCATGATAACTATAGTTAACAATACTGTATTATAGACTTGAAATTTGCTGAGAGTGGATCTTAAATGTTCCAATACACACTCACACAACACACACACACACACACACACACACACACACACAGAGGAAAGATAGCTATTATGAGTAGTTGGATGTGTTAACTAACTTTGTTGTGGTAATCATTACCCAATATACACAAATATCAAATTATCACATTGTACACCTTAAAATTATACAATGTTATTTGTCAATTTTACCCCAATAAAGCTAGGAACCCCCCCAATATATATTAAAGAAAGCATCCTTACATAGAAACAAACATAAAACAAAAACACAGTTAAGTATTGATCAGTTGGTGAAAATGTGAAAGAGGCTGGCAGGTACCTAAACCTATGTCTCCTCCCTAGAACCATGGTTGATTTTTCATTCATTCAGTGTTTGAGCTGATTTTACAGAACATAATACTATGAATAATGAGAATCAACTTATATAAAAACAAATGTACATATCTCAGTAAATACTGGTGCATAGTAAAAGCAAAACAGCATTTTCTTATAAATAAAAATTCATACTTATGCTCCTATAAAAAGGGGGTAATGAATTTTAGTCATAATTTTAATTTCTATGCAGATGATCTCAGAACATGCATATAAACAAATAGCTTTGTAAAAATGGCACAAAGCACATAGGAAATAAGAAATTTGTAAGATTTCTGACTCATGCTATATCATGCACTAAGAGCAAATATTTTATATTTCTTTTAATATTAATACACAATAGAAAACACAAAAATATGAATGCACTCTAATATATACTGCTGTTTCAATAAAATATCACTATATAGCAAGAAGGAAAAATGTAAAAATGTATCTGTCATAAAGTATAACAATCTTCAACCTCAAAACCTAGAAATTACCATCTTCAAAGCCAGGTAACTCATTATTCCCCAAACTTCATGTTCCAATGTTTAGGCTTGAATCTCATCAATTCTCTTCATTGCTGGCATCCACCATATTAGAAATTGAGGCATCTCTATTCAAATAGTAAAACACGCTCACTATCAAGAAGGGCATTATTGTTTGCACATTTCTGAGATAATTTCACCTTGTCCTTTATTTTACAAGATCTCATAAAATTTTAATGTACAGAGATGAAGGTTTCTCCATCCTGTCAACAGCACTTAAAACTCCCAAAGCCTATAACTGACATCAATTCTCCAACTTCACCTGAACCCTTTAAATATTTTTTTTTAGGGGCACCTGGGTGGCTCAGTGGATTAAGCCGCTGCCTTCGGCTCGGGTCATGATCTCAGGGTCCTGGGATGGAGTCCCGCATTGGGCTCTCTGCTCAGCAGGGAGCCCGCTTCCCTCTCTCTTTCTCTCTGCCTGCCTCTCCATCTACTTGTGATTTCTGTCAAATAAATAAATAAAATCTTTAAAAAATATATATATTTTTTTTTAATAAAGATGCCTAAAAGTTGCAACAGACTGGTAGTCTGGAATCAGAGAGAAATGGGTTTTCAGTGGTCCCATGTTCCTGTAAAACTTTAGTTACATGAATCTCCAATGGATTCAGGAACAAAACCGGCAATTTCTTGCTATACTTGGTCTTTTCTGCATACATACTATATTATTTCTCCTTAGAATTTAGAGGGTCATGGTGTTGATAAAATGGATGGAAGGGAGGGAGGAAGGAGGGGAAGGGGCAAGGAAGGAAGGGAGGGAGCGAGAAGAAGAAAGAAAGAAGGAAAGAAAGAGAGAGAGTTAAAGAGAGAAAGAAAAGGAAAGGAAAGAAAAGAAAGTCAATATTCTGGTGTTTTGCTTGTACTCTTAATTGGCAAATTGAAATTGCCAAGGTTCTATACTAACTTCCACTTTGAAATTTTTCTTCTATTGTGGCCTCTTATAATTCTTGCAGGGAGATCATGTTTGATGTATCGAGTGCCTTATAGCTTTCCTTTTTCTCCAAGTCCTTAATATTTCTTAGTTCTGCAGCCTTATTTCCCCACCTTTTCATGAGGTCTTATCATTTGTTGTGAATCCAAGGTTTGGCAATGTCTCTGTGGTTTCCAAGTTGAGTAATGGTAATATTAAATTTAAATTCTATACGATAAGGATAAATAATGAAATTCTGTACCTCAGATCAACTTTGCAACCTGTAATTTCTAATTTTTCATAACTAATTATAATGAATTCTTGACTTTCTTTTGTTTTTATGTCTCTTTTTTGGGGGGTTGCTATTCTCCAACACTAGAGAGTAGAATTATTGTTATATATGAGTTTTTTCATCCCCTCACTAAGACTTACATCCATAAAATGTTGCAAAACAATTTTTAAATAGGTTTGGAGAAGAGGCCATTGTGTAAATATGTGTAAAATTGGAACATAATTAACCTCATAAGATAGTAGTAAGAATAAAATGTGATGGCTAAAATGTTTTAAATTGATATATATCCCACAAATGAGATCTATTTCCATGAAATTATGACTAAGATTTTATCTTATATTTAGCCAGTATCTTTACCCACAAAAAAAGTGAGAAAAAAGTTCCACAACACTGGCGCACCTGGGTGGCTCAGGGGGTAAATGCCTCTGCCTTCCACTCAGGTCATGATACCAGGGTCCTGGGATAAAGCCCTCCATCGGGCTCCCTGTTCAGCAGGGAGACTTCTTCCCCACCCCCCTTCTCTGCCTGTCTCTCTGCCTACTTGTGATCTCTTTCTATCAAATAAATAAATAAAATCTTTTAAAAAATTTAAGAAATAGACAGTCTCTTCAACAAATGGGGTTGGGAAAATTGGACAGCCACATGCAGAAAAATCAAACTGGACCATTTCCTTACATCACACACAAAAATAGACTCAAAATGGATGAAGGACCTCAATGTGAGAAAGGAATCCATCAAAATCCTTGCTCAGTGGGGAGCCTGCTTCCCCCTCTCTCTCTGTCTGCCTCTCTGCCTACTTGTGGTCTCTATCTCTCTGTCAAATAGATAAATAAATAAAATCTTTAAAAAAAAAATTTCCACAACGTTCATCTGTCTGGTTTCCTCTTCACTCTACATCTTGGGTACTCATGTATGCCAGTTCTTAAGAACAATTTAATCAGGACTCCTGAGTTTGGACCCAAGCACTTATAGTGGGAAAAGCTCTCCAAATTATCAGAGTGCACAATGACAATTTAATGTTGAGTTGAAAAATAATTGGTGAAGATCTTCCAGGACAATTTTAGGCAACAACAGTCATACCAGAAACCTTCATCTTCTGTGTGAGTTTAATTAGAATGTTTTCTTTTCTTTTTTTAATTTTTTATTTTTTATAAACATATATTTTTATCCCCAGAGGTACAGGTCTGTGAATCACCAGGTTTACACACTTCACAACACTCACCAAAGCACATAATTAGAATGTTTTCAATGTCTCATTTTAAATATAATAATAGTCTATAATTTTAGATATTCTCAAATTATGAAAGTACCCTTCTATTCTTTCTTTTTTTAAAATTTTTTATTGTTTATAAACATATATTTTTATCCCCAGGGAGTACCCTTCTATTCTTAACAAAGAACTTTTCTGTATTCAGAAATTGATATATTTTTTAATCCAGACAGCTGCTTTAAATGTCTTACTTTCCTCTGTCCCATTTGATGTTTTTATCCTGAATTCTACTTGGATCTTTATCTTATTTTTATGTATATCAATATCTTATATATTCATCCTATTACTTTTTATCATGCCATATTATTTTGCCTTAAGCTTTGTTTATAAAAGGAATGGCTTGCTAGGCATAACTTGCTTTAAGGTATCTTAAAGCAAGCTTCGGCCTTGAAGTCTAGAAAACTAGGTTTGTATCGTTTCTTTTGCAATTCCAATTATAAACTGTTTTCACCTTGGGCAAGTAATTTAACCTTTCTAGAATGAGACCTCTTATCTTTAAAATGGGGGTGATAGTACCATGTATCTATCTATTAAATAGAACATTTTACTGAAAACAGTTTGTAAACTGTAGATTTCTAGGTAAATGATAAAATGATAGACGCCTTGTAAGTTTAAGAATTAGGACTAAAACCCAGGTCATCTAATTCCTAGAGCAATGTATTTTCCACTCATTCTTATAATTTTAAAACAATGTGCTAAAGTAGGCTTTTGGGAAGCCATGGATTTCTCTGTCATTATAGACCAAGTTAATCCTTCTCAACAATGGCTAAAAGGAAGAAGAAAAAACATGGAGACAAGAAGCCATATTCTATTTCTGTATGCATTTGTCTCTCCATGAATTTGTCTTTCAATTTCTTCCCAAAGCCCAAACAAGCTACAGGCAAGTTTCCTACAGCATCTGTGATTAGCTAAACAGAGAATATGAAACAAATTAAATAATGTCACCATGACAACCAATGAAGCTACGTGGTACTCATCCACACTTTTACTGTATATGTTTGGTAAAAACTTGACCTAGAAATGTTCATGCAATGAAATTTTTGAATTATTATTTCTACTTCCTTCTTTTTTTTTTTTTTAAGATTTTATTTACTTACTTGACAGAAAGATACAGCAAGAGAGAGAAAACAGGGGGAATGGGTGGGAGAAACAGGCTTCCCACAGAGCTAGGAGCCCAATGCAGGGCTCAATCCCAGGACCCTGAGACCATGACATGAACTGAAGGCAGACACTTAATGACTGAGCCATCCAGGAGCCCCAAATTGTACTTCCTTCTTAAACCATTTTCATTATGTTTTCTGTAAGGTCTCTTTCTTACAGTTTAAATTTACACAAGAAGTAGAAAAATTATTGTGTTGTAATAAAATTAAGCAAAGCAGAACCACAGAACTTAAAAAAGGAATGTTCCTCTCTTCCTGCCTACACCAAGATATTGCCTTCCCAGAGTAGTTGCCATTAATAGTTTCATGTGTATATCCTTCTAGAGCTTTTATTAGGCATATGTAAATATACATACAAAGACATTCCCATTTTTTAAAAAGATTTTATTTATTTATTTTAACAAGAGAAAGAGTACAAGTGGGCAGAGGGAGAGGGAGAGAAGCAGACTCCCTGCTGAATGCAAAGCCCAATGTAGGGTTCGATCTTGATCATGACCTGAGCTGAAATCAAAAGAGCTGGATACTTAACCAACTGAACCACGCAGACACTCCTACACACTTGAATTTTTTAATGCATTCACATTGTGTGTGTGTGTGTGTGTGTGTGTGTGTGTGTTATTTATTTATTTATTTATTCATTTATTTTTAAGAGTAGATTTCCCAAAGGCGAAACTACTGAGGACAAAAACATATGTATTATTTTATTTAAAAAACATAAACAGATTTTTTAAATGTATCTAAACAAATGAGAGTAAGGATAAGAATGGAGAGGGGTAGGGAAAAAAGCAACTTTTTCAGTTATTAAAGGTCTCTTAAGAGTTCCTTTGAAGCCAAACGCACCATCCTTTCTGCATTTCTGCTAGCCAGTAGTGTCTGTATTCTTCCTTAAGCTAACTCAAATATAGTTTTGCACTTGCAGCTGAAATGTATCTAACTAGTAACAAACTACAGGGAAAGGAGGTCAAGTCCGTGGTTCTAGGAAGCCACAATCAGTGGACTCTTTCCCCTCACTTTTTGCTCCAGGTTCATTTCCTTGGTATTATCCTTGAGGTTAGGTAAAGGCACTCTTCAGTTTTGTACTACTATTCACCTAGGCTGCTGCCTTTTGATGTGAGTGACTACAGCTCACTGCCTGCTACTTTGAGAATTCACTCTAGAACTCTCTTCTAGGCACAATTACCTTAGATATCACATTTTATCACAAAATACCACCTTGCACTTTCAGTTTTCACAAAGATTATTAATTCTAACCTTTCTTTCAGCATTTACACATGCTCTGTCTCTCCTCAGGGCTTAGACCCAACTTAGTGATGCATCTGGCCAGAAGACCAATCATTAATGCATAATTCTGTACTCCAAAGTTTCTCCCATTGTTTTCCCAGGATACCCTTCTTCTACCAAAGCTTTCCTTCCTCTGTCCAGTGATTCTCTAACCTCCAAACCAGTCTGGTTGACACAGACATTGTGCAACATTTTAAAGTTTTTGTTGCCTCAATAAATGTCACTAAACATATTTTTTCCAAACGATAACCTTCAAAAGGAATAAAGCTCATAGATCCATTATGTGTCATTCTCAACAGTAAGACAATGACATTTGCCTAACATAAACTTGGATGACAGATTTACTCTATCATCACAAGTATGGACATATATTAAGTTTATGCACTGATTCGAATTGATAATGGTACAGCTGTCAGTAGGAGACACAAACTCAAAAATAACCATTGGAGAAAATAACCATAAAGGTAATTCTTATAAAAAAATTATGACTCTGACAAATATATTCAGATAAGTTTAGTGGTTATTCATTTACATATCTGACATACATTCAGAATACTTAATGCATTTCTTCAGGGTATGATGCATAATATTAAAAAACTATACCAACATTATGTTCATTTATTCAATTTAATTTTATCCAATATCAACAGAAACTTGGGAGAATTTGCTGAAATTATAACATGTCTAATTAAACATCATCACTATTGCTTCATTCTAAAACATGTGAGACTTTTTTGGCTATTTGAGGTTATTTGGTTTTCCAGGACTTTTAGGATTGTTTCTTCTATTTCTGTAAAAAACACTTTTAGAACTGTGATAGAGATTATTAAAACAGTAGACTTTAAGTGATTTTACCACACACAAAAAAAGTAATTATGTGGGATAATCATTGTGTTAATCAACTTGGTTGTGGTCATCATTCTCTCTCTCTCTCTCTCTCTCTCTCTCTCTCTATATATATATATATATATATAATGTATATATTATATGTATATAATGTATATATAATGTGTATATAAATCATCATGTGTGTGGGTGTGTGCATGTATAAATCATCACATTTTACACCTTAAAAAATCACATCATGCAATCTAAATATATATAACTTTTATTTGGGAATCACATTCAATAAATTAGGAAAAAATAAAATGTAGGTGAGACTCCACTGTCCCAACTTCAAAATATTTAAATCATCAAAATATTTAAACTGACATCAAAATATTTAAAGGAAAATACTTTAATTAAATCCTTAATTTAAAAATAACTGACTAGCTGCAATGATGGCCATGTGTGCAGTATTTTCCCAGGCACAATCTGTGCCCGGTTTTGGTCTCACATGAATTCTGTGATTGGTTGAATCACAAGATTGTCACTAATAAAACTGAAAATCAGAATGATGAGAATGTTTGCTACCTCTCTCAGTATGACACAGGGCTGAGAGGTGCAGAATGGATGACTCAACCTGTTTTTTTCAGGCAACATCTTTTGGTTAGGAAAAATATGAAATAATATGAAAAGAAGCTGATTTGATTACAGACCAATCACAAAAGTGACTTAGGAGATGTCTAAGAAACAGGGTCTATAAAACTAATAGAATCACTAAAGAAAATAAATTCTAGGTATAGTAATTAGGGTTAAGCAAAGTAACTCTGAGGAATAACAGTTCTCATGTGGACAATCTCATAACATTGCTCCACCAGGTTTTGAAAACTTTATGCCTTTATGCCTATTACCAAGCTCAAAACGTGATTTTGAGGATACTAAGGAAGAGCTACTAAAGGGACAAGTATATCTATGGTGAGTGTTTTATTAAGTTCCCAGAGTAAAGCGTATATAGAAAGTTGAAGAGAATATAACCCATTTTGGCATTAGAACATAAAATACATCATTAACACAAACCTGCACAAACCTGCACATATCCATAGATAATTACACATCTATACAAATACATATGTCCACACTAATGTGTTTATTATAGAGCAAAATATAAGTATAAAATTATCAAAATGTAATCTTTTACAGGATTTCTATATCTGGCAGAAACAGACCAATTTGTGACAGAATGATCCTTACAACCACACAAGTGCGCACACGTGCACACACACACACACACACACACACACAGAAATAAAATTTAAAAAACCATCTATGTAAAACATTAGGAAGCTACCATTGCAGGCAGAATAACTTCCTGATGAACAAAGAACTCATTAACATAATAACCTCCCAACATTATTTTTCTCCTCATTTCAAATGCAGGAATTAAGCTATCAGCAGTGTCATGGATTGGGGGAAAAATAATATTGATAGAGCCTAATAAAGTAAAGTAGCCTAAGTAAATATCTCAGCTTTAAGTTGAAACCCATAAAGAACAGTAACAGAGTATTATAAACCATAAATATAGCAAGTCTCAAAAATATTGGAAGTCAAGTTGAATTAATTCAATCCAAGAGAATACGGTAATCTCCTTCTATAGAAAAATCTAAAGAAAATAACCTATAGAAATAGACAGTATCATCCAAAGTCTTAACAATTTTTATACATTTGACTAGTATTTAATAAAAAATTACCAGAATACGGGCACCTGGGTGGCTCAGTGGGTTAAAGCCTCTGCCTTCAGCTCAGGTCATGATCCCAGGGTCCTGGGATCAAGCCCCACGTTGGGCTCTCTGCTCCACAAAGAGCCTGCTTCCTCCTCTCTCTCTCTGCCTACTTCTTTCTGATCTCTGTCTGTCAAATAAATAAGTAAAATCTTTAAAAAAATAAAAAATAAAAATACTGTTTCTTATATAAAATAGGTATAAAAGAATAATTTAAAATAATAAAAAAATAAAAAGAGATTAGCTTTTGTTTATTTTATTTTCCTTTTCAGGGATGATGCCTTACTTAAAACTACCAACTAAACAATGCTTTTCAAACTTTAATGCGCTTACAGTGTACCCAGAAACCTTGTTAAAGTGTACATTATAATCCAGTAGGTATGGAGTGTGGCCTGAGATTCTAGGTTCCTTATAAACTCCTAGGTTAGGCTGATGCTGCTCGTCCTTGAGTCACACTAGTAAGAATGTCACAAAGAACCAGTATTTGAAAGTCTAAGTAGAAAATATCAGAGGACATGCTGTTATTGCTACTTCTCAAATGATCCAAGGGCTTTGTTCCTTAGAGAATTTTTTTTAAATCAATATTTAATAATCTAACAATTATTGCTCATAAATGCCTTTGATGGAACTAACTAAAGGAATACCTAAATGTTTCTTGTTTTCTTCACTAAATGCTTAAGAAGTTGGATCCCTGGGTGGCTCAGCCAGTGAAGTGACCAACTCTTCAATTTCAGCTCAGAAGATGATCTCAGGTCATAAGATTGAGTCCCATGTCGGGCTCCTCATTCAGTGCTCTCTGCTTAAGATTTCCTCCCTCTCCCTCTGCCCCTACTTACACACAAACTCTCCAAAACAACAACAACAACAAATTTAAATGTTTAAGTAGCAAACATTCAAAATATTCTAGGATGGGAAAAAGAAGTCATATATGATTGCTTTCTAAGATGGTTCCTACCTCCTTTAATACTATATTACATGGGTAACCTGAGAATTGAATTCCTAATAAAATACACATCTATCTATATTGATATCATCCATATCCATATCTATATAGGTAGCTACCTGCCAAACAATGGTGACAGTTTTTTATACTAGAATATGAAATATTTTTTGATGAAAGATGAACATTAAGTATGACATGTTACAAGTTACTTTCTTTTATATATAAAATATATTTTGTTAATTTTTATGACAGCTAGTTAAATTTCAGGTAAGGAAATACCAAAAGACCTCATAATTAGGCACTACAGCTTCTTACATTCTTCAGAAAAATATTAACAGAACTCAATTCAGAAACAAAATTATACTAAAACATTTCAAATTGCATAGAGGAAAAAAAGTATTAGAAAATGAAAGCAGGTCATAAATGCTTCAACAAAGTAGAAACCATTTATGGTCTAACACTACAAAGACCAAAAGTGTGATTTAACCCCACTGATTACAGATTTTAGGCAACTATTATAATCACTAAAAGCTAAGAAATCCTAGGGTTCCTTTGCAAATAGTCTATAACTCATTGTGCTTTATTTCAAACTACAGAACAAAGAAAGAGGGGGAAAAAAAAAACCTTCTGCAAAATGACAATCCTAAAGTAAAACACTTTCAGCTTAGTATAGAGGCTTCATGACTGATATGGTATCCAAGGCAACATAGGTAATAAATAAATGGTAAAATTTAAAGTGAACCATCACAGAAAAATGCAGAATCTTAAACTACACACAAGGGTCTATATTAGCAAGCAGTTTTTAGCTAACTCTAGAATTTCTAAAACACACAAAATGTCAAAAATATATTATAAAAAGATCTACTTCTAAATAGTTTACATAATAATCCATTATATATTTCTACAAAAAATGTAATCAATAATAATTTTATGAGCCTAGTTATACATATAATACATGTGGACAGTGCATTACTGGAAGAAAAATGTCTAAAATTTTCACTGGATTGACCTTATTTGGAAAAAGTATGCATATGAAAATTCTATTTATGATGTAATATAGTTATAATTCATAAGTAACAGTTACTATAGTTATTCTGGCATTATTTTAGTTATTCTAGATACTATGTTCATGTTTCCACTGTACATATTGTGTATTATTGAATTTATCCATTATTTTGATAAAGATTTGTTTATATGTTTGGGGTGTGTAGGTGGCTCAGTTGGTTAAACGTCTGCCTTCTGCCCAGCTCATGATCCCAGGGTCCTGGGATCAAGTCCTGAATCAGGCCCCCTGTTCGGTAAGAAGCCTGCTTCTCCCTGTCCCTCTGCCCCTGCCCCTCAACTCTTATTCTCTCTTGTTTGCTCTGCTCTCTCTCTCTCTCAAATATATTTTTTTAATCTTTTTTTTTTTTTTAAGATTTTATTTACACAGCGAGAGAGGGAACACAAGCAGGAGGAGGGGAAGAGGGAGAAGCAGGCTTCCTGATGAACAGGGAGCCCAACGCAGGGCTCCATTCCAGGACCCTGGGATCATGACCTGAGCTGAAGGCAGTTGCTTAACAACTGAACCCCCGGGTTCCCAGATTTTTTAAAAATCTTTTTAAAAAACCTTTTTTTGTTTATATGTTTGTTTCTGTCACTCCTTTGTGAACACTTCAAGGGCATGGATCATATCTTTTTCATCTTTGTATCTCCCCATTAGCATTAGTTCCCCAAAATGTTAAATAAATATATGATCACTTTAGAGTCTTTTATGGTTAGAAATGATACTTTGATACCCATTAAAATAATTTTCAAGTTATTAAGAAACATATCCATTTTAATGTGAGCATCAGTAAGTCAATAGCTTCTCACTTCAGGAATTCAGAACTCTTTCCCTTTCATTTAGAAATATGGATAAATTCTCATACCATCCTACCCATTCAATCTTATAGTCAAAAGATAAAGCAGTTGCCTACAAGGACCTGCTCCCTCTCTCCTGCTGTCATCTAATAAAAAAGTTGTTTATCTTTTTTTTTAAGATTTTATTTATTCATTTATTTGACAGATAGAGATCACAAGTAGGCAAAGAGGCAGGCAGAGAGAAGAGGGGGGAAGCAGGCTCCCCGACGAGCAGAGAGCCCAATGAGGGGCTCAACACCAGGACTCTGGGATCATGACCTGAGCCGAAGGCAGAGGCTTTAACTCAGTGAGCTACCCAGGTGCCCCAAAAGTTGTATCCTTTAATAAAAATTTATTTTTCAAGATGTACTCTGTGTCTGACACTGGGAAAATATATGAAATACATAAAGGTTGATCTCTGCAAACTTTGTTTACTATGAAGTTGGAAAGAATTGATGTATAACTAATTATTAAAAAAAGAGCTATTCTATACATTGAAAGTGCTTGAAATATGCCCAGGAATCATTTTCTTGATTTAATCAGCTATTTTATTGCAGAACTAATAATCTTTCATTTGTAATTACTCATCTTGGAAAATTATTCCAATAACACTACCACTGTTCAAATACAACTGAAATTCATCCCTTGCTATTATCTTTACAGATTTTTTCAAACTATACGCAGAAGCCAGTTTTACTACTTTATAATTTAAGTAACTCAAATTCCAGTTTGGATATCCACAACTCATGCAGCTTCTTCTCTTCTATGTGTACTACTAACCAAAATCAAATTAAGTGAATATTAATATTTAATGATTATCTCTATTAAAATAGCCTGAGCCCCATCCTATATATAGGGAAAATCTAACCTCAATATTTTTCTCATAATTCAATTCTCTGCTTATGATGAATTATTATTCTTGTTCTTATTCCTCTTCTATGGTTATAACCTTCTATTTAATCACCTGGACACAGAGTAGCTCACATTCCTTTTCCTTGATAAAAAATAAATAAATAAAATAAAAAACAGACAAACAACCTTAAAGGTACTAGTGTGTAATAGGCTTCATTATAGCTTAGAGAATAAAGTAAAGAGGTTATTTCACAGCAAGTGACACTAAACAGTAAACATTAGACAACCACTAGAAATTTTTCAGTCAGTTTTTAACAGGGAGTATATTCTCATTGCAAAAAGTACAAAAGGATGTGGAGAGAAAACAACTCCTCCCAACTAGTCCTCTAGTTTCTTTCTCCTATGGCAATCACTGCTGCTGATTTCTTGTTTTTCCTTCCAGAAATAGTCCTCATTAGGAGGATTTTCACCGCCTAGTCCTCTCTTTGATAGCCAATGGAAGACCCCATCTTCCTCTGCCATAACTTTCTTAAAATAATAAATGGGTAATTTTATTTTTTTAACTGAAACTGTTTGAATTACATTACAGGGAGAAAAAGTTTCTCAAGATGAACCAGTGTCAAGACTGAAATCATTTACAACTCAGAAACTTTTTCTTTTAAATTTATGTATTGTGGTAAAATGCACATAATGCAAAATATGATATTTTAAAGTATACACTTCGGTGTAACACAATGCAAAATTTGCTATTTTAAAGTATACAGTTCAGCGGTGTCAAATATATTCACAATGTTTTACAACCATCACCACTACCTGCTTCTAGAACTTTTTCATCACTCCAAATAGAAAACCACAGCTATTGAGCAATCACTCCCCATCTTCCTCCCCCTACAGCCTTGGCAACCACAAACTGGCTTTCTTCTCTGTGGACTCGCCTATTACAGATATTCCATATAGATGGAATTATACCTATGTGGCCTTTTGAATCTGGTTTCTTTTACTTGGAACATTTTCAAGGTTCATCCATGTTACAGCACATATCAGTACTTGATTCTTTTTCATGGTTGAATAATATTTCATTGTGTGGCTCCATCACATCCTGTTTACCCATACATCCACTGATGGGCATTTGGATTGTTTCTATTTTGTCCTATTGTGAATAGTTCTGCTATGAACATTTGTATACACATTTTTCTTTGAAAACCTGTTTCTAATTCTTTTTTGTATATGTATAGGAACATAACTGCTAAGTCATTTGGTAATTCTAACTTGTTGAACCCTGTCTCATAACTTCTTGATGTCATCCTTCCTTACAAAATTTTCTTGGACATTAAACCCTATCTTTTCCTTTAGTTTAATGTGAAAAAATCCCAAATCCACCTCATCTTCTTGGGCAGAGGAGTTCAATACTACCTTAATATCTTTATCTCCTTTCTGATAATAAAATGAGCCCATCTTGACTAACCCTAATTGTCTAACAAATGGTTAGCTAACAATAAGATTGTTCTGTGCCTTAAAAAAAAAATAGCACTTTTCTGATATAGTAAAAAACCAGCCTCACCAACTATATTCACTAGCTATATTCACCATGATTAAATACCGAACAGAATTAGTGTTTCTCCATGGCACAAGGTTTCCTAACATAAACTGAGTAGTATACAATTGATTAAGAAATGTTATCCAAATCACACTGACCGGCTTTGGTTATGCCATGGTCACATAGTAGAAACTAGATTTGAAAATGCAGGATACTACATTATGCCAGAATCGACAGATAATTTAGGTCATGAGGAAGGTGTAGTAAGCTCAAGTTGTGATCTCAGGGTCATGAGATCGAGCCCACTATCGGACACTATGTTCAGCATGGAGTCTGCTTAAGACTTTCTTTGCCCTGCCCCCCTGCTTGCGTGTGCGCTCTCTCCATATATTATAAATAAATAATCTAATAAATAAATAAGGGAAGGAAGGGAGGGAGAGGTAGGAAAGAAGGAAGAAAGTAAAAGAAAAGTCAAAAAAAAAAAAAAAGGCAGAAATTTCACTGGACATATTGCCTGATTATAGCTCACCAAAAAACATAAACTAATAATATCAATTTAAGCCACAAAAATACATCTTTTAAATTAAAAAGAATTCTCCAAAATGATGCTGGGTCAAGTGAAAATACATTAAGAAGAAGATAGCACCAATTATTTTTTTTTAATCAATAAAAATAAAAGAGGGGGACAAACCATGAGAGACTCTGGACTCTGGGGAAATAAACTAAGGGTTATAAGAAGAATGGGGATTGGGGGGGAAGGGGTAACCAGGTGATGGGTACTGAGGAGGGCGCATGTTATGATGAGCCCTGGGTGTTATACACAACTAATTAATTGTTGGACAATACATCAAAACTAATGATGTAATATATGTTAGCTAACTGAACATAATAATAAAAAAAGAACACAATATATCAAAGGCCAAGTATGAGGACAATGGTATGTTCAAATATAAATGCCTTGAGTTATAGGTATTTATTATTGAGATGCATAGGAGAATAATAAAATAAACTCAGCTTCCAACTTCAACTTTTATAAAGATTCAAAGAATCAATCCTAATGGAAACTAGGGGAAAGAATTTCTAAAAATCACAACAGAAATACACACATACAGTGGAATTAATAAATCTAAAAGCTAGTCTTTTGAAAATTTAATAAAATGCTGAAACTACAAACAAATCAATCAAGAACAGAAACAAAACCTAAGAACTAATCACATAATGGAAGAAAAAACATTACAAAATAAAATGTTTTAAAATTGTCACTACACAGTAAATGATTTACTAAAAACAAATTGCCAATGCTGACTAAAAATGAAGTAGAAATCAAAAGACAACTGATGATCCCAAAACTGATATCTTTCCATAGGGTTTGATGTAATTCACCTTAAGTTCATGTTCTTTGTAGAAAGCACTAACTAAAGAACATCTACAAAAATTTGAAGAGCCAAGTGGAAACACTGTACCCAAAATGTCTGATATCAAGATATCAGAAGTTAAGGCAGTATGGTACTAATGACACAGGGACAGACAACAGAACGGAACAAACTAGAGAGCTCAAAAGTTCCTACTCAAATATGGAATTTGATTTATATCAGAAGTGGCTATGCGTATTGAAAGAAATGTAGGCTAGTCAATAAATAGTAATTACTAGAGTAATTAGTTATCTGTATGGAAAAGTATGGATTCCTAAATCATATTCTACACAGAAGCTAATTCCAGGCTAAACTGAGAACATATTCAAACAACTATTACTAAAATTGTTTCACTAGAAACATGGTCATTAAATCCGTGAGTCAAGTAACAATACTTAGTATCACTATCATACAATATTGTTTAGAAGCAATGATCAGTACAGTAAGACATAAAGCAAAAATAAAGTGCATGCAGGTGGGGCACTGGGTGGCTCAGTGGGTTAAAGCCTCTGCCTTCGGCTCAAGTCATGATCCCAGGGTCCTGGGATTGAGCCTCGCATCAGGCTCTCTGCTAAGTAGGAATCCTGCTTCTCCCTCTGCCTCTACTCCCTGCTTGTGTTCTCTCTCTCTCTAAAATAAATAATAAAATCTTAAATAAGTGCATGTGAGAAAAAAAAAGACAAAAATACATTTGCCACTGATGTCACTGTATTTCCAGAAAACTTGAGGGCATCATCCAAAATTATATTAATTAATAAACTAGTATAGAAAGTACTCCTGCTCCATTCAAGGGAAATCCCACTCTGTTTCATCGTTTTATTATTTATTATTCTTCACTACTGGGATCATTAATAGTCTATACACTGTTGCTAAATAAACATACTTAAAATGTTTTGGGGTCATCCAAAATGGTACACAATTTAAATTTCTTTTATGTAATATTCCTCTAGTGAGAAACTATTATATGAAATAAACTGGTGATTGTATTTTTGCAGCTATATTGCAGAAACAGCCCTTCTTATCATGTATTTCTTTAGTATCATTTTGGGTGAAAATGTCATTATACAAAAAAGAAGTCATTCAAAAAGTGCCATAACTTTCCAAGAACCCTTATGTGAAAAGTCATAAACTGAACAGGAGTGATGTGAAGCAAGTCTGTGTGGACAAGCAAACATGCCCCATGCCACTAGCCAGTTCCTCTACCTCTCATTTAGGAACTCACCTTCCATCAACCTTTAGTCTTTCTTATACTGATTTCTAACTTAATTGCCTTGTAGTTAAAGAATGTTGCTTGTCTGATATAAATTATTTGAAATTCGTTGAAACTTGTTCTATAAATCCACAATGTGGTTAGTTTCTGCCAATGTTTCATGTGTACATGAGGGAAAAAAAAAAACGTGTATATTCTCTAACTGTTGGATGCAGTGTTCTGTATGTGATTATTTCATCATGCTTGGTAATTGCATCAAATTTCTGAAGACTACTACTCTTTTGCAAATCTGGAGGTCTTTTGATGGTATCTTCTGTTTCATATTTTTTATTATATCTATGGTCATTTTTATTATTTCAAAATTACTTATTTTATAATTGATATCCAGAAAAACCCATTACTTTAAGTTAATTGTATTCTAAATATGCTTTGTTGTCTCCAATGTCTACAGCTAATTAATGATTATTTCCTTTTGTATGTTTAATTTTAGATTGTAAACTCATGTTTGATGAAATTTCATCAGTGGAAAACTTAAAGGACCTAAGTTAGAGTGAATTCCCTAGAGAGATTTTATATTTGCTTTTTCTAGGTATTACCAGTATTGTCAATCAAGACCCATTTTTAAATATTAATATTTATTTTTTGCTAAGATCACAGGAGTATATAAATCCAAGTACAAATCTTGTGAAGACAGAACTATAGTGACAAATCATTACAGCAGGATTTCTTTAAAATGCCTCCAAAGAAAAAGCCAAGATAGGCCAGCTTGCCTATCATCTTATTAGCCAGGGGCAGACATATATAAGGATGTAGTCTCTTAAGAAATCTAACTTTGAGGGGTGCCTGGGTGGCTCAGTGGATTAAAGACTCTGCCTTCAGCTCGGGTCATGATCCTAGGGTCCTGGGATGGAGCTCTGCTCAGCAGGGAGCCTGTTTCCTCTCTCTCTGCCTGCTTCTCTGCCTACTTGTGATCTCTGTCTGTCAAATAAATAAATAAATAAAATCTTTAAAAAAAAAAAAAGAACTCTAATTTTGAATGTTTTAATTTGAACTCCCCCTTTTTTAGGAGCCTTAAGTCTTAAGTCCACCTTCATGCAGCC
Organism: Mustela lutreola; assembly: GCF_030435805.1. Taxonomy (NCBI): domain Eukaryota; kingdom Metazoa; phylum Chordata; class Mammalia; order Carnivora; family Mustelidae; genus Mustela; species Mustela lutreola. Next base: position 31,579,690 of record NC_081302.1, read on the forward strand.
CTTATGACCCAGGTCTCCTGATCACTAAGATTTATAATACTCCCTACAAATTCAGCAGAACAGCCTCTATTCAGAATTTTTTTTTCTATTTTCATTTTAATTTTCAAGTTCCTCTTTATCTTTGGCCCCAGTAAATCTCATGTATTTCTTCTGGGCTTAGTTTTGTATTTAAAGAATGTAAGTCATGTATTATCCAACATCTTCATATATTTTTGTTAAAGCTATTTAAGAATATTTTATCTACCTGGCACTGATGAAAATACACCAAATATTACTTTCTTATATTCGATCTTCCTTCTCTCATATTCTTGCTTCCCCAGAAGAACCCCTAAGAATTCTCGACCCTTTGAACACATGTGGATCAGAACAAGCTGTTCTTGCAGAGAAATCTCCTTCTGATTACAAATATACACCTTCATATAAGAGGTTAATCAAACACAACCAACAACAAAAAAGAGAGCAGAAAGTGAATAATTTCTTTTTCTTTCTGCTCATAAGCCTGCTCTATCTCTCTAATGTTATGAAGAATAAGACATTTTGCTATTTTAAGCCAAAGGCAAATCTAAAAATCCTCTGGGCCTCTCTGATCACCCAAAACTCAACATCTTTTTTCTATTAGGACTGCTTTTCATCAGACACATCTTAGAGAAAGTCTTTGTCTACATTGCTATGCCACCATCCTTCTTCTTCCTACTATCTCTAGTATTCTATTTAGAAATTGAAAAAAAAATACATAACCATCATGTTAAAGTGTCGTACCTTTTTCTTTGATGGGAAACAGTTGTAACTTAATAGCAGGATGTCCCTTGGGCATAGCAACAACATGATGTAACTTGACTACTACTTCCCCCACACCACCTGGAATGTGCTGTGCATATAGTCGGTGTCCAATAATAACTTGTTCAATAATTTATTAAATAATTATTCAACTGGCATCAATTCCCTAACACCTTCCATATGTCAATGTCTTCAGCTAAGTAAAACACTATATTTTAGAAGAATGAAGGCAAGTGTTCACTAACACTGCACATTTGCTAGGTGGTGATAAACCAAATTTGTCATTTTAGTTTTTCCCTGGTGAGTTTCTAGATTGTGTTATCCTTTGGCTTGGCAAATTTATATATTCTATAAACTTCTGTACTTTGTTCTTGAATTATTGATGACTCCATTTGAAGGAAATTCTTACGTGTTTTTAACCTTTTACAAATACAATAAACAAGCCCTTAGTTTTAGGTCCTTTCAAATCAAAACTAAAAAAGAAATAAAGGAACTCTCTAAAAGTCTTCCTTTATTCAAAGAAAAATTATTGAGGATGTCTTCTATTTCTACATCATGTTGAAATATTCTCTTTTCTACTGATATGATTACATTTTTTCAACATTATCAGAGGCCTCTACTGCCAGTTTTAGCCATGTGAAAACAGGCAGCAATTTTTTTCATCATTAAAAGGAAAGTGCGGGGCTCCTGGGCGGCTCAGTGAGTTAAGACATCTGCTGTTGGCTCGCATCATGATCGCAGGGTCCTGGGATTGAGCCCCACATGAGCTCTCTGCTCAGCGGGGAGCCTGCTTCCTCCTTTCTCTCTGCCTGCCTCTCTGCCTATTTGTGTGATCTCTGTCTGTCAAATAAATAAAATCTTTAAAAAAAAAAAAAAAAAGGAAAGCATATAGCCCTTTCATTTATTCAGGGATTCTTATCTACCAGCCTCATGTTGCCATTTGCGACAACATGGATGGAACTAGAGCGTATCATGCTTAGCGAAATAAGTCAAGCAGAGAAAGACAACTATCATATGTTTCAGAATCAGGAAATCAGCCAAAGAAATCACAGGGTGGCCAAGATAGATGTTACCAAGTTCATGTGAGATGTATAGAATAATGATGAGAGGGTTGGGAACAAGAACATAACTAGAAGGGGCACCTGAGTGGCTCAGTCAGTTAAGCATCTGCCTTTGGCTCAGGTCATGATCTTAGAGTCCTAGGATCCAGCCCTGTGTCAGGCTCCCTGCTCAGCAGGGGAGTCTGCTTCTCCCTTGCCCTCTCCCTTTCCTCCAGTTCATGCTCTCTCTTGCTCACTCACTCTCTCTCTCTCAAGAAAAGATAAATAAAATCTTTGAAAAAAGAATGTGGTACTGGAAGATTGCTGAAAGCTAGCATATAGACAGAAGTAGAAGGGAGGGACAGCTGGGAGTTTGACAGTGAGGCATGCTATAGAAATTATGAAAGTGAATACTTCACAAACACACCAGTCTGGTAGCCTTTAGAATTGGGGCAAATGATATATCTAGAAAGCAAGAGAGAGATTCAACCTATTACACAGAAACTGATAATTATAATATCTGTAGTCAACCAAAAGATATTGTCTGTGGTCAACCAAAAGATATTTACTATTTGAGAAATAAATAGAAGGGAGGTTCAAACTATTCAGTATAACAGATTATACTTAATTAATTTTGAAAACATTTTCATCAAACTTGGTTAATTTCTAATAATTCTCCAAATATATTTTACTGTGTATAGGGATGGCCCTCCTATGTTCTAAACAAATTAACATATCACCTCTTGATCTTGATAAATGAACAACTCTCTCACAGTTTCAGATTAACTCATTTCAGAGTTAGCTATCCAATATTTCTAATGTAGCTTTATTTCCCTTAGATATTTTTAATATTTAAATAACTAATATATAAAAAGGTACAAGTACATATGTTAATGCTTCAAAAATGTTAAAATAATCCCTAATATAATTTTTGAAATTATAAACCAGTTTAACATAAAATAATTCATTGATATAGAACTTTAAGTTATTCTGAAAGAATGACTTTTTCTTGAGCTCTATTTTTATGCTGGATTCTTATTCTTTAAGAGGGAGAAGAAAAAAAGGATTTTTAAAATTATGGCTATAAAGAATATGTATAATATTTTCTAAGCATCATATATACAAATTAGTAGCATCATGGTAAAGACCTTAGAATCCAGTTCTACTTCAGCTGTGTTAAAGCTGCTTCAGATATGATGAGCTTTTTCATTGTTGCATACATCATAAAAGGTTCTCTTTTTTAAATAGTTCTTCATTTTGAGTAATTTCTATCCATTCTCATATTTGGGTTATACAAGACTTTCTCAGGTTCAAGTTTCAGGAAACAGAATTTAAACCTGCCTTATGAGAAAAAAAATTGTGTGCTGGTTCACATGACTGGGGATTCAGAACTAGAACTGGTCTCATTCAAACCTAGAGTCAGAGGTCAATGGCCTCTCTGTCTCTCTCTGTCCCTAAGATGATCAGGAAGCAAAATATGGCTATAAACAATTCTAGTTACCAACCCCATAATTAAAAAAAGAAAAATTCTGTTACCTTTTCCTGCTTTGTTTAGAATGTGTGTAGGGGAAGGGATGATGTATCTATAAAAGGGAATTCTAACTACCCAGCTTTGCCAACCCTTAACCATAAACCCATCCTTTTGGCCATAAAGACAAGATAGTTTTATTGATCACTTCACTAGATCAATGAAGGAATATGAATAGGGGTGGAGAATTAATGATACCAAATAAAGAGGGGAAGCCCTGTTACAGTAAAAATATAGATGAAGTACATGATTCCTCTTACGAAAATGACTTTAGATGCCCCTTTCCTACCACCAACAGACATCTATATAAGAAATTCTGTGAAAATCATGGACATCTAAAAATAAGTCTTAGTTGTCTATAACACTTAACATAAGTGAATATAGCATGATGCTCTTTTGAAGAGCCCAAGTTCAGCCATTCACCAGCAGGATCCTTAAATCCTCAACTGAAGGTGGATTCAGAAGAGCATTGAAGGTGTCCAACGCCATGGTCTGTAGGAAAAATATCACCTGCTCTAATTCCCAGCTGTGTTATGGGGCTGAGGATCACTGTCCAAATATGACAAAGTTATTACCAAGAAACAAACTTGAAAAATATCCAGGATCCCAGTCTCTACTTTTCTATGGTTGTATGTATGACATTTAGAAACTCCCAAGGCTATTTCCGATTAAAATGGTGGCAGTATCCATCTCCCTTAAGATCCCTGATGACTCTATGATTTTAAGGGGAAGAAAAGGGATTAAAGATTAGGAAGGAAGTCATCTGGTAGTGCTGGCAAATGAAGAATTGGGGATGAACTGTCGGTTTTCAGAAAGGTATTTTCAGGTACAAGTTATAAACACACAAGCAATAGAAAGAAGTGCCATTTTAAGTGGAAATTCACAGAGAAAATGGCACCTAAAGCAAAAAAAAAAGTAAACTCAAAGTGGCCTGAAAGAGGCTACCAGCAGGTGACAGGAACTAGTGAATCTGGCTGTATAAGTTCGCATCCATGACCTAGTGAACCAGTAACTGCAATAACTGCAGTGCACAGTTATCTTAAAGTCCTTGTTCACGGACTTTAATGTCTGCATCTCCTGTGGACCTATGTCTGTTTCCCATAGTTTTTAATTATGGAATCTCCTTCCTTCCCGTGTGTAATAATTTGTGACTGAAAGTCAGAAACTCCATATGAAAGACTGTGGAGCCAGTTTGAGTCTCTGGCTGGGCTTCCAGGCAGGAAGTTATGATAAGGCATAATCCATCTGATATTGCGATGCTTCAAAGGAAAGCTTCAGATTATATGAAGCTTGTTCTTTACAAAAGGTTTCTCTGATTCCAAGGTTATGGTCCTTCACTAATACCAAATGGAAGACTTGGGTATATACTAGGCCCCTCCTCCTTGGACTCTAGTGTCTGACTCTATAGACCCCAAGACTGAAAGAAGTTTTTTTCAGCTTCTAAGAATGTTAACAATCCCCATTAAAATGGGAAAATGCTTTGAAAGGAAAAGTGGTACCAAATGTTCATTTTGCTTTACCCTTTTCTTCATTTGTGCTCTTGGCCTCTTGAGTCCTTGCTGACTGGACAGCCCCCTGATATTTTCTGACAGACATTTTTCTTTAATTTTGTCTATATTTTCCAGGTAGTCTCTTAAAGAGAGGAGGTCTATAACAAGCTAGATTATAATTTTAATATCCCCAAACAAAAGTCTTCTTTGATCCAAGAGCCCTGTCAACTTTTCACACCCCTAAAATTTTATTATAATTTCATACTCAATGCCATCTAAAATAATACTTTTAATCTAAGTTTTTAAAAATGTAAAATGTTTACACGTAGGTGATAATATCCTTGAAAGTCAGATTTACATCATACATTTTTTAAAATATTTTATTTATTTATTTGACAGACAGAGATCACAAGTGGACAAAGAGACAGGCGGGGGGGGGGGGGGGGGGGAAGCAGGCTCCCTGTCAAGCAGAGAGCCCGATGTGGGGCTCAATTCCAGGACCCTGAGATCATGACGTGAGCTGAAGGCAGAGGCTTAACTCACTGAGCTACCCAGGTGTCCCTACATTGTATACTTCGCATATGTCCCCTGAAGGATTAAAATATTTGATTGGAAGACTGTTTGTATGTTATGCAAAGGTAGTGAACTAAGCACTAGAAAGATCAGTTTCTATTTGTAATACCAATAGGGTAAGTCCCTTACCATCTCTTACAAAACATTTTCACTCAGAAATCCAAGCTACAAACATATCTACATGTGCACATACAGATCCATATACAAATATAATACAATGACCATGCCCATACAACACTAATTTATGCTAATTTTATCTTTGCAATATTTTACTGATACATAGTACATATAAATATGTGTATATGATATGTGTATTTTAATCCTTTGCAATAAACAATGTGTATGTGTCAATGAATGTATATTTGTGTTTTCCCCATGACTTGAGTTCTCAACCACTGAGAACTGGTGAAGCATATTCTACTGAGAATCCCAGCCAAAATTATAAACATCACAGCCAAGACTGCTCTATCATTCTACCCAGTGTCAAGTATATTCTGCAACAAGTATTGTTTACTCAGCTGTGACCTCTTTTTCTGCCATTTACTTTGTGGTCTGGCAAATAGTATAAACACTACTGGATATCAAAAGTATGCAAGTGATAATGTTGAACTCCTTCAAAGAGAAAGAAGGAAATGCATCGGGCTAAGTATGAAAACTACGAGGTTTATCATGATTCAAGTTGCCCTCTGCAAATGAAAGACAGCTTCAGAAGGTAAAGACGAACAGATGACTTTGGTTTTGTGAAAGTCATGTGACAGAATGAAGGACATCATAAAGATCACTGCAAACTGGGACAACTGAGCAAATATGTTATGGAATCTATCTGGAAGAAAACAGGACAGAAGAAAAGTTACGATTTCAGAGGATGTGAAAATAAAGGAATATGGATTGCTACAGTATGAAACTAGAATACATCTCCACAGAGAGTGGTTCAAAGCTTCTTCTGGGCTCTATAGCACTGATTTGGCTGATGCTTCTTTTGAATTTGTGCTTCTCTGTATCCCAATTCCTCACAGAGACTGTGTGTACACAGATGCCCACTCTAGTAGGGGATGGTTTAAATAAAAATGGTAATCCTTAAAAAAGAAAAACTAGCACTTAAAATGTATAGATTTGTAAATATCATCAAAACAAATTTTAAGTTAAAAAAAATTTTACAAGAAAACAGATATGGTATAACCGCACATCTTTTAAAAGCCTAGAACTATATAGATATATCTGCATTTTCCTCTTTACTTATATCTATATGCTATGAAAAGCTGTAGAAGGATACATGCTAAATTTTAACATGCACATAAAGGGAAATGAGTGATTGGAGGTGAAGTTGAGGTTGAAATTTAAAATAATACTGCATTCTACTTTATATGTAAGTATTGTTTGAATTTGTTGAACAAATTTGTACTTAAACATAGAAATATATTGGGGTACCTAGATGGCTCATCAGCTGAGCATCCAACTCTTGATTTCAACTCAAATCATAATCTCAGGGTCATGGGATCAAGTCCCATGTTAAGCTCTGCCCTCATCAGTACCTGCTTGTCCCTCTCCCTCTACTCCTCCCCACAACCCCTCTAAAATAAATAAATAAATAAAATCTTTTAAAAATTTAAATATAGAAATGTATAGAATAAAAGGGTATATTCTCTATTTTGACTGATGCATCCTTTTTGGAACCATTTAATGCTTTACTTTAATAAAAACCTATCATGATACTTATAACAAAATTCAAGAATGTTATAATAACAATTATTATATCATTTTATTTGCTGTCATGGAATTGAAAACACATGGCAAATGGCCTATTTTTTCAGAATATTAAGAATATATATTATTGTTATCCTTAGTAGTATAGACTCTAGCTCTTACCACCTGAAACTTGTTCTGGTTGAACTTCTGAAGAACAAGAGAATCCTTAAAGAGAGAGAAAAACAGAGACAGGTAAAGAGAGACAGAGACAGACAGAAAAAGAAAAATTATGCTCCATTGAAGAGAATCATTTACGTTTGGTTAAGCAATCTATAGGATTTTCTACTAGAAGAGTAAGTAAAAGCCACATTATTAATATATTGCCAAAACTTCTACAGAATTAGCCTAACCAGTGTAATATTAACCAGTAAAGAAAATCTTTCTGTTTATCTTTAAGAAATTACTTTCTCCAAACTTGAGCTGAGTTAAAATTTTTATATTTGTTTCTTCTTTTTTTGATCATAATGTGGGAATGTGGGCAAATGCAATTTCTTGTAAGAGTCAAAAAGAAAAAAGTGGTTTCTAAAATGCAGTATGTGAACAATGGTAATAACAAAATGTCAACTAGAAAAGTATATTGTCTCTTCATTTAAGCATCATCACAAAAGAAAGTTCATTTATTTGTTTGAAGTCATAAGGAAACTGACAGTAACATGAGATATTTCTTCAATCCAAAAAAATGAAAATTAGATATTTAAAAACACTGAATATCTAAAGTTGTTGTTTCATTTAACGCATTACAATTTACTTCCCCAGACATAATGATGGGCTTCCTATTCATTGAGTGAGCAGTATTTAACCAGAAATATTCAGAGCCTTGAGATTTCTCATTAATCATGATCATCATTTCTCTACCCCCAACCCCACCTCCAAAAATCACTGTTCAGTGGTTAAAAACCAAAACCAGGAGATTTAAAATTGGCCAACTGAGTTTAACAAACAGATTCAAAATCTATTTATTTCAATACTGTTTCTTCTGTTGATATTCATATTTTTCAGGTTCTTGTTTAAATTATACTCCACCTATTACCTAAGTTATACTGGACAAGTTACTTAACTTTTCTGGGCCTCAGTTTCTCATATGTTAAATAGAAATACTGATTGTAACTAGAAAGGACAGTGATAAAGATTAACATATCTAATGTGTTCAGAATGGTACATGCTACATAAGTGCAAAGAATGTCTTTATTGTTGCTGTTGTTTGTCATCATGGTTATTGTTGTTGTGGACATAAAGAGACCAAATACCTTTGCTCGTAAGTTTTCTCTCTTGACTTACTGATGTACCCAGGGGAGAACATTAGTTGGATCCGAAAAATCTCAACCTGACAAGAAGAAGAGCTTATAGTTCACAGATTCCAGAACATTCTTAAATAATCCAGATGATCTAAAAAACAAAACAAAAAAATGAACAAACAAAAAGCAGAAACAAACTCATAAGTACAGACAACAAACTGATAGTTATTAGAGGAGAGCGGGTAAGGGGATGGGCAAAATGGGTGAAGGAGAATGGGAAATACAGGCTTCCAGTTGTGAAATGAATACGTCATGGGAATAAAAGACACAGCATAGGGAATATAGTCAATAGTATTGTAATAACTTTGTATGGGGACAGATGACAGCTACACTTATGGTAAGCATAGCATAATGTATACAGTTGTCAAATCACTGTGTTTTACACCTGAAACTTATGTAACATTCTGTGCCAACTGTACTTCAATTAAAAGAATAATAAAATAAAATAAAATAGATTGAATTACTTAAGTCACCTGTACATGTTTTGGAGGATACATTTCTCCAAATAGAGCTTTGGGGGATGAGAAGAGCTTTATGTTTCTATTAGTCTCTAAAGCTCTCCTTTTTAGACTGTTAAACTCAATTTTGGAGAGAATAAAAAATGGAAAATTTTGCACACTGATTTTTGTGTTTCATTTATAATCACTGAAATATATTTTATTGTACACTGAAGACAAGGATGACAGGATGCTGCCCTGGCCACCTTTAGGTTTTCTTCCCATCTGGGTTTTTTGATTTTTTGACTTCACTTGCTTTCTAAACACCTACTCTCTTAACCCCAAGTTATCCTAGCTAAACTATTTAGTTTGACTTTGACTGCTTATCAGAGGTCAATGCAAAATAACAACAAAAAAAAAAAACCCTAACTTGATAGGCAATTGCTCTCCTTCTCATTAAATTCTGGGTTCTAAAAAGATAAAGAGATTGCACAGAAATGGCCCAGAATTGCTAGTGATAAGCAAAAACAGCAATTCTGAATACATTATGATTTGCAGTATTTTAAGGTGCTTCCTGTTTAATTATTGCATTTTTTTAAGGACAGTGTTTTATTGACAGCACCATTTCTGATATTTATCAAATCACAAAATAAACTGAAATATGGCATTCTTTCCAAGCCATGAAATTATCACTAGAGCAATTCCTCAAATGGTTGGAAAGAGTAGATGTACACACATTCAAGGCCTTTACAAATGACATTGGCAAAATATGTCACCTATAAAGATAAAAATGAAAGCGTCAAAATATACCATGCCTTTATATCTGAGAGAAAAGAAAAAAAAAACATTTAAAAACATTTTATATTAGGAGCATTTTGTTTTCCTTTGATAAAATTTCTTACAAAAATTTTCTAAATAATAAATTAGCCAAAGATTATATATCTTTATAAATATAAATGGCAAGCAAATAAACACAGGAAAAGAAAAAGCAATTGGTAAAATATAAATTTATTCCACTTCTTTAAATGTCAGTATTTTTTATTTTTCTCTATCCAGATCAGGATGTATCAAAAAATCCCAAAAAGTACAACTTAGCATATAACAGAAGTTTTTAAATTGTCCAAAAATTATTTTTAAATGTGGGATTAAAAAAAGATGATACAAACTATTCAACAAAAGATATTAGATTTTTTTTTCTGAATAGTAAACTTTTCTAAGTTCTACTCACATCATAAAACACATCAGAATAAATTCCATATCCATTAAAGAAATAGCTATAAATATTAAAACCATGAAAAAGTGGTATCTGGATAGCACAGAACTTTCACATCACAAAATCATTCCACCAAAGGAAAATAAAGAAATAAATAAAATTTTCTACAGCTCACAAAAAGACAACATTAAAATTCTGCAGAGCAAGGAGGAGAAGATGGCAGCAGAGAAGGAGAACTCCAAGCTCACCTCATCCCACAAATACAACTAGATAATTATCATATCATCCTAAATACCCCAGAAATTGATCTGAAGTCTGGTAGAACAAACTCAGCAAGTAAAGGTAGAAAAGAGGCCACACTGAAGAAGGTCAAGAAGTGTGGAGACGCTGCTTGGGAGAAAAAAGGATCATGGCTACTGTGGTGGGGAGAGAGACACAGTCACAGAGAAGTGTGAGAGACAAACACACAGGGTCGTGGTCAGGGGAAATGAATCCCCATAGCAACTGGCTTGGAAAGCAAGAGGGCCTGAATTTCATGAGTTTTTGCAACAAGCAAGGCTTCAAACTTGGAGTTTTATAGGTCAACATGCCTGGTTCTGAGAGAACTTATAGAACACTGGGGCTGCTCTTAGAGAAAAGCACAGGGCAAAGAGCCCCCAAACAGACAGCATGGAAACAGCAATCTGAAGAACACCTGGGGCACAAAGTGCAGAGGTTAGTTGCTCATCTCAGAGTGTGTTCCAGAGAGGCAGCATTCACACAGAGACTCCTGTGGGAACAAAGGAACTATCAGGCGCCACTTGCTTCCCCTGCCCCTCAGGATAAGCACAGAGCCATCTGTGGGAAACAGCACAGCAGGATACCAGCTGCTTAACTTGCTTACACCAATCCCAAAGAAACAAATTAATGACCAATCCCTGGCCACCTGCTTTCCAGAAGAATCACCTCCCCAGTCACACTTGCCCTAGTCCCAGCACAGCAGGCCCTCTTCTCCAGAAGACCAGTCTAAATCCCTGGCAATACCACATCTCCTGACCTGGGAGTTTTGCTAGGCTTTGGTTCTAATAGCAGCAGTGACAGGTCTCATTTCATAAGCAAACCAGAGCACACCTAGTTAAAAGGCATCACACTCAGGCCAAGTACCAACATTGCCCATACCAGGTAAAGAGGGCCTCTGAACACAATTGGCCTGAAGGATAAAGTGGCCAGGACACAACAACAGAGCATATGCAGCAAACATGGGAGACACTCCAGGAAGTGCCAAGCTCTCAGGAATAGAAGACATTACACTGCAGGACACTAAAGGACCTCTTCTTCATAAAGCCATTGCCCTCGAGAGCTAGAGACACAGCCAACTTTCTTAACACATGGTAATAGCCATAGAGACTTAGACAAAAATGAGAAGATGGAGGAATTTGTCCCAAATGAAAGAAGAGGATAAGACTATGACCAGGGTTCTAAGCAGAACAGATATAAGTAACATGCCTGATGGAGAATTTAAAGCAACAAGCATAAGGATACTCAATGGACTTGGGAAAACGGTGGAGAACATCAACACAACCATTTACATAGAGATAAAGGATAACAGCAGAGATAAAGGGCTCAGTAAAAACTAAAGAAACACATTTGATGGAATGAACATCAGGCTGGAAGAAGCAAAGAAACAAATTAATGACCAAGAAAACAGAAAAATGAAAAGTAATCAAACTGAATAAAAGACAGAAAGAAGAATTATATAAGAGAATATATGAGAATGACTTAGGGAACTCAGTGACTTATATAAGAGAATATATATAAGTGAATTATATAGGAGAATATATGAGAATGACTTAGGGAACTCAGTGACTCCATCAAATGTAATACCATTGGTATTGCTTAACTGACTGAGCCACCCAGGCACCCCAAGATTTTACTGTTTTGAATCAAAAATGTTAGCAATTTTTTTTTTTTAAATAACAAAGTTGGCAGGGGGTAGTATGATTATCACACTGATATACTCTGTGACTATAGTGTAAGTTTCCACAGGTTTTCTGGAAAATAATTGGTTGTGTTAAAATCTTGAAATTTTCTGAGCTTTGATGCATAAAGTTTGCCTTTAGAAATTTATCCTAAAATACAGAGAAAAGAATAATATAACTATCAAATTTAATAATTACTAAAAATAAAAATAAAGAACCCATGTATTTACTATCAGAGAAATGTCTAAATAAAACAAAGAACACCTATATTATGAATATTGTAAACCTTTTTTTAAAAGATTTTATCTGTTTATTTATTTATTTGAGAGAAAGCACACAAGCAGGGGGAGGGGCAAAGGGACCAGCAGATTGCCCAATGAACACCTCACATGGGGCTTGATATGGGACTGGATCCCAGACCCTGAGATCATGACCTAAGCTAAAGTCAGATGCTTTAACTGATTGAGCCACCCAGGCGCCACTGGAATATTATGAACCTTAAATGATAGTGTCACAAAAATTTTAATAAAGTGGGAAAATGTTCACAAATGTTATATTGTGAAATAAGAAAGTTATATATATATATATATATATATATATATATATATATATATATAAATTGATTTTTTTTTAAGTGTCTGGGAAGTGAGTGAAAGGAAGGATATGTGTTCTCCTTGTGTTCTAGGAGCAGCAGCAGACAGCAGGCAAGTAATTTCAGTCACAGTTCTCTGTATTAGGGCCAAAAGAAACCTACTGAAGACCAACAGACCCACAATGGGAAGCAGGCGAACAAACATGAGGAAGAACAGATAATCCTCAGATTGAATCCAAGGCTCCCTGACTAACATGACTGCTGTTCATCCACAAAGAGGAACTTCAGTTTTAGTTGGGATAATTCAGTGTGTTGGAGAAGAATTAAGTCAGGAGGCAAGTTTTCATGCCACCCTGCTACAATCTATGTTGATTTTTGCAAAGGACTCAGTTTGCAGCCTTGGATCCCTCTTCCCCTTCAATCCCACAAAACTACTTAAAACCTCTTGAAATATCCTCTAGCTACCTTATGGATTTGCTACTACACACAAGTTCCTTAATAAGCTTGTTAGGCTGAAACATTCACATCCAAAATACAACTGCTCAAAATGCATTGTGACTAAAACCCTTCTATTGAGGGGTAATAATGTCTTCATGAGCCAATGCATATTTAATGGGTGGTACTGGGTATTGTTTTTGTACTAATATTAATTTAATGAGCACTTCTGTTTGTTACAGATTAGCTAATACATTTTTTATTTCCTATACTTTGGGTCAGGCCCTTAAGTAATTGGCCTCTAGACAATTTCACATGCAATGCAGTTTTTTAATGGAGGTCTAAATAAAGTGTGGTATTAAACAGTCTGCTTATGAAAGAAAACTTCTAATCTGATATCTGCATCAGATGATGTACCCTGGAGGGTTGCCATCTGCTTCATGTATTTTTAATAATCTCAAGATTAGGTTACAACAGTTCAGATCTACAGTGTTCTTGGTTTTATTTAGTTGTGAGTTAAAATGAGTGACTGTAAAACCACAAGCAGCAACTCCATATGACTGAAAGGGATGTGGGGTGAAAACCCTCAATAAACTTATAATGTCCTTAAAAACAACATATAGGGGCACCTGGGTGGCTCAGTGGGTTAAAGCCTCTGTCTTCAGCTCAGGTCATGATTCCAGGGTCCTGGGATCGAGCCCCGCATCGGGCTCTCTGCTCAGTAAGAAGACTGCTTCCTCCTCTCTCTCTCTCTGCCTGCCTCTCTGCCTGCCTCTCTGCCTGCCTCTCTGCCTACTTGTGATCTCTGTCAAATAAATAAATAAAATCTTTAAATATATATATATATACCTCAAATATGAGCTTAATTGGAAATCAACAAAAGTGACAGAACTTTTGCTTTAAGAACTTGATGAAATTTTACAATATTGAGGCAGCTTTGATTGAAAATATTAGTTGAAAAATTTAAAATTTATTTAAATATTGAGTTTTTAAAACAAGAAAAAGCTGGGTCACCTGGCTGGCTCAGTTGGAAGAGTATGCAACTCTTAATTTTATGGTTATGAGTCCAAGCCCCGTGTTGGGGGTAGAGATCACTTAAATAAATAAAACATTTATAGGAGTACCTGGGTGACTCAAGTCAGTTGAGCATCTGCCTTCAGCTCAGGTCATGATCTCAGGGTCCTGGGATCGAGCCCCACATCAGGCTCCCTGCTCATCCGGGAACCGTCTCCCCCTAATCTCCTCCCGCCCCTCCCACTCGTGCTTTCTCTCTCTCTCTCTAAAAAAAAAAAAAAATAATAATAATAATAATAATAAAATCTTTTTTAAAAATAGGGTCGCCTGGTTGGCTCAGTTATTAAGTGTCTGTCTTTGGCTCAGGTCATGATCCCAGAGTCTTGGGATCGGGCCCCCACATCAGGCTCTCTGCTCAGCGGGGAGCCTGCTTCTCCCTCTCCCACTCCCCCTGCTTGTATTCTTTCTCTCACTGTGTCTCTCTGTCAAATAAATAAAATCTTTAAAAAAATAAATAAATAAGATGTAGTAATGGAAAGTTGATAGGCCCAAAATAATATTCCTGCTCCTCCTAAAAAACTATATAAGGGAATATCAAACCTTCTTAGTGAGTATGTCAGGCACAGAGGATACTACTTTATCTCTTTTAGATCACTGGACCAGTATTTCACTAAAGGACAACGAAAGGTCATCCCAAGTGATTTAGAGAATTAATGCCTGCTGACAAAATGATTCATTCACTCCCAGAGAGAAAACCACAACTGGGAAAATACACAGAGCATCTTTCTGTGATCTTGCCATTTATTTTCTGTGTAGAAATAGCAATTTTTTGTTTACATTTTAAATTTCCTCCCTTCAGCAGAATATCTTTTCTTAACTCATTATAATTGGTAGTAAAAAAACCACATTCTGTGTCAGTGCAGTTTTAAACTGGGATATTATCTGACAGAATATGTTTAGTAAAATTATTAGGCACATCATAATTAGACATATTACAAATTTAAAAATTAAAAATTGTATTTAAAAATCCTAAATATTACTTTTCTGTGTATTTTAGTATTCTTATTGAAGAAATTCATTTTCATTTCTACACTAAAAAACACAGAATGAAGTTAAAGGAGAAATGTGAAAACATTTCTACACGCA
This sequence comes from Mustela lutreola, assembly GCF_030435805.1. Taxonomy (NCBI): domain Eukaryota; kingdom Metazoa; phylum Chordata; class Mammalia; order Carnivora; family Mustelidae; genus Mustela; species Mustela lutreola. The sequence continues at coordinate 31,594,934 of NC_081302.1, forward strand.
CCCCTCAAAGAAAATCACTTAACAGCAATTGATGTTGATGTACTGTCTTCCACTTATATATATCATTTATATATAAAATTAAAATCATGATATGCTTTTGATGGACTCACTACATAACTATTTTGTTCAGTTAATATTAACTATTCTTTAATGTCATTTCAAATGACCATGTCATATGGCATCCCACTGAACAATTTCTTTAACTCTCCATTGCTGCCTATTTATGTTGCTTTCAGTATTTCACTCTTACTAATAACATACTTTTACAGAACTATTCATTCAGCTTTCTGAATGGACTCATTATAATTCCTAAAGGCAGAAAACAATGGGCTCAAGAGACCCTTGTTACATATTACTAAATTATTTTCCATTTGGATTCTAATAAATTAGATTGACTGGCAATATAAAATCTCACCCCTATCTCATCAGCATTAAGCACACTATTATTATTTTTTAAAATACATGTTACTCTGGTGCTTGAAAAAATATTTTATGAATTGGTATTATCATGAGCGTCAACTCATTCCCACATGTCTGCCCATGTGTATTTATTCTTCTATAAATGTTTTTGTTCACTGTTCAAAGTTTTCTTAGTCTTTAGAAAATTGCTTTCTCATGTTTGTCTTTTCTTTACCTATGGGTATTCAACTTTTTCTGTACTGCTTAAAGGTGGAAAAAAATTAAAACAATATCAGTTATATTGCAACGAGCATGAAAGAAAGGCATGGAGAGGCTTCATATCGTCTCTCAGTTTAAAGCCAAGGCATTTCTGTGTAGCTCAAAGCTTATGTTCTATTTAAAAGAGAGAAGAGCAAAAGGAAGCTAGAAGGAACTCACAAGTAAAATTATATATTTAAGGTACTTTTTTATAACATTTTTTTATTTTACAGATAAATAAATTCAGGCATGTAAAAGCTGGTTCATGATATGACCAAGACTAAAGACTGGGCCACTGGACCTCAGATTAATATTAACTCACATTTGGAGAGACAGAATCTTCTAGATCCCTTTGGCACTGTGCCTCAGGCCTGTTCCAGTCAAGAGCCAGAGAACAGTGTTGATTTGGGTATGGGGGAAATGGTATTAAATCCATGGAGTGGAGAACAGAGCCAAACTGCCTTTTGTCCCTCTCTTCTTTGCATAGAAGACTTGACTGATGTGCAAAGTATAAATAATATGCTGAGATATTCTGGTTGATTTTTGTCCTAGGGCTTAAGATTTGGCCAACTCACTGCGCCAGAAGGCAGCATGACAAAAACTGATTTGAATGAGACACTGCCTAAAATGGTTATGATACAAACCTGATTAAAAAGATTTTGGTAAAACCCCAATGAACTTTCATTTCTGATGAGGCAATATTTAAAGAAGAGTACTTAATAACAGAGAAAGAAATTATAATAATTGAATCAAGGCACAATCAGCAAATGCTTGCACTGGGAACCTACCTGGTTCTTGAAAATTCCTGTTTTGATAAACCCAACTATGATTTCCAAATCTTCTGGTATTCTTATGAGTTTGTGTTTCTTCTTGTACAAAGATAGCTAATAGGTTATATTATATGTTTCAATTCAAATCATCTGAATCATTGTACATAGAATAATTCTGAGTCAGCAGTAGGAAACATCAGAGTTACAATGATCATCAGGCCATGTCTGCCATCTGTCCAGCAGAGGACAGCAATAGCCACACACTGGTCACGTCTCTGTGCCACCACCAATAATCAGGAAATGGTGTTGATCGACCTAAAAAAAGTAGAGACCAACCAGTTTCCCTGCATTGTATGTATAGCAGGCTTAATGAACTACACACCACATCCAGATCCTGTTCCGAGACACCTTATAGAAAAATAAAAGCCATCTCAAAGCTTTCTTCCCAGGACTTACTTTTAAATCTCCTTTAAAAGAAGTATAATTTCTAATTTAACTTCTTAGTTATTTCCTTTACAGACTTATTTCAAAACTGTTCTCCAACATTTTGTACCTATGATGACAAAAAGGCTTTTTCTTGGTCCTCTCCAGTTCACAGTGAGTTCAAACTGGCATGAACAATCACCATAGTTATAATTATAGCAGTTAATCCATTCTACCTTCCAGAAGCACTAATTGTTAACAGTTATGAACTGTTAGTTATTACTAATATCTGTTAAGTGAAACAAAAATAAAACCCCCAAATAAGAGTTATAGCTCTCAAGAAAAAATAAATTGTAATTGAAATACAAATATAGCCCTGAAATAGCTTTTACATTTATCAGGAAAAAGTAATTTGTACTTTTGAAAATATACAATTTACTAACAGCTCCTATAATCACAGCCTTTCTCCATTGAGCATAGAGCACATGCTCATAACTTTGTAGTCTGGCAGTTCATTGAACCAATCTTTTTTTTGTTGCTGCAATTTACATCTTGATTTTAACACTCATATATTCTAAAAGGACATGAGTGAATAAATTGAGTTTTATTCCTTAAGGTATCTTCATATTCAACTCATGTATCCCTTTTGAAGTAAAATCCATCCATACATTACTATTTCCAGCACACATACTAAAATTTTCAAGGCACATGTCAGGCCCCTGGAAGAAAATAACTCATTATGATGCCTGTAAAAAATGTCTTCTGAATCCATTCACCCAGATCTCTTCTGATTTTCAAACCCACATTTCCAACCTTTGTGTAGACAACTGCATCAATGCCGATGGTCCCCCTTTTTATTGAGATATCACTAACCACATTTAGCTTCTGGTTCTCATTCTTCCTTTTTCCATTTATCTCACATAGTAAGTCATCAAGTCCTTTTCCATAATATTATTACACCCCTTATTCCTGTAAAGAATCACAACACTAAGCACCAAATCAGGAGACTGAATCCAATTATCAGCCCCAGTCTATATTCTCGAGTACAAAATGCACATGACAGATATTCATATATGAAACCCTGGGAGATTGCACTCAGCATCTCAGTTTAAAGACTCTGAGTCCACGGGATCTCTTGAAACAATTCTCATCATCCACTGCCACTCCCATAACCCTACTAAGCCCAGAGGTCAGTGGAAGGAACAGATGGCAGAGATTTCAGGGTTCCTTCCTTCCTTCGTCTTCATTTATAGACCGCAATGAGAAATTTCAAATGGCAAGTCCTTTCCCCAACACCAGCAGTGCCCTTTTGGAAAACTCCTTAAAACTTATGAGCACATAGCTTTCTCTCACCACCAACCTCCACCCTAAACAAAGACACTGGAAAGACAGTACACACCAGAGGGTCTCAAGAGGGACACCCCGCCCCCATTTTTATCCTAAGTGAAAACTATTTGTCACACCTTGCCTCCAGAGCTTGTGAAATGCATCTGCATTCTCCAATACAAGGAACCAGTGCTCCTTGGAATGGAAAGGAAGTAACTCTTTTGGGGACTAGGACAGTAAATATACAAGATGAGCCTGAAGTCATCTTATAGAGCCAGAAAGTAAAAAAATACCCCCCCAAATAATAATAATCACAATGATGGAGATATGTCAGAGGGACTCACAGGGACATCAGACGTGCAGAACCAGGAGATGACAGGACACACAGATCCATGAGACCAGATCTGACATGGAGAGCTAAGAAATGAGGTGGGCACACAACCTCCAGTGAGTTAACTCAATGACTGCTTGTCTGGAATAAGACGGGTAGACGCACCAGCTACAGGAACCATCCTATAAGCTGTCAGGTCACCACCATTCTTAAATCGGTTTTATCGTCAAAAAGCACAGAGAGGAATCAGACTTTCATCCCAAATCGTCTCAAGCTTTTGACTTGGAGTGACAGCTCAGAGTGATGGAAGAGGCAAATTAGCTTCCGATTTGTTCTACTAAAGAAGTCATCTTTTTAGGACTAACTTTGTGGAGAAAAGTCCCTGACTGTAGAGAGAGCCAAGGTGGGAAATGAAAGTGGAATACATATGGAGGTGATGTATAAACTCCTGTTTCCCAAACCCTAATCCAGCCCCTTTCAGCCCTCTATACCATACACGCTTCTGACCTCAGCAGTAAACTATTTCTACATTATGCAATATTCACTGAGAAACACAGAGCAAATATACACCCATATGTGCGTGTTCTGTCTTGAATAAACAACAGATCTAATAGTACAAGAATAATTGTATTACGTTTCTAAAAATTTCATGAGGAAATGAGTCTCTGGTTTATAAGTAGATGTGTCTGTATCTTACAATGCTGCTGCAATTCTTGCATCATTTTTTCCACAAGATTATATGTATTTTTTTTTAGATTTACACTTCAGACTGTAGAGAGAAAGTAGCCCCTGAAGTTTGATGTCATTGAACCATGGAAGAGACAGAATCTCAGATCAGTTAATCAATCAAGAGATCATCATCCTTAGCCTCTCTGGTTCATCTGGAAGTTGAGGAATGCAAAGGTCCAAAGGGGAACTCTCACTAGATGGAGGCAGTGGGGTGGAGAACTTGTCAAGAGCTTATTTTATCCATGGGAATGGACCAGGTCTAACAATGTAGAGCAGGGGTCAGCAAACTTACAGCCTGCAGGCAAAATTTGGCTTTGCGTAAATTGATGTCCTAATGCTTTGCTGAAACACAATCCATTTATTGATACATTGTCTATAGCTTCTTTCACAGCAACTACAAAGTTGAGCAGTTGCAAAAGAGACAATAGGGCCCACAAGACTAATATATTCATTACTAGTCCTTTACAGAAAAAGCTTGCCCATCTCTAATGTAGAGAAGGTGCAACATACTGTTACCTAGAAGATTCATAGTGTCATCCTAGGACTGTTTTCCTTTTTATTCCTGATTTTTTTCATAACCAATATTAAAAAAATATTCCACCACGTCTCGGTTATATAGTAAAGCAAGAGCAAAGTCCTTTCTCTAAACTGGGGCCAGAAAGTTGAAGGACAAACTGTGCCCCTGGAGGTGACAATGGGAATAGCAAATAATCCCAAGGGGATGGTGACAGCCTCAGAGTGCAGTTGGACCATGAGATTCTTCTCCAGTGCCAAACTCCAAAGGCGGTGTTTCTTCCGAACAACAAAGATGTATTTATTTATTTGCTCTTTCACTTTTCTAATCAGCTACATTGGGATAAGATAACACCTTAAAAAAATTCACTAACTTTATGCATATAGCCTTAAATATGCACGGTGTCACACCACCACATGTAGTATCAAACAGTGCCATCACCCCAAAAGTTCATTCATATTCTTTGTAGTCAATACCTTCCTTCACTTCCTGGCCCCAGTGACCAGCAATCTGCGTTCTGCCACCATAGTTTTACCTTTTCTATTTTTTATATAAATGGAAACATAAAATATAGCTTTTTAAAATGAAAACTGCATATATTTAAGTCATACAGCATGTTGGACACACACGCATACACACAGAGTGAAATAATTACTACAGTGTGCTAAGTGAAATAAGCCAGACACAGAAAGGAAAAGAAAAAAACAAACCCTACTTGATCGCACTTCCATGTGGAATCTAAAATAAAGTTGACTACATAGAAGCAGAGAGTAGGACCATGGTTATCAGAGAGAAAAGAGTTGGGGGACTTGGGGAGATATTGGCCAAAGCTGCAGCTATGCAGGATGAGTCAGTGTAGAGACTCAATAAAAACCACGAGGACTACCACTAATAATCCTCATTAGATATTGAAAATCTGCTAATAGATTTCACATACTCTCATAACATCAAAAAAATGGTAACTGAAGTCAGGATATGGTATATTAATTAGCTTGACTGCAGTAATCATTTCACTATGTAAAAGACAGTGTTTCTTTAGTCTTATTGTGTCTTTATTTATAGTTTATTTCTGACATATTTATGAAAAAATAAAGAAGTTTCCAACAACAAACCACAAAAGATAGAATTGTTTTAAGGGAAGACTGAAGAGGAGATCCAAAAATCACAGAATAGCCTTTCACTAAGAATCATATTCCCAGCTGACCACATACTCAGAGCAAGCTCTATCTTCAAAGCACTACTGCTAAAACTACAGTAATATAATCAGGACACAGTCTGCCAGATGATAATACTATTTACAATCCTAGATTCTGTTATAAAACATGAATGGTCTTCCTGTGTGTTTAGTAGGGCTAGCTCTCCTTCTCATTTTCTATTCACTCACTCATTCATTCAACAAACATTCTCCAGTCAGTCCCGTTTGGGCACCTGCATTCCAGGAAGCACAACCACAGCACAAGTCAAACTCTTTCTGGAATTTTCCTGGGGCATGTAGTAGGCTCCTATGCCCAGGCAGAAGTTTCCCAAATGTACATAAGATAAAACTATTTACAAAGTGCTGACTTTGTCAATACTGATGAGCTCAAAGAGCATTTCCCATGTTCTCTGCCTTTTGAAAATGAGCTTAGAGAGTGGAGCAAACATGAGCAACCAAGAAAGAAAGAAAGAAAAGAAAACAGTAGATATTTGACAGGAAACTGCTTCCATTTTTGAGAGGAATGTTAGAAGAAAGACATCTCAGTGAGGAAAGCAGAGGAAGTAGGCACTGGCTAAAGGGACAAAAAATATTAGACAAGTTAGTGAGAAAATAGTAATTAATCTACTCACTGTGTCTGGGGAAGAATTATACAGTCTGAGCTTTTACAGGGTCTCCTAGAAAGAGGAGGAAATTAAGTCAGTAAACGAAGACTCTGCCGGCCAAATATCACCATTCCTTCAACAACTCAGATAAAAGCATCATTACTGGGGCACCAAACTGAACAGGCCTCCACCATCATTTTCTCCAGAGCCTTGCTTATCCATCCTGGGAGTAGCTTCAGCTCAGGTGCCCTAACCTACAGGGTGGGTAGCCTGCATGCTTCATGGTGGCAGAGACACTCGGGGCAAATGAGATGATGTTATATCTCAAAACATTCAGTTAACATTTAATAATTTTAAAATGAAATAGTTATATTTCATTTTTTAAAATCTTGATGAAATGTAATATGAAAGCCCCTTACTATGGAAGCAGAATCCATTCAGATGTGCTACAATAAGGTCCTCAACCGCATTCAGCTGTGCAGGGAAAAAGGAAGAGTTAGTGAGAGTAAGAACTGGTGTGTTAGCTTGAGTCTCTAAGGTGATCAAGAGAGAAAACAGAAACTTGTGACCAGAATGAATGCTCTTGTAAGGAAAGAAAGAAGAATGAATGCTGCTGAAATCATAAAAGCTGATTATTTGTTTAGATAAAAGGAAAGAACTTCAAGTAGATTTCTTTTTTTTTCTTATTTTTATAACCCACACTTAGCTTTCTATTCAAAGCTTCCTAGTCTATACTTGTTTCTATAGAATCAAATATACTTAAAGTTAAGTGGTGAGCTTTAATATAAATCAGTCACTATGTAATTACTCAAAAGCCATGTTCATAACCATAAAGGAAACTACAAAGCTCTCTAAAACTCCTTGCATGCCGAGAAAACATTTATTTCTTCCAGGGTATCGTTTTTTTTTTTTTCAAATTATGTTCAGGCTTGCTAGATTTTCATGGAGATTTTCATAAACAAAGCAGGGTTTCAAATGGTTTTGTGAAATTCTATAATTTTCTAGAGGATATATTTCTGACTTGTTCCTTTTTATTTTTCTGCTTCCAAATTACATTTTCATTTATACTTGTTGCTCTGCAGTTTCCCCTCCTTCCAAAGCAAGTGATGAGTGAACCGTTTTGTAAATATTTATTGAATAGCTAGCATGGCAGCCAACATAGTGTCTGGAAAATACTGCTCAAAAAAACAAAAACAAAAAACAAACAAAAAAAAACTACTGAATGCAGCTGGAATACGTGGCTATTCTGAGGGCACCCCATAGCACTTTGGGAATAGGAAGTATACGAAAAGCAGGTTCTATATCTAGTCAGGTCTAGAAAACAGAAAAGTCTCATGGAAGTTCAGAGCAGGCAAGACACTCCCTGTGGGGGTATCAGAGATGCACTCTGACAAAGGAGGCCTTTGAGCCTGAACTGAAGATCTCTTCAGAATCTGGGTCTGTGGAGGCACAGGCTAAGGCCATCATGGGCTGAAGAGGACATGGAAAAGCCCAGAGTTGCCAGTTAAAAGACAAAGAATTCTACACAGAGACTGAAAGAAGGAATAACATAAAGGCAGGAGAGAAAGCGATCGACTAGATGCTCAGTTAAGCACATCTCAGTCCTGCAGGGAGACTGTGTTGAGCACCTACTGGATAGATCCAAGAACTACTCATGCACAGACAAGTGAAACAAAATTTCTGTTCCTGAGTTACTCCCAGTTAAATGGTGGAGAGCAACACATAATTCAATGTTATCAATATAAGTATTATGATAAAGGGAGGCACAGAGGTGAAACAGCTGACTTCGGGGAGGCTTCCTGGGAAGACAGAAATGAAACTCAACCTTGAAGGATAAACAAGAGGCTTTCAGGCCAGTTGGGAGGCATGGGTCAGGAGGCCCTTCTGATCCAAGTAAAAATTTGCATGTGCAGGCAGTGAAGTGAGGTTTCTTAAAATTGTATTTCAACACGCTCTTCCAACATGGATTATTAATAACAGACCTATTTATATTGTGTTATTAGCACTTACTTTATAAGTAGAATATTAAGTTTTCATTCACTCTACAAATATTTATTGAACCAAGCTTGGTCCCACAGTGTTCTCTGCTCTTTTAATTCCTCCCTGACTTATCTTGTGTAGTACTCTCTGCCCACATTCCAGTCTTCACCGTCTGTACCCAGCAAACTGCTATTGGCCCACCAAAGCCATCTACCCAGAGCCCATCATTTTAATGAAACCTGTGCTAATACTTCAAACAAATTCCTCCACCTCTTTTCAGTACCCCACACACTGCCTTTGTATTATCTCATTATACCCACCTCATTTGCCCTACAGAATCACATTTATACCCCAATTTTTATAGGAACAGATATTGTGTTTTATTACTTTGAATTCTATACAAGACTACAACAATGCTTTGCACCACCAGCTTTTGTTGAAATGAGTTGTCAAGACCATTCCAAGAATAAATCAAATACATGTATGGGTCAATACTGTCCCTACTTCCAGGTCTATGCATGATCCATATATTTCTATATACAGATCCTTACATAAACAACTATTGACTTATATAAAACAGTATCTTCAGCAATACTTTCTGTAGTATTTATACTACTTTTCTCCAAGGTATTTATCTGTAAAATGGAGATACTAGAGAAATGAAACCTTGGAAACCATACTAGAAGGGTGACAAAGCTATATGACTCCAAGTATGACATTATGGAAAAGAAAAAATTATAGTGGAAAAAAAAGTAGATCAAAGTTTCCAGGGTTTGTGCATCAGGTGTGAACTTTGATTGCAAAGGGAAAAGTGGGGTGTGATGGGGTGTGATGGGGGGCTGATGAATATGTTCTAAATCTTGACTGTTGTAGTAATTGCATGACTTTATATATTTACCAAAAGCCATTGACTCTATTCTTAAAATGTATGTATCTTAAAATATACAACTTATACCTCAATAAAGATATTTTTAAATATATATTATACTAAGTGTGGTTTTGATTTGTATTTCCCTGATGCCGAGTGATATGGAGCACTTTTTCATGTGTCTGTTGGCCATCTGGATGTCTTCTTTGCAGAAATGTCTGTTCATGTCCTCTGCCCATTTCTTGACTCTTAATCTCACAAAACAAACTGAGGGTTGCTGGGGGGAGGGGGTTTGGGAAAAGGGGGGTGGTGTTATGGACATTGGGGAGGGTATGTGCTTTAGTGAGTGCTGTGAAGTGTGTAAACCTGGCGATTCACAGACCTGTACCCCTGGGGATAAAAATATATGTTTATAAAAAATAAAAAAATTTAAAAAAATCTTCAGCTTTCTGCCAGGTCCCCTGGAAACCAAATACTTTTGTATATTATATAGATTTTTAACAAACTGATTAAGAAATTATAACTTTGATGAGGACAGGTGAATTTTTATATCATGCAGAAATAATCCACAGATTCACAAATAAAATAGTAAATATTTTGGGGAAGTTGGAAATCTTATATGATATTTGTCAGTTTTGCTGAAAATTCATATTCTAAAGACAGGACAAAAACTTCATATGCACTATGGAAGTATTATGCCTCCATCAGAAAGGAGGAATACCCAACTTTTGTAGCAACATGGACCGGACTGGAAGAGATTATGCTGAATGAAACAAGTCAAGCAGAGAGAGTCAATTATCATATGGTTTCACTTATTTGTGGAGCACAACAAATAGCATGGAGGACAAGGGGAGTTAGAGAGGAGAAGGGAGTTGGGGGAAATTGGAAGGGGAGGTGAACCATGAGAGACTATGGACTCTGAAAAACAATCTGAGGGGTTTTGAAGTGGCGGGGGGTGGGAGGTTGGGGGAACCAGGTGGTGGGTATTAGAGAGGGCACGGATTGCATGGAGCACTGGGTGTGGTGCAAAAACAATGAATACTGTTATGCTGAAAATAAATAAATTTTTTTTAAAAAAACCTTCAGCCATGACTTGAGATATGTAACAATCACTGTAGCATCCCCATAGGGGAATTAGGCACAAGATAAACAGAGTGGGGCTGAGAATATTTATATACCAAGAAAATTTTAGCTCTTTTTAATAAAAGGGAGGAAGGGGGAAGAGAGGAAATGAAGAAAGAAAGGCTACTGACCAGGAACTTAGAAAATTTGATCATTTGATCACTGGAATTTAAATTACCCTTTAATTGATTTCAATTCTGCAGTCCTAAGTTAATGTTGAAAGAACACACACTGGAGGGAGTGTATAGGCAGTTAAACAGTGGGGCAGTGATGAAACCGACACACAGGAAATGACTTCAGGATATTAGAAATGGAAATATGCAAGGGAAGGAAACTCTGGTGCTCAAAGCCACAAAGGTCAGATATTACGCAGGGATATTCTAATATTAGTCTCAAGTTAAAATTCTATTTTCAAATCTCATTACCAAAGAACTCCACAGTACATCCATTTTCTGTTGTCTAGAATTTCATTATCATGAATGTTCTATTCCCAGTCAAGACATCCTGGAAAGCAAAGGCCTCTCTAATTCAACCAGGAGTTGAATTAAGAAGTAGAAAAAAATCTTTGGAATTAGCTGCTTAGTTTTAAGGAACTATTAAGTATTTACCTCACCCTTTCTTTATCACAAAATCTTGTGTGTGTGTGTGTGTGTGTGTGTGTGTGTGTTGTGTGTGTGTGTACATGTGCACGTGCTGGAACACTGGATGGGTTTCCCTGAGCAGGTGACTAAGATGATGTGTCCTAGAGTTTGAAGTCAGTTGTTCACTAGTATTGTCACTAAGGGATCCTGCTCTCTTGTCCCTCCTTGCCCATTCCCCCATTTCCTTTGGTGACCTTCTGTAGGAGTCCCTAAAATACCAAAATGCAACGTTGTCAAGACCCAGCTCTTCTCATCATTGAAGTTTAATTTTTCACATGTCATATTAACTTTTGTGAACCAAATTCCACTAGATATAAGATTGAATCAAAGACAAAGGAGAGAAAGGGTGGCTTGAGCCCTGCCCTTGGAACCATCCACTCGGTTGAAGGTCCACAAACTTCTGCACAACTGATAGAAATACATGTCCCACACATATTCACAGCACCCTGCACATGCATTAAGTACAATTCCATTCACTGTAATGTAATTATCTCTTTATTTGTCCTCCCACCCTGCAAGGACTATAAATTCTTTGAAGGCAATGATTACACAGAAGAATATCTGGCATGACTGTGAAACAAATGATTGTAAAGAAGTCATTTCACTTCCCACATGTAAGTTGAAAAAAAAGTTTCATTTTCCTATATGTAAGTTGAAAAAAAAAAAAAAGCTTCTTTGGGGTTATTGTGAGGTTTAAGTGATATATACAAATATAATGAAAAAACCTTCATAAAGAAGAAAGCTATATGGCATCTTTTTAGTTCTTAAATTTATCTAATAATTAAAAACTTACTCTATTGCAGAATAGCTCACTATAGCAAGCACCACTATAATGAAATAATTTCAAGCTCTTACTGACAATCTATGTTTCTAAGCAACAGGTTAGGTAGATAAATACAGAAAAAAATACAGAATATGGATGATCCTTTCAAATTTGTAATAACAAATTGTCTGGCAGTGAGATACAAAAGAGGAAATTGGCATTTATTGGTTGCCCCATGCTTTTGAAAATTGGGAATAAAAGCCAAATACGACAGGGGCGGAGTCAAGATGGCGGAGAAGTAGCAGACTGAGACTACTTCAGCTAGCCGGAGATCAGCTAGATAGCTTATCTAAAGATTGCAAACACCTGAAAATCCATCGGCAGATCGAAGAGAAGAAGAACAGCAATTCTGGAAACAGAAAAACAACCACTTTCTGAAAGGTTCTTTCAAAAAGAAAAGAGAAAGGACCCAAATAAATAAAATCATGAATGAAAGAGGAGAGATCACAACTAATACCAAAGAAATACAAACTATTATAAGAACATACTATGAGCAACTCTACGCCAATAAATTTGACAATCTGGAAGAAATGGATGCATTCCTAGAAACATATAAACTACCACAACTGAACCAGGAAGAAATAGAAAGCCTGAACAGACCCATAACCAGTAAGGAGATTGAAACAGTCATTAAAAATCTCCAAACAAACAAAAGCCCAGGGCCAGACGGCTTCCCAGGGGAATTCTACCAAACATTTAAAGAAGAACTAATTCCTATTCTCCTGAAACTGTTCCAAAAAATAGAAATGGAAGGAAAACTTCCAAACTCATTTTATGAGGCCAGCATCACCTTGATCCAAAAACCAGACAAGGATCCCATCAAAAAAGAGAGCTATAGACCAATATCCTTGATGAACACAGATGTGAAAATACTCAACAAAATACTAGCCAGTAGGATTCAACAGTACATTAAAAGGATTATACACAACGACCAAGTGGGATTTATTCCAGGGCTGCAAGGTTGGTTCAACATCCGCAAATCAGTCAATGTGATACAACACATCAATAAAAGAAAGAACAAGAACCATATGATACTCTCAATAGATGCTGAAAAAGCATTTGACAAAGTACAACATCCCTTCCTGATCAAAACTCTTCAAAGTGTAGGGATAGAGGGCACATACCTCAATATCATCAAAGCCATCTATGAAAAAACCACCACAAATATCATTCTCAATGGAGAAAAACTGAAAGCTTTTCCGCTAAGGTCCGGAACACGGCAGGGATGTCCATTATCACCACTGCTATTCAACATAGTACTAGAGGTCCTAGCCTCAGCAATCAGACAACAAAAGGAAATTAAAGGCATCCAAATCGGCAAAGAAGAAGTCAAATTATCACTCTTCGCAGATGATATGATACTCTATGTGGAAAACCCAAAAGACTCCACTCCAAAACTGCTAGAACTTATACAGGAATTCAGTAAAGTGTCAGGATATAAAATCAATGCACAGAAATCAGTTGCATTTCTCTACACCAACAGCAAGACAGAAGAAAGAGAAATTAAGGAGTCAATCCCATTTACAATTGCACCCAAAACCATAAGATACCTAGGAATAAACCTAACCAAAGAGACACAGAATCTATACTCAGAAAACTATAAAGTACTCATGAAAGAAATTGAGGAAGACACAAAGAAATGGAAAAATGTTCCATGCTCCTGGATTGGAAGAATAAATATTGTGAAAATGTCTATGCTACCTAAAGCAATCTACACATTTAATGCAATTCCTATCAAAGTACCATCCATCTTTTTCAAAGAAATGGAACAAATAATTCTAAAATTTATATGGAACCAGAAAAGACCTCGAATAGCCAAAGGGATATTGAAAAAGAAAGCCAACGTTGGTGGCATCACAATTCCGGACTTCAACCTCTATTACAAAGCTGTCATCATCAAGACAGCATGGTACTGGCACAAAAACAGACACATAGATCAATGGAACAGAATAGAGAGCCCAGAAATAAACCCTCAACTCTACAGTCAACTAATCTTCGACAAAGCAGGAAAGAATGTCCAATGAAAAAAAGACAGCCTTTTCAATAAATGGTGGTGGGAAAATTGGACAGCCACATGCAGAAAAATGAAATTGGACCATTTACTTACACCACACACAAAAATAGACTCAAAATGGATGAAGGACCTCAATGTACGAAAGGAATCCATCAAAATCCTTGAGGAGAACACGGGCAGCAACCTCTTCGACCTCTGCCGCAGCAACATCTTCCTAGGAACAACGCAAAAGGCAAGGGAAGCAAGGGAAAAAATGAACTACTGGGATTTCATCAAGATCAAAAGCTTTTGCACAGCAAAGGAAACAGTTAACAAAATCAAAAGACAACTGACAGAATGGGAGAAGATATTTGCAAACGACATATCAGATAAAGGACTAGTGTCCCGAATCTATAAAGAACTTAGCAAACTCAACACCCAAAGAACAAATAATCCAATCAAGAAATGGGCAGAGGACATGAACAGACATTTCTGCAAAGAAGACATCCAGATGGCCAACAGACACATGAAAAAGTGCTCCATATCACTCGGCATCAGGGAAATACAAATCAAAACCACAATGAGATATCACCTCACACCAGTCAGAATGGCTAAAATCAACAAGTCAGGAAATGACAGATGCTGGCGAGGATGCGGAGAAAGGGGAACCCTCCTACACTGTTGGTGGGAATGCAAGCTGGTGCAGCCACTCTGGAAAACAGCATGGAGGTTCCTCAAAATGTTGAAAATAGAACTGCCCTATGACCCAGCAATTGCACTATTGGGTATTTACCCTAAAGATACAAATGTAGTGATCCAAAGGGACACATGCACCCGAATGTTTATAGCAGCAATGTCCACAATAGCCAAACTATGGAAAGAACCTAGATGTCCATCAACAGATGAATGGATCAAGAAGATGTGGTATATATACACAATGGAATACTATGCAGCCATCAAAAGAAATGAAATCTTGCCATTTGCAACAACGTGGATGGAACTAGAGCGTATCATGCTTAGCGAAATAAGTCAAGCAGAGAAAGACAACTATCATATGATCTCCTTGATATGAGGAAGTGGTGATGCAACATGGGGGCTTAAGTGGGTAGAAGAATAAATGAAACAAGATGGGATTGGGAGGGAGACAAACCATAAGTGACTCTTAATCTCACAAAACAAACTGAGGGTTGCCGGGGGGAAGGGGTTGGGGAGAAGGGGGTGGGATTATGGACATTGGGGAGGGTATGTGATTTGGTGAGTGCTGTGAAGTGTGTAAACCCGGTGATTCACAGACCCGTACCCCTGGGGATAAAAATATATGTTTATAAAAAATAAAAAATTTAAATTAAAAAAAAAAAAGCCAAATACGAAGTACATGTTCCCCAAAAAACTATCAGGCTTTTTTTTCCCCTAAAGATATATGGCAAAGTATCAAATATCTTACAGAGTGTTGCATGTAAAAAAAGCCAACAATTCATTTATCCATTCGTCCTTATATTCCATCCATTCAACCAACACTGAATATCCATTCAATAAATAATGTATTGCACAAATAAGTTTTGAGCATCTACTAGGTACCAAATTGCCATTGAAAAAAGACAGGTGAGACATACTGCATGCCTTAAAGGCACTCACACGTAGTTGGGGGGAAATGTCATCAATTTGTGTGCACAGGAGCTAAGCTATTTACTTTAATATTCAGTATTGTGCTATGTATATTGCTGCAGAGGATTTTGAATAATATTATAATGCCTTATTTGTAAGTGCAGAATTTTACTCTGACCAGATTATAAAAATAATCTTAATGTGGACCTTCAATGTCACATAAAAGTTGTTTTCTTAGAGAAATAGTTCCATTGAAAAGTATATGTCTGAAAGAGGTTTTTATCTGTTCATTAAGTCACTAGTCAATTATATAAAAAAACAGGGATATACATTATAAATGATTCAAGAATGAAAATACGTACACATTTTTATTGCCAGATAAAAAATGTTTCAGTTATTAGGGATGATATATAGGAAGAATGAGTATTTCTAGTAAGAGTAAACGACTACTGGGGCGCCTGGGTGGCTCAGTGGGTTAAAGCCTCTGCCTTCGGCTCAGGTCATGATCCCAGGGTCCTGGGATCAAGCCCCGCATCGGGCTCTCTGCTCAGCGGGGAGCCTGCTTCCCTTCCTCTCTCTCTGCCTGTCTCTCTGCCTACTTGTAATCTCTGTCTGTCAAATAAAATAAATAAAATCTTTAAAAAAAAAAAAAAAGAGTAATCGACTACAGCTTGTCTTTGTAGAACCATGTCCAGCACAATGCAGATACACAGAATATTAAATAAATGAAAGAATGATGAATGGTGCAATGGTGGCAGCCAAGCTTTATAAGTGAGAGCTAAATCAAATGAAAAAGGGATTAATATCTCTTTCATTAGTCATCTTTTCATGTGGAGCCCACCGCTTCTCACCTCGCCTATAAAAGTATAGCAATATGAGGGGCACCTGGGTGGCTCAGTCCGTTAAGCACCTGCCTTCGGCTCAAGTCATGAGGGTCCTGGGATTGAGCCCTGCAACAAGCCCCGCCTCAGTCTCCTTGCTCAGTTCTATCTTTTCTCTCTCTTTCTCTCTCTCTCTCTAACAAATAAATAAATAAATAAATAATTTTTTTTTTTTTTTAAGGCATAGCAACATGAAATAGATTGGAATCTGGAATTCATATCCAGACTACTCCACACCTGGATAAGTAATATAACCCTTTATAAACTCTTTATAAAACCATTTATAAAATGGATACAAATACGTAGTATATGAAAACATCTAGTGCACTGAGTTACTGGCACACAATTATGGTTCCATACATTGTAACTGATATTTTAGAAATAATTGAGGAGGTGGAGTTCAAAACTCTGCTATGGTTCTAAAATAATAATGTGCTGGTACTCCATCTGAAGTCATTCATCCTGAGATTGTCTTTATAGCATTAATAATGTTTCCAAGGACATGTAATTGTAGAAGAAAATACCCTCTGCTTCCCTCTCTCAAGTCAGGCTACTGCTCCCAAGCTCTCTTGATCATATCAAAAGATGCCTATACGATGTGATATGAAGGATATGTAAAGCTACTCCTGGCTTTAAATATCTTCTCCATCAATCTACCTTAGAGACTTAAACGCCATCTTTGGCACTACTTGTTTGAACTGATGCACTGCAGTCAAAAGTTATCACCAAAGGTCAATCCTTGGCTTCCAATTCACATAGCTCTGAGTTCCTGCCTTAACACAACTCTCTTACTTGAAACAAAGACAGATAAAATATTAACAGACAAAAAGAATGAGACAAAATTAGGCTCCAAATGTTTAACCAATCAGTGGATCAAATATAAAACAAAAACAGTGGACATTAAATCCAAGCTTCATGGCCTCCTGGGCAGAAAGCAGGTGCTAGTAAAGAGGAGCTGATTTTCTGGGGTATGATGGAATTAAAAGATTTCTATATAGGACAGGGGATAGGACTCATGCTAATTACTTAAAACCAGGGCTCACATAAGACTCGCCTTCATGAAGAGAGGCTGATCATTTGTCATCCTGAAGCAATTATTTTATGGGGAGTTCTGAATCTCAGGAAGTAGGGTGACAGACACAGCCCCCCACCAGAAACTGAGAGAAGCCAACTGTTGGCTCTGTGACTGGATTCCTGATGTTCACAATATCATCATGGAACAAAAGTAAAATATCATTCTAAAACAGGTCATGGACTAGTGCCCCCAGAGGCAGATTGAAAGCACCAGAACACCTGTTAACTACAAAGAAACAGAGGAAAAAAAAAAAAAAAATAGAATCCAACCTCACACTATATACACAAATTTCAGAAGGGCCAAAGACCTAAATTAAAAAGAAAAATTAGAACTAAGAATATAAACTATCTTAATGAATCTGGGATAATGTTGCACAAAGATAAATAAACGAAACAGGTTGGGGTCAAGATATATTATGAAAGCAGAGACAAAAGATTTTCCGATCAATAGATTGGAAGAAAGGTTAGTCAAGATGGCCCAACATTTTTGACCCAAGCAATAGAAAAATCATGTGCTAAATCCTAGGTTCGGGAAGACAGAGGAGAAGCAGGCTGGGAAAGAATTGTAGGGGTTATCTTTGTGCAAATTAGAACTGAAATTCCCATGAGAGGTGTAGAATAGCAAGTTGAATATGTGAGTCTGAGCTCTGGGGAGAAATCAGATCTGGAGATAAAAATCTGGAAGTTGGAAGCTTATGGATATTATCTAAGGCTATGGAAACTGATTAAATTGCCTAAGGAGTAAGGATGGTTAGGGAAGAAAGGGTGAAGGAATAACCCTGAGGAATTCCATCAACCAGGAATTAGAAAGAACAGCATAAAGAGACTGAGAATGAGTGGCCAGTAAGAGAAAAGAAACCCAAAAGATCTAGAAGCCATCTGAATATTTCAAGAATGAAAAAAAAACAGCTATATCAGAAGTTTCTGAGAAATCAACTAAGTAAGGGCTGAGAATTGGTCAAAGGTTTGGCAATGTGGAGACTGGAAGTGACCGTGACAAGCGAAGTTTCAGTGGAGCTGGTGATGAGAGATGCCATGTCTGACAGGAAAGGTAAGAAGTGAGAAAAAGGATGGAGAAGGTGAGGTGGTGAGTCTAGACAGCTCTCTTGGGAGTTTTCTTAGAGAACAGAAAAAGGAATCAATAGCTGAAAAGAAAGAGGAGGGAAAAAAATTCTTTTTCAAAGATGGGAAGTATAGCATCTTTAGGTTAGTAGAAATATTTAATTAAAGAAACTGATGATGTAAGAGAGACAAAGTAAATTTATAGGAGTCAAGTAGGCAAAGAGGGACAAGGATCCAGGCCATTAGGAAGGATTTGGCTCTAGGTGGGGGCAGGGCAGTTCTATTGCAGCCTTGTATGCTTTGGATCCATATTTTAGCTTTGTACAGAGTTGTTATTTTATTTTGTGGTTTTGGGTTTGTTTGTTTGTTGTTTTTAGTTTTCAGATAATAAGATGGCTAGCTGGGTTATAGAATATGTACATCTATATAAGGTGCCCACATATTTGGAATTACACACTTCCCACTCACACCAGAAGTCAGTGTCTGGCTCATATTCACAAGGCTTAAGTCAGGTGATCCTAGGGAACTCACCAAGCTTTCAAAAAAGCAGTCCTTCAAATTGCTTGTTCCACAACTTTAAGGAAAAAAAAACAGGTACACACAACTCATAGATCTCTAGGCAGAGTTTTATGAGCTGACTTAAAATTTGATGTAATTTTTGAAGGCTTGGTAAGATTTCTCATGAAAAAAAATGGAAGGAAATGTCTTTGAGCATACTCAACACTGATTTGAGAAATGTTTTAATTTCTTATTTTGGAAAATGCTGAATTTTTCAGATATCAATGCAATGTAAGGTCCCTATATTTAAAAGATATTTCTGAGTTTCTAATTCCACACATTTTACTATCCATTCTTTGTGTGAACTATACATATGTAAAATACAATACTATAGTCTGGAATAAAAAATATTTTGTGTTATTTCTTCAATGTCATGCTCCCCTTTTTACTTTCAATTGAAATAACAATTTCTAATAGTCTGTATCAAAGTGACTGGAAAATTACCAAATGCCATAAAAATACCTTATACAAAATTCTGAAGAAAAAAATTAAGTTTGAAAATTAATTAAGGTTATATTGCTTTGAGGTTTTAGTCTATCTGAGATTTTATTTGAAAGTCAGAAGTCTAACAGTTGCCAGTAATGATAGGCAATTCAACATCTATCAATTATTTTTCTTCAGAATTATTAAGATTCAATTTAAGCAGCTTCAAAAGCTTAAATTTTTTTTCTTTCTATATTAACACTCTAACCAAGCCAAGAACTAACGAAAGTGTGGTGATTTCAAATGTTCTTACTACATTTTCACTTCTGTAGCTCACTGGAATAGTTAGCTCGGGCTGCCATAACAAAGTCCATCAACTGGGTGGCTTAAGCAAGAGGAATTTCTGTCTCACAGTTCTGGAGGCCAGGAATTCTAAGATCAAGCTGCCAGCTGACTGAGTTCCTGGTGGGGACTCTCTTCCTGGCTTGCTATATCTTCATATGGCAGAAAGAAAAAGATCTTGTCTCTTTTCTTTTCTTATAATTCCATCCTTCATGACCACATCTAAACCAAGTTATCTCCTGAAGACCCCCCTCCCCAAATACTACCATTTTGGGGGTAAGGGGTAATTCTGGAGGGACACAAACATTCAACCCATAACATTCACCTTCTCATGTAATTAATCAGAACTAAATATTGCATCATTTCTAAGACACAAGAGCTAGCACATACTACTTTGTCAAAGCCTTCCCATTGTGCAAATTTTTATGCAACTTATGCCCAACTGCTAAATGGAGCATCTAAAAGCAAGGTATTAGTCCTTGTTCATAAAGCCATAGTACTCAGTGTACCTCTTATCAGACCCCTTTACCTAAGGCCAAATACTTGACAACAGATTTGAGGATTACTTTCTGAGTGCCATAATGCTACAGTGCTTCAGCAAGTCTACCACCTGGATATTCATTACAGGAGACTTTTCCCCCCCAATTTAGCTTTCAGATTGGTAGTAAATGAATCCAGTAACTCAACATTACTTAGTTGGCAATTCAAGTAGGTTTTTTTTTTTAATTGAGCAGAAATAAAAAGACTTTGCCATGTGCAAATATAAAATTTAGTTTAAGATCTTAAGGCAATAAATTTGGACCCATCAATGAATGACTTTTTTATTCTTTAAAGAAGAGGTGGTTCCTTATCTCTGACGATCTAAACTACAGTTTTATTTTCACCTATTTTCCATAGGCCCATGTCTTCAGATTAAATGGAAGTGAAATACAGTTTAAATATTAAGGTCTCCATGCAATGTCAAGTAGAACAAGTAACTGTCAGGGAATTCCAGATTTTACACATTGTTCTGGGAAAAGCTCACAAACAACAGATCAGCAGCACTGCCTCTCCATGGTCTGCACTGTTTTTGTTTTCTTCATGCTTACATTTAGATTATGTAACTAAAGAGCAGAATGCATACTTTTGCCTTGATCATTGAAAGAAAATCAGAGACTTTCTATGCAAAAACATTCCCATACATATAGGTAGATGGGAGGCACTTCTCCCCTTCAGGCAAAAAGATGAAAGACGTGGGAAAGAATAAGAACAAGAAAGAAAATAATACTAGATTAGATTGTTAACAGCATCAATGGGATCTAAAGTTATTTCCCCATATCATCACACCAAATCACATCATTTTTGTGTCCCTGTTATTCTCTCCATGTTAACAAGTCAGCCTGGACTGACATATTAACCCTGACATTGCTAAGCATTACTGAACTAGGTTATGAGAAAGAAGTTGGGTCTTTCTACAGACTCTTCCTAATAGTAAAGAAATACATCTCTACTAGAATAGTAGAGAAATAGTAGACCCATGGGCCCAATGGACAACATTTGCAGTGAAACATGGAAACACAAAATGTCTATGCCTTCAAAAAATTAGAATGAGGGGATTTCTGATGAAGGTTAAGTTTTTAGAATGGAGTGTATATCTGGAAAGATAGTGAAAACACCTCCGTTTGTTCTTTCTTTAAAAATGTTAATATTCCCTCCCAATCCCATCTTGTTTCATTTATTCTTCTCGTACCCACTTAAGCCCCCATGTTGCATCACCACTTCCTCATATCAGGGAGATCATATGTTTATAAAAAATAAAAATTTAAAATAAAAAAAAGAAAAAAATGTTAATATTCCCTACATTTCTTTAACTTTAGTGCCTTACTTCTAAAGGCTGTAACCTCAAGACAAGTCGTCCCAAGCTTAGGAGCATTTATTGGATGTTTGTCCTGCTCAGTGCTAAGTACAGGTGAGAAAACTTCTCTTGAGGGACTATGTTACAAGAGCAATTCTCCAAAGAGAAGCCAAATTAGTTTGTCCAGCCTAATGCTGAGGAGTAAGTGGTGATATGTACTAGCAGAAGGAGGCTGACAACCAGAATGTTCATTCTCAAAATACCAGACTTTCAACTATTGTAGGCACTCAAAAATTGGTGAATTTTATTAAGTGAAATGTTAAAATAAGAATTTCCTTTACCAATAAAGATTTCATCCTTATCTATGAAATTTTCTGACCAACAGGATGATCCAACACTGGAAGGAGCTAGGAAAGGATGATATGAAAAGTCCTTCTCTACAGACTGCTAAGAAGAAAGAAGCTCCTGGTCTGGAAGTCTTGTGATTCTGTGATATAAAGATAGATGGGGCACCCTCACCCCTCTGTTTAGAGCAGCAATGTCCACAACAGCCAGACTACAGAAAGAGCCCAGATGTCCATCGACAGACAACGTTAAAGAAGATGTGGTATATATGTGTATATATACAATGGAATATTACTCGGCCATCAAAAGATAAAATCCCACAGTCTGCAACTATGTGTATGGAACTAGAGGGTATTATGCTAAGCAAAATAAGTCATCAAAGAAAGAAATTATCATAACTTCACTCGTATATAGAATTTAAGAAACAAAACAGAAGATCATAGGGGAGGGGGGAATTATATAAGATGAATCAGTGGGGAGAAAAACCATAAGAGACTCTTAACTAAAGGAAACAAATTAAAGGTTGCTGGAGGGGTGGGGGTGAGGGGATGGCGTCACTGGGTGATGGACATTAAGGAGGGCATGTGATGAAATGAGCACTGGGTGTTACATGCAACTGATGAATAACTGAACTGTACCTCTGAAACTAATGATATATGTTATTGAATTGAGTTTAAATAAAATTTTAAAAATTTAAAAAGACACGATGAACCATACTATTTCCCAAGTCTTTCCCATTCTATAAATAATATAAATTTCTAATTTGTGTAAGAAGTTTCTGTCTCACTGAACGCATCTGACAGTGTAACAACAGGAACAGGTGTTGGGGGCTCTAAAAAGAACAGCAGGTGAATTGGGAAGGAATATCAAAGTTCAAAGCACCACCAAACCAAAGCCATGGTGAGCTGATCATTTTTTTCTCCTGATAACTCACAGCCAGGATTCAGGGCAGCCAGGGACCCTGAAGTGGGCTGCAAATTGAATCTCTTGCCATACAGAAATAGGGAGAGAAGTCCTCTGTTTTTGTTTTTGTTTGTTTCTTTGTTTGCTTGCTTGTCTTTTTTTGTAAATTTGGGTATGCAAGACCATTTTCAGATGTTATACCTTAACTGCTAAGAACAAGCTGACTGTAGTCAGTATCCTGAACTCTAGCTCTGGTCATCAGAGAGACTGAGTTTCAAGATGGTAGTTGTACCACTCAGAAGTTCTGTAACCTTCATAATCGCTTAACCTCTGTGAGACCCCTTGTCTTAATCAGCACAATAATAATAGTACATTACAGGACTGCTGTGTACATCACACCTCTGGTTTGTTAAAAGTTTTCACTCCAGGAAAAGACCATGTTTTCTGAATTAGTATATAAAATGGAATACAAGTTCTTTCATAACTTCTTAATTTAAGGTGTCAATTAGGTAAGTTCCTCAGTCAAAATTTTATGGACTAAAGTTTTCAGAAAAATATACATATATAATTCCTACTCACATTACTCTAACATTATTTCTCTAGTTTTCTCTCCAGTGCTCAAAAGACGAGGTTAAAGACATAAGCTTCTTTGATTAAAAATCTCTGCTTGTCCTTGGCATTCAGATTAGCCTAGACATTTTAGTCACTTGAAACTTGTTCATATAAAATTATTTAATAACTGGGTAACTTACTCATTTCAGTTTCAAAAATGCTCTAAAATTTTCCTTCACGGTATTTCAAAAGAATGCTCCAATTGGCACTTTAAGAGGATAGACCAAAGAGATTCTTAATGTACCTTCCTGCTTCTGACATTCTATAATTCCTTGATTTGTTGGATCTTCAGAATATAGAAATGTATAAGAAGTTTTTTCTTTCCCAGTAAACCTTAGATAAATAATTAATCCCTGTTTCAAAGATAGCTCAAGAGCATGTGTATGAAAGGGTGAGGCAATTTCTCTCAAATTAAATTGTGAGCCTCTTGAGAACAAGGGCCACCTCTCCTATTTCTTTTCTACCTCCCACAGCATACTCCATGCCGCAGGGCTCTCAGAAGATCACAATATAATTCTAATTCCCAGGTGGCCAAAGCCAGAGCATTCTGCAGGTTCAGCAGAATAGGGTTAACATTCAAGTGGTGGATCTGTGCATTTTAAAGGGTTTTTGTTGTTGTTGTTGTTTATTTTGTTTTTTCATGATAAAGCAAGAGAGTACACCATAGAAAGTACTACATAAAAGTTCACTTCTTTTTTGTGACTGATTCAGGAGGAACTGAGGTGGACCCATAAGTAAAGTATCACTCAGTGTTTTTTAGGGAACCCTTTCGATCAGGAGCTCGTTAACCATCTTCAGAACAAGTGATTGTCTTTTTCATCTGTTTTCCTTACATTTTCTTCTACCATCATTATTTTCCATTTAAAACCTCACAATCCCCCTCACTAAAAGAAGCTTTCAATGGGGAAAAAACATAAGGATTGGACCAATTTTGCCACTGTTTGAAGGAATCCTTTTTAAAAAAAGAAATGTCTATCATTTCTGCTTCACTTAGTTTTGATTATCCTCCACAATATGTTTCCTTAAGAATGATCATGAGAAAATTTGTACCCTGAATATTCATGACTTTTATATGTCCCTGGATGACTGAGTGAAGACTGTGCCGGTGCTACGGGTATCTGTGGGCCATATGCACACGGCTCAATGAACAAGATCAGCAATGCTGGCAAAGCCCATTGAAGACTGGAATGCAGATTGTATCACCACATATGCAAGCCATCCTGACAGAATGTCAGTCACCTCCGGTGTGTGTGTGTGTGTGTGTTTGTGCGCTTGCACACATGCATGCTCAATATAGAACAGTTTTTTCAAGGATCCACAGACTCTAATTTCTAATATGAAGAGGATTATTTCAGAAATCTCATGTACACAGAAAAATGACATGACAAGAAAACTTCTGTTTCATTCATGAACATCTATGAAGGAAAATTTTACTTTATTCCACTCTCAGAAGTTGGGTTTACCACACATAGCCACAGGGAACTGTTTATGAACCTGTTGATTCAACTGTTGCTAAATCTTGTTTTTGTTAGCCATTAACAATGGCATCTTCAACTATTCTTAACTTGTGTGTTATTCTTAACTCACACTACACATTTAGTCTTTAAGACTTTCAAACAAATTGAGAAACTTACCAAGAACCTCATGGAGTCCATAAGAATTCGGAAGAGATTAAACCTCAAATTTCTGTTCACTTCACTATATGCACACCACTAAGATTAACTGCTAATAATTCGGCAACAAGTTAAATTACAAAGTGCCAATAGAATGAGACGGGAAAGGTCAATGTTCAAAGCCACCTAATACCTCATAGCTCTATGTACCAGGATAAGGAAAAACAAGTTCATGATATGTGTATTTTAGTAAATACTTTCTAAGAGTGGGGTACTAGCACTCTGAGAAGTGTAAAACCTAATATTACCGTCACATTGTAAACTTCTACTCTGTCTGAAACAACTGTTATTTATTTATTTATTTATTTATTTAGTACTTCAGTGTTTCCAGAGGTTACAGAATAGCTGAAGAAGACAATCGCACTCTTCTACCTAGCTCTCATACACCTTGTCAGTTAAATTAAGATTTCACCCTATTTAGCCAAGGGGACATAAACTTCTCAGAAGTGAGTTGAGCACACATAGCAGAAAGAACCTAGCTCAGTGAGGCCCTCCCCAGTGACTAGTTCTCCAATGGAAAGTAAGGCTGCCAGGGATACCAGAGTTGTATCTATACTACAAACTGAGGATAATATTACCTACCCCAGGAAAGTATGAAAATGACCTGAGAAAACCATAAACAAGAGAGTCAACTTTGATTAGCACTCTCAATCCTATAACTAATCCCACACAAATTCAGTTGTATTTCCTCAAATTTTCCCATTCCCTCCATATGCAATGACACTTGTGTGATCCAAGAAATTTTCCAATTTTTCTGGGCCATAGTCTTTTCCAGTCAGAGCATATATTCTTCTGGGAGACTCTCTATACGATTTATCAAGCACTTCCATTAAAGAAAATGTGACTCAGAATCAGCTTTCTGGAAACCCCATGTCCCTGCATTCACCTTATAGAATTCAACAAATACCTGTTAAGAACATGACCTGTGCTCAGTGCTGGGGCCACTCCCTGTTCAGGAGTTTGACAATCAAATAGTGATATAATTAATTAATTATATAGCTACAAAGAATGAGAAGTAATATGAAGGAAAAGCAAAGAATGGTAAGGAAATGTGTTGTCTCTGTGTGTGTGTTTGTGTGTGTGTACACACGTACCAAAGAACTAGAGTTATGAATAATCTCTCTAAGGAATTTTGGAAAGAATCAATTTGGGCTAAATAAGCAAAAAAAAAAAAAAAAAAAAAAAAGGAATGATAAGACTATCCCAGGCAATGATGAGCACTGGGTGTTATGTACACATAAGTAAGGAACGACTAAATTTTATACCTGAGACTAATACTATATTGTATGTTCACTGACTGAAATTTAAATAAAAAATTGAAGAAAGAAAAAATAAAAGACTATCCCAGGCCATAGCTAGGAAGGCCCTGAAGCAGAATGAGCTTCTCTAGAGGATGTGCAGAACCATGCAGGTAAGGGTGAAGACCAGGCCAAGAAGCCCAGGCAGGGCCTTGTGGGCCACATTAAGGATTCAGAAAGTTTCCCTGGGAGCCCTAAGAATGTGTCTAGTGCACTGTAGCTGCAATGTGGAGAAGAGACAGCAGAGGGCACAGCAGTGGAAGCACAGAGGCTGGTTCAGATACTATTGTACCAGGCCAGCTGAGAGATGGTAACTGCTTGGACTCAGCTGGTGACCGGGAGATGGAAGGAATGGACAGATCTGAGATGCATTATGAAAACAAAATCAATTAGTCAGGGATGCTAAAAAGAGAGAGAAATCAAGGCAGTTCTCTAATTTCTGAGGTTCTAAATTAATCTTGATAATTGTATGATATGGCTAATGTTATATGTTATCTTACAGATTCAGGTGTGCATTTGACAAATATTTCTGGAACTTGGGCACAAAAATTTAGAGTGCCTTTGAATATTGGTTCTTTCTCTTAACTGTGTGACCTTGAGCAAGGTTCTTAACCATAAGTATGAAGGACCTTGAACACCATCCTGAACCACCTCTGAGCTTCCTGAGACCTAAACACTGTGGGGAAATAGATGGAATTCACATCTCTGAGGCAAACCCTGCTCCTTTAAGGATTTGATCTTGCATCACCGGAATAGAGAGGGCTTCAAATCCTATTCCAGAGAAATGCCTTTTCTCTTAGCAAAGGTCACCAGATTACTGCATCACCTAAGGGTGAGATGGCATTACAGAAGGAGTTCTTGGGTTAATAAATGGCAAGGAGTGCACCAATGAACTACTCTTCTGAGACAGAGACTGTTACAACAGTTTGCACACCTTGGGTTCTACAGGGTGATAGGTGGAGTGGAATGAAGTGGACCTATCATAAGAATTGTAACATTCCAGGGGCGCCTGGGTGCCTCAGTGGGTTAAGCCGCTGCCTTCAGCTCAGGTCATGATCTCGGGGTCCTGGGACTGAGTCCTGCATCAGGCTCTCTGCTCAGCGGGGAGCCTGCTTCCTCCTCTCTCTCTCTCTGCCTGCCTCTCTCTACTTGTGATCTCTCTGTCAAATAAATAAATAAAATCTTTAAAAAAAAAAAAAAGAATTGTAACATTCCAGTGTCACATACTTACTCTTTAACAGTGCACATGGAAAATGCAGTCTTAGGGTCAGGAACACAATACAGAGTGATGGAGACTCTGGCTGACTGGAAAGAATGTGCCTAAATAAACAGGTCAGCAGATACTCATTTCCCACTAATTGTTGCCAGAGCACCTAGTTTTGTTTTGTTGTATTTTTTTTTAATCTAGAAAGCAGGATTTTTTGAGAATTCTCCTAATATATAAATGCTGGCCCTTTTTTTTTTTTTTTAATAAATCACATACCTCTGAGGGCCAGATGCACCCCTTTGGCCACCAGTTTGGAATCTCTGGTTTCCACTACTTCAATGAGTCCCCTGTGGGATACAGTAATGGAACAAATGAGCAGGATGGAGTTTCGACTGTGACAACAGAGCAGTGTGGTGCTGGTATGGAAACCTGCCTCCCTGAATGAATGAGCAATATTCCAAACACATGAGCTGGCTCAGAACAGGACAATAGGGGAAAGGGATGGAAATGGGAAGCTGAAAGAGATACAAATCAATCACTCCTCTTTATGATTAATTACAAGTTTCTAAACAGAAAGAATTTCTGCCTTTTATATATATATCTAAACTTAACTAGTCCAATTTAAGTATGTTAGGTCAAAAATCAATTCAGTTTCTTTGATCTGTAGAGTGAACTCTTTTTTTTTTTTTTTTAAGATTTTATTTATTTATTGGTCAGAGAGAAAGGAGCACAAGCAGGGGGAGAAGAGAGGAAGAAGGCTGCCTGTTGAGCAAGGAGCCCAGTTCTGACTTGATCTCAACTCTGGGATCGTGATCGTGATCTGTGATCATGATCTGTGATCGTGATCCAAGGCAAAGGCAGATGCCTAACCCACTGAGCCATCCAAGCATCCCCAGAGTGAACTATTAATAAGAAATCAAACAAATTCTCTACCTATTTTAAATAGGGACGCCTGGATGGCTCAGTTGGTTAAGCAGCTGCCTTCGGCTCAGGTCATGATCCCAGTGTCCTGGGATCGAGTCCCACATCTGGCTCCTTGCTTGGCAGGGAGCCTGCTTCTCCCTCTGCCTCTGCCTGCCACTTTGTCTGCCTGTGCTTGCTCTCGCTTCTCTATGACAAATAAATAAATAAAATCTTTAAAAACAAAAACAAAAACCTCTTCTTAACAATGTTCCTTCTATTTAGTTCAAGGAATAAGCAAACTACCTAGACTAGAAATGTCACATCTAAGGAATTAGAGAATTTAGATTATAACTAGCAACTTCTCTCTGTCCAAATTTCCTCAACTGTTAATAAATGCTGACCTGGTGAGTGTGTTTTAAGGATGAAACTCATTGTATTTCTCATAAGGCTGATGTTCAAGGAACAGAAGTTACCATAAATTTCACCACATGCAACAGACAGTGCTAAAATATTTGAAGCCTAGGTTGTGACAGAAAGGTACAGGATATTCATATATAGCTGGCAATGAGATCATATTCTTGTTTCCCAGCCCTGAAGGCCTTGTACCCAAAGAAAGGAAGGAGAGACATGGGGACAGAAGGCAAAATCCTTGCAAGAGCAGGAAAAAGAATGTAAATGGGAGTGGAGAACATGCAGAGTAGTATGCAAGAGAGGCGCCTAGAATGAGCGGCGGGGAATTTCTCACCTAGAACACCTCCAGGTTTCAGGAGGGAGGTGGAAGGTCAGTCACCAAAACAGGTCGGATGTTGTATATCTCAATATTCTGCTCTTTAGTGGCCAGGGTCATAGGCCCTGAGCCACATAGCAGAGAGGCCCTGGATTGGGGGCGATGTGGGGGGGTGGCATGGCACATTCACCATCCGATGGTGCCCACAGCTTTTCTTTCCCATCTCAAAAGACAAAGACTGTGTGGCAGAATTCTACCTGTAACTTACCAACTTATGGAGCTGATTTTGCTTTACCTGGCTGCAAAGTCATCTAAGATGGCTCACCTCAATTTTTCTGTGCTCCCCCCCCCCATCTAAAGTACTCAAACCAAATTAAAGACAAAATCAGGCATTCTGCCTCTGAATAATTTCATTGTAAATTCAAATCCACCCCGCAGATGCTTTTGAGCACCAACCGTGTGCACAGCTTTGGGGAATACATCGGTAGAACAAAAGCTAAAAAATACCTATCTTAATGGTGCTTATATCCTAATGAGAAAACAAAGATTTAGAGAAATGGTTCCAAATACAAATACACTATACAGTAAGAGAAACTCACATTCATTTATGCTGAATTCAAAACAGCAAGTTAAGAGGGCAGATGGAAGGACATCTCTGGGTATTTTTTAAGGAGGAGAAGGAGCCTTGATAATGGAGAGGAATATTGTTTTTTAAAGAGGTCCTTCCAATAAATACAAAGAAGTTTAGAATTTTTTAAAATCTTACCTTCTGTGCCTTATAATTTTGCCCAAGTACTGCCCTGTCTACCCTCCACTGTGGTGGTAAGTAGATGGTACTTCTGGGGTCCTTTATGCTGTTTATGACTGAGCACAGGTGCAGCTAGGAAGAACACTGCTGCAAATCACTGTTTTCATCACATTTTGCAGATATAATTTGCATCCAATCTATAAGAAACCTCTTCAAACCATTGCAAGAAACATTCACTTCTAAAAATAAAGGTGAATGTGTTTTTTCTACTGGTATTTCGAGTTCCCTAAGAATGAAATCAATTACATGGTTATTATCTATTGCTCTCAAAATCCTCATTATGCAAAATCTGAAAGGGTGCAGACTTTTTTAAATTTCACTTTTTCTTTTAGATACTTTACACTCTACCACAACCAGTCATTTTAAATCTATGAAACTTTCTTTTCTCACATCTCACAGTCTCAATGGCTGCTGCTCCACTGAGCCAGATTAAGCTCAGAGAAATCTGCAGGCTAAGATTAGCAAAGGGTAAGGTTCCCAGAAGTTGGTAGTTTGGGGTCACAGAGACTTCTACCAAGGCTAGATGCTTATCTTGACTTATCCCAAATAAACTTTTTCCTTTCCAAAGTCGGAGAAGCAATCTTTGGCAACCAAAATTTCTCCAGAGATATTCCAGCAGGTCAGAGCAGTGCTGGGGTGCCTTTCTTTATCATTTCTGTTTGATGTACTTCAGAAAGGATAAAAGCACAGGAACCATTCCAAACTCAAAAACCACGAAGCTTTGTGACTTCAGCAATAATCCTAAAATAGAGAAAAATAACTCATTTTATGAGGCACACCTCACTTCCTGAGAATTTTCCAACATCTTCAATTGAAGCTAAACTATCCAGTGAGAGTATAAATAAAGTGTTTAACACTTGGTAAACAGTTTTGCTTGAAAAACTCCAGTAAAAGTCAATGGCGCTTGAAAATACTTTTGAGTTTCTCCTAAGGAAGGTTATATATCAAGGCTGAATGGTTTGGTTTAGTAAACCTAAATGAAATTGGATAAAACAAAATAGCAACAGAAAACTGATCAGTAAGGTTTAGTCTCATGCTATGGCCAGGTATCTTGCATTATTATTTTAAGATTATTCAGGCAGCACTGATTTTAGTGGCTATTATCTATCCTAGTGTTAGGATTCTTCCTTTCAAGTCACTGGAATGTCTCACAGTGTAGATACAGACTATCTTCCCTTTGAATGAAGCATCTGAATATTTAAGGTATTTCCTTAAAGAAATCTGCCTAGCTTTTCTTTAACTTAGAAAAAAATGAGCAAAAGGAAAGGAGAGGAAAGGGAAGGGAAGGGAAAAGGGAAGGGAAGGGGCGGGGAGGGGAGGGGAGGGAAAAGGAAGGGAAGAGGAAAGGAAGGGAACAGGGAACGAAAAGGAAAGGAAATTAACATTTCCCTGACTAAAACCTGCTCCGTGGTGTCCTCCTTCAATAAGTGAGTAAGTAAAGATGAGTAACTTCTGAAGAAGTAGATGTGAATAGCCTGAATCACAGAAAGAGCCTATGAGACATTCCTACAGCCAGCACTTCACCATGCCGCAGACTGACTACTTGAGAGCCTGCCATAGGAAAATGCCATAGGTGTGTTCCTAACACACCCTGAGGGCAGTGCACCCCCAACCGAGAACTGCTGATCTTATCCAAACCTCTTATTTTACAGATAAATAAAGGCCAAAGAATTCAATTGATAGTTTCCATCACTTAAAGAATTAAGATCAGAAACCAAACCTCCTTGACTTCAAATTCATGAAGGTCCTTCCTACTGTTATGAGATTATATACATGAATTTTTATTACAAAAAATAAGGAGAATATATCAGACTCTTTTAAATTTCTTTAAATATTATCTTGAATCATTTTCTAGTTCTACACTTGTTATCAGTCACCAGAATGTCTACCTCATGGGTCATAGGATGACAACTCTGGACACACATCTCTAAATCCAGAGTGACACAGGCAGTATTTGACTAACTTTATTTCATCCACTTCAAATTCTCATGTTTCTTTGGAATGATTACCTTGATCAATAAATGAAATAATGTATGAGAAAGAAATCTGTAAATTATAAAACAAGATACAGATATTAGGTATGTTCTTTATATATATTTATTTATATCAGTGTTAGTATTTATTAGTGTCATATTACTATTTATTAAGTATCATTATCATTACCTTCTATTTTACCCATGCCATTTCATAATGGATACTCATGATGGTGTTCTTCCACATCTTCTCATTATTCTTCTTTTCTGGAATCTTCTGGAACTAATTATTGATTTATTTTTACGTGAATTTATTTCTACCTGAATAATTATTCATTATAGCTCCATAATCTTGAAATGTTATTGAATATTTTTTACTTTATCCTAGATTTGCCTCTTTACCCAGGATCTATTAAAATATGAAGCCTGAGTGTATTACTTTCTGTTGTTTCATAGGCTTTCTAGTCGTATCACTGCTCCTTTCTCTATGTGTAATATTTTTTTTTTATAATGGAATAATATTTATTAATAAAAAATGAGCTGTCAAGCCATAAAAATATATGGAAAAATATATATCCTTAAATATATATATATTTTTTTTAATTTTTTTTTTAATTTTTTATTTTTTATAAACATATATTTTTTATATACATATATTTTTATCCCCAGGTCTGTGAATCACCGGGTTTACACACTTCACAGCACTCACCAAATCACATACCCTCCCCAATGTCCATAATCCCACCCCCTTCTCCCCAACCCCTTCCCCCCGGCAACCCTCAGTTTGTTTTGTGAGATTAAGAGTCACTTATGGTTTGTCTCCCTCCCAATCCCATCTTGTTTCATTTATTCTTCTACCCACTTAAGCCTCCATGTTGCATCACCACTTCCTCATATCAGGGAGATCATATGATAGTTGTCTTTCTCTGCTTGACTTATTTCGCTAAGCATGATACGCTCTAGTTCCATCCACGTTGTTGCAAATGGCAAGATTTCATTTCTTTTGATGGCTGCATAGTATTCCATTGTGTATATATACCACATCTTCTTGATCCATTCATCTGTTGATGGACATCTAGGTTCTTTCCATAGTTTGGCTATTGTGGACATTGCTGCTATAAACATTCGGGTGCATGTGTCCCTTTGGATCACTACATTTGTATCTTTAGGGTAAATACCCAATAGTGCAATTGCTGGGTCATAGGGCAGTTCTATTTTCAACATTTTGAGGAACCTCCATGCTGTTTTCCAGAGTGGCTGCACCAGCTTGCATTCCCACCAACAGTGTAGGAGGGTTCCCCTTTCTCCGCATCCTCGCCAGCATCTGTCATTTCCTGACTTGTTGATTTTAGCCATTCTGACTGGTGTGAGGTGATATCTCATTGTGGTTTTGATTTGTATTTCCCTGATGCCGAGTGATATGGAGCACTTTTTCATGTGTCTGTTGGCCATCTGGATGTCTTCTTTGCAGAAATGTCTGTTCATGTCTTCTGCCCATTTCTTGATTGGATTATTTGTTCTTTGGGTGTTGAGTTTGCTAAGTTCTTTATAGATTCGGGACACTAGTCCTTTATCTGATATGTCGTTTGCAAATATCTTCTCCCATTCTGTCAGTTGTCTTTTGATTTTGTTAACTGTTTCCTTTGCTGTGCAAAAGCTTTTGATCTTGATGAAATCCCAGTAGTTCATTTTTTCCCTTGCTTCCCTTGCCTTTTGCGTTGTTCCTAGGAAGATGTTGCTGCGGCAGAGGTCGAAGAGGTTGCTGCCCGTGTTCTCCTCAAGGATTTTGATGGATTCCTTTCGTACATTGAGGTCCTTCATCCATTTTGAGTCTATTTTTGTGTGTGGTGTAAGGAAATGGTCCAATTTCATTTTTCTGCATGTGGCTGTCCAATTTTCCCAGCACCATTTATTGAAAAGGCTGTCTTTTTTCCATTGGACATTCTTTCCTGCTTTGTCGAAGATTAGTTGACCATAGAGTTGAGGGTCTATTTCTGGGCTCTCTATTCTGTTCCATTGATCTATGTGTCTGTTTTTGTGCCAGTACCATGCTGTCTTGATGATGACAGCTTTGTAATAGAGGTTGAAGTCCGGAATTGTGATGCCACCAACGTTGGCTTTCTTTTTCAATATCCCTTTGGCTATTCGAGGTCTTTTCTGGTTCCATATAAATTTTAGAATTATTTGTTCCATTTCTTTGAAAAAGATGGATGGTACTTTGATAGGAATTGCATTAAATGTGTAGATTGCTTTAGGTAGCATAGACATTTTCACAATATTTATTCTTCCAATCCAGGAGCATGGAACATTTTTCCATTTCTTTGTGTCTTCCTCAATTTCTTTCATGAGTACTTTATAGTTTTCCGAGTATAGATTCTGTGTCTCTTTGGTTAGGTTTATTCCTAGGTATCTTATGGTTTTGGATGCAATTGTAAATGGGATTGACTCCTTAATATCTCTTTCTTCTGTCTTGCTGTTGGTGTAGAGAAATGCAACTGATTTCTGTGCATTGATTTTATATCCTGACACTTTACTGAATTCCTGTATAAGTTCTAGCAGTTTTGGAGTGGAGTCTTTTGGGTTTTCCACATAGAGTATCATATCATCTGCGAAGAGTGATAATTTGACTTCTTCTTTGCCGATTTGGATGCCTTTAATTTCCTTTTGTTGTCTGATTGCTGAGGCTAGGACCTCTAGTACGATGTTGAATAGCAGTGGTGATAATGGACATCCCTGCCGTGTTCCTGACCTTAGCGGAAAAGCTTTCAGTTTTTCTCCATTGAGAATGATATTTGCGGTGGGTTTTTCATAGATGGCTTTGATGATATTGAGGTATGTGCCCTCTATCCCTACACTTTGAAGAGTTTTGATCAGGAAGGGATGTTGTACTTTGTCAAATGCTTTTTCAGCATCTATTGAGAGTATCATATGGTTCTTGTTCTTACTTTTATTGATGTGTTGTATCACATTGACTGATTTGCGGATGTTGAACCAACCTTGCAGCCCTGGAATAAATCCCACTTGGTCGTGGTGAATAATCTTTTTAATGTACTGTTGAATCCGATTGGCTAGTATTTTGTTGAGTATTTTCGCATCTGTGTTCATCAAGGATATCGGTCTATAGCTCTCTTTTTTGGTGGGATCCTTGTCTGGTTTTGGGATCAAGGTGATGCTGGCCTCATAAAATGAGTTTGGAAGTTTTCCTTCCATTTCTATTTTTTGGAACAGTTTCAGGAGAATAGGAATTAGTTCTTCTTTAAATGTTTGGTAGAATTCCCCCGGGAAGCCGTCTGGCCCTGGGCTTTTGTTTGTTTGGAGATTTTTAATGACTGTTTCAATCTCCTTATTGGTTATGGGTCTGTTCAGGCTTTCTATTTCTTCATGGTTCAGTTGTGGTAGTTTATATGTTTCTAGGAATGCATCCATTTCTTCCAGATTGTCAAATTTATTGCCGTAGAGTTGCTCATAGTATGTTCTTATAATAGTTTGTATTTCCTTGGTGTTAGTTGTGATCTCTCCTCTTTCATTCATGATTTTATTTATTTGGGTCCTTTCTCTTTTCTTTTTGATAAGTCGGGCCAGGGGTTTATCAATTTTATTAATTCTTTCAAAGAACCAGCTCCTAGTTTCGTTGATTTGTTCTATTGTTTTTTTGGTTTCTATTTCATTGATTTCTGCTCTGATCTTTATGATTTCTCTTCTCCTGCTGGGCTTAGGGTTTCTTTCTTGTTCTTTCTCCAGCTCCTTTAGGTGTAGGGTTAGGTTGTGTACCTGAGACCTTTCTTGTTTCTTGAGAAAGGCTTGTACCGCTATATATTTTCCTCTCAGGACTGCCTTTGTTGTGTCCCACAGATTTTGAACCGTTGTATTTTCATTATCATTTATTTCCATGATTTTTTTCAATTCTTCTTTAATTTCCCGGTTGACCCATTCATTCTTTAGAAGGATACTGTTTAGTCTCCATGTATTTGGGTTCTTTCCAAACTTCCTTTTGTGGTTGAGTTCTAGCTTTAGAGCATTGTGGTCTGAAAATATGCAGGGAATGATCCCAATCTTTTGATACCGGTTGAGTCCTGATTTAGGACCGAGGATGTGATCTATTCTGGAGAATGTTCCATGTGCACTAGAGAAGAATGTGTATTCTGTTGCTTTGGGATGAAATATTCTGAATATATCTGTGATGTCCATCTGGTCCAATGTGTCATTTAAGGCCTTTATTTCCTTGCTGATCTTTTGCTTGGATGACCTGTCCATTTCAGTGAGGGGAGTGTTAAAGTCCCCTACTATTATTGTATTGTTGTTGATGTGTTTCTTTGATTTTGTTATTAATTGGTTTATATAGTTGGCTGCTCCCACGTTGGGGGCATAGATATTTAAAATTGTTAAATCTTCTTGTTGGACAGACCCTTTGAGTATGATATAGTGTCCTTCCTCATCTCTTATTACAGTCTTTGGCTTAAAATCTAATTGATCTGATATAAGGATTGCCACTCCTGCTTTCTTCTGATGTCCATTAGCATGGTAAATTCTTTTCCACCCCCTCACTTTAAATCTGGAGGTGTCTTCGGGCTTAAAATGTGTTTCTTGGAGGCAACATATAGATGGGTTTTGTTTTTTTATCCATTCTGATACCCTGTGTCTTTTGACAGGGGCATATTTTTTTAAGGCCACTTATTAGTCATAAACTTGGGCAAATTTAGTACCTTCCCTGAAAATCAGATGTTTCCTTTATAAAATGGAAATTAAAAATATATACTTAAGGTTGTTTTGAGAAATTAAAATAGTGATTTTTTTTTTGCCCCAATCTTCCTTTCTTCAATTTTTTTGAGGTGGTAAATAAGTAAAAAATAAATTGGAAAAAAACTGAGGGAAAA
Source organism: Mustela lutreola (assembly GCF_030435805.1). NCBI lineage: Eukaryota > Metazoa > Chordata > Mammalia > Carnivora > Mustelidae > Mustela > Mustela lutreola. The sequence goes on from NC_081302.1 coordinate 31,632,013, forward strand.
GACCCACAATATGCTAATACTATGCTTATATTTGCATAAATATATCTTAGGTGCAGAAAACTAATACCTTACTAAATTATTGGGATTTTTTACTTCCTACCAACAAGAGTCCTTTGAAGTCCTTTGATCTTATAGACAAACAGCAAAAGCAATAACTGCTCGTATGTTTCTAATAACTAAGAAGTTAAAGAGCAGGGAGACTAAAAGCTCATAGAAAGTATAAATTTCAAGATTAAAGAGGATGATAGCTTATTAATATAATGTGCAAGAACAATAAACTCTATTCAAAGATCACTTCACAGATGACAAACCACCTTGGCTTACATATTTTATGAGAATTGGGTGTCAGTAGAACCAACAGTATGTGGATGTTTAAGAATGAAGGGTAAAATTAGATGATTATATAAAGCTATCAAAGAGAAACTTCACAAATAGCTTCAGAATACAAAGCACAAATAGAATAAATAGGTGAGAGTTGGGAATGGCAGGTTGCAGTTAATACTTAGATAAAATTTTAATTATTAATGATAACCTTTTTATTGACTAGAATAAGGGTGGATGTTATATTTATTATTGTGTAAAGCAAAGGTTGTCAGAGCTATGACAGAGCAAAGTCTGCATTTCCTGAGAATCTGGAGAGTATGATCATTCAGATAAAATGCCTTCCAACTCTTGGATTCAAGGAATTACTAAGGAAAAGTGGCAAAAGAGTTTAAAGAGACAAAAGAGAAATCGTATTTGATCAAGACCATTTATCAAACAGAGTACTTAATGCATGGGAAATAAAACTGACCACAGCACTGTCTTGTGGGATAGAATCCTTAAGGGTTTCAGATAGGGTGAATTTTGTACAAAGTATACATAACTCCAACTACCATCAGAACAATATACCAAGAACTTTTTTTTGTTACACTGCTTAAGAAGATAAAGAATTAATAATTTTTGCAATTGTTCTAGTGACTTAATTATAGTAGCAGCTATGTGCCTGCCTAGCAACTGATGTTTCTTCAAAAACAAAACCACTTTCAACCATTTTCCCCACCCTGGATATCACTCTACCCTACCAAGAGTCTCTCTGAAATTCAATTCTTTGTGCAGAAAGCATGTTTTGCAAACATAAAAGGAGGACTTTGGAGCTCAGACTGCATGCTTGAATATTTGTAAGTGAAAATGAGGAGCAAAAATACAGAAGATTGACAGCAATTGGGTAAATTTTCTTCACAGTGGAAAATTTGAGAGACTTTTCCATTGACACAAAACCAGAAAACAGTAAAACTGTGATCATCCCAGGAATTTTAACCCAGGCGCCCCCTGGTGCCACCTAGGCACCCCCATCCCAGGAATTTTAAAAATGCTTCATGGGGTCACTAGTAATTAAAAAAACAAGTCTTTATTTCTGAAATATGATTAAAGTTCCACAACTGATATTTAAATCAGCTCTTGGTTCTCCCTTCACTTGCCACAACTTTTTGTTGTTGTTGTTGCCACAACTTTTTAATGAGGTAACTAAAACTCATGTTAAGAAAAAATACCAAAAATGTTATCAGCATTTTTTTCCTGTTTTTATTTATTTAATTATTTATTCATACAACTCTAGTTGAACTTTAAATTTTTTTTCTAATTCTCCTCAGAATATTTCTATTTCCTAATGATTAAACATCCTCTTCAAAATTCATTCTTACAATCATAGTAAGAATTATAGTGACCGAAAATAGGCAATAAGTAGTATAAAAATAGATAATTGTTACTTAAGAAAAATTTGTCTTATACTAATAAATTCCTTCATTTTTAACAATAAGTTTCATTTTTTTTTCAAAAAGATTTTCTAATGAGATAATTCTTTAGCTTTTTATTTAACAAGCAACTATTGCATAATTATCATACACCAGGCATTGTGATCAAGGGATATAAAGGTTCTGGGGACATGCAAATGAATAAAATATAACCCATACCCTTAGAGATGCTTCTTCAGTTCAGGAAACAGATTCGTATAAAATTACTTTAAGAATGCACAAGGTGCTGAGATAATCACAAAAGAGGGGAAATCAAATTCTAGCCTCAATATGTTAGGTGCACATAAGTACATCATTAAGGAACATTTTAAGTATCAGATGTGAAGTACTATTCATCATATAGCATTGTTTCTACAGAAAATCAGAGTCAAAATAATTATTCCTAATGAAATACTTTTCTAGAAATGTAATTTTCCATGAATAAAAAAGGTCTTTGTTACTAATAAATATGAAGTGTTTCCGTTCTAAACTGCTATCTTATTTCTTACTAAAAGTAAAGTGAAATATACATTCAACTTGATTTCAAGAAACCCCACGAACCTCAATGGCTTGATCAACATTCCCTTAGTAATCATACATCTCTGCCTCATTACCCAAAAATCAATGGGCATGAAGTGAGAAATAAGTAAAAGAACTGAGTCATTGTAACCAGGAAAAAAAAATATTTAGTAGTATCACAAATCAAACGTAACCTTAACCTTGTGTCTGAACAATTCAACATCTGATTCTGATGCAGCATTATGGTGAACAAAGTGCTAGCAAGTCCCTTCCATGCAACCAAATCTCTCACTACACATACTATAGGGGAGGGGACTCTCAAAGGACTCCTTTTCCCATTCCTTAAAAAGAGCAAAATAAACTGAGCTGGGGTCTGATGGGAGGCAAGTAAGATAAAGCAGTGATACTAGTTGTCCCCTCTTGAGTCTGTATCAGATATAGGTTGGTGGTCATCTAAAACAGAAGCATATGCAGATTAAATGAACACTTTCTTGGGTCAGACCCATAGAAGGAATGAGTTGACAATTAAAATCAAGGTTGCAGTGCAAGCCACTATGAATCAGAGTTAATAGAAACAAGAGGCAGATCTCCAAGTTTGCAGAAGGGCCATGTATGTAATATAAATAAATAAGGGAAACAATCACAATGCTGAGTATATGAAAGGAGACTATCTAGAATAAAGAGCTGACTGAAAAAAAAAAAAAGTAAAGGACTTCTAGAAATAAAATATATATTTATTGAAGTTATTTTTCCAACTCTTATCTCATTGTCTGGCTCATTTCTCTTTATAGTGTCTATTTTCAGGAGTGTTTTTTTTTTAAACCATCACTATTGGGTGCAGTAAAGAGGGGTTTTTTCCTGGGTTTGGGTTTTTGTTTTTAAGATATAAAGAGGCAGCTACAACTTTGCAGAGCATATAGAATACAGCACAGAAATCCATAAGATTTGATGCTTAAAGTATCAAATGCAGAAGTAAAGGCCATGACTTGGTAATAAGGGCCCAGACACAAGAATCTAGCCATCTAGAACAAATAGCTGAAAAGAGGAACAGAGCAGCAATGGGGACTCACAATTCAAAACCAGATCAAAGACTGTTTCCTCAGTCACACAGATAGTAGTCACCAAATACTTAGTGACACTGAATTAGAAAGTAATATAGAAATATACTACATATCATTTGTAGAAAGTTACATATGATTTCTCATTATGGAGCTTAAGCTCAAAAATGTGCAGAAACTTTTTTCTGTTGCAATGTCTTCCTAAAATCCTAAAAATCCCCTTCAGGTATCATTCTATGCTGACACATGAATCCAAAAGAACCTTGAGTAATGAGCCTGTTACTTAAGACTCCAGTGGTTGGAGGCAGCCATAAGTGGCCAGAAGCTTTCAGTCCCTTCTTACTGTCCTTCTGTGACAGGCAGAATTCTAAGAATGACCTCAGTGATCCTCATCCTTACATAATCCCTTCTCTAGTATGTGCAGAACCTATAAATGTGATGAAGTGTCATTCCACTAATCGTGTTTCCAAATGTAACAAGATCCAAAGGGATCTTGTAGATGTAATAATGGTTACTAATTCATTGACCTGAAGATAGGGAGATTATCTGGGTTGGCCTAAACACATGAATCCTTAAGAGCAAAAAGATTTTTCCAGCTGGTAGCAGAGGGTATTTCAGAGACATGCAAAGCATGAGAGGGATTTGACAGAAGGGAGATTTTTCCATTGCTGAGATGTAAGGTCTTGAGGCAGCCCTGCTACTAACAACCAGTAAGAAAATGGGGACCAGAGTCCTAACAACCACAAGAAACTGAATTCAGCCAACAACCCAAAGCTTGGAAGTGGATTTTTCCCTAGGGCCTCCAGTTAAGAATCCATTCCCATCAACATCTTGATCTTGATTTTGCCCTTTTGAGACCGTAGACAGAGAGCCCAACCAGGTAGCAGACTCAGAGTTCTGTCCTACAAAACTGTGTGCTAGTAAATGTACTTTATCTTAAGCTACTAAGTTTGTGTTACACAACAATAAAATTTATTGGATTTCATTTATTATTTATTTGTTACTAATTTATTTCATTTATTATAAAGCAATAAAAGCCTAACTCAGTCTCTTTAAAATTAAATTTGTTTAAATCTTTCCAAAATTCTGATTTGATTATATCATTTCCTCATTTGAAGGATTTACAGGCCCCCTTGCAGAAAGGAAATGAACTCTCCTTACTCCCAGCATAACATACCAGACTTTTTATAACTTCGATTCATCTGCCTCTCCAGCGGCATCTACTGAACTATTCCCAGGATCCTAGGCTCCAGTCACAATGGACAACTTCCCTGCCCAGAAATATAATGGTGTAGGTACAACACACTGGCTCTCTCAATGTCTCTTCCCATATGCGTACTGCAGATCCTAGAACACTAAACATGGCAATAAAAACCACAGCACGACATGCCTTTGAATGATCTCCTCTTACTAAGTACAGACAGAACTTGTGACTTGCTGCTAACCAAGAGAGTCTGTCAAAGGTCATAGGATGTCACTTTCTCTGTTACCTTATATTATGCTAACACTATCTTAGCAGCAAGTCTTCTGGTACTTATCACAGTATATTAACTGGGATTTTGGGGGGGCATGGTTGGCTCAGTCGATTGAATCCAACTCTTGATTTCAGTTCAGGTCATGATCTCAAGGTTGTGGGATCCTCAGGGCTCTGTGCTCAGCAGGGAATGTGCTGGAGCTCCTCTCTCCTTCTCCCTCTGCCCCTCCCTGCTCATGCATGCACACACATACTTGCTCTCTCTCTAATAAACAAATCTTTTTTAAAAAGCAAAATAAAAAATTATAAACTGGGGTTTTTTAAGTGTCTCATTTTTCTGCTCTACTATTTCAGCTTAGAGGGGAAAAATGTGCTTTATTTATCATTATGCCCTGTACACTAGCATAGTTAATAACTCTTGCTGAATGGAACTTCACAGTACTATAAATGCCAAATACCAGGTACATATGACAGTGATCAGAGAAGCATCCCATGTTCTGTCAACACTAGATTAACAATGCCTGATTATCTTCCTGAAGGCCAACCCAGCCATGGGAATAATTTAATTTGCAAGTCACACACACACACACACACACACACACACACGGTGAAAGGAAATCTCTACTTTCTTGCTGTTTTCTGTTCTACAGAACTATCCTAGGGATGTTTGTTTGTTTGTTTTTTTTTTTTTTTTTTTAGCTCTTCAAAAATATCCCTGGGCTTGCTTAGATAATAATTATCTCTCCAGGTCAGGCGCTTTTCTGACTCACTTCTCTAGGTTACTCCAAACTTTGAGCACCTTGATAGACATTAGAATGCTTTCCAAAATAAATTTAGAAACTTTAAAAAATGAAAGTAAAATCCACCAATTTTGTTTTTATTTTAACCAAACCATTAAACTCAAAGAAAGACTGATAACATTAAATTTTCAGAAATGCAAATCTAAGTTGTCATCCCTTTTTACAATTAAAAATCTAAAAAGAGGAATTTTTAAATCTGGAAAAACACTTCTGAAAAAGGTTCAGGCAGGTCCTGAATCAGATATAAATAAACTATTAATTATGGATGGTGGTGGCAGAAGGATTCTAAAGTGTAGTTTTCAAGGGATTCTGGAGCCAATATTAAAGGCCTAAATAACTGTAAATTTTATTCAACATTTTATTGCACTTATATTTCTACCTAGGTAGATTGTAAACTACTAAGACACAGGGAGTATGAGATATTTATTTGCATTTATCCCTATTAATAGTTGTGTCTTAAAGACATTTGTTGAAAGTCCTAAATTCCCAGATCCTAACTCAGCTAGTTTTTTGGCTAAAAGATAGCTCCTCTATGTTCCAAAAGAAAGTACGAGTAAGTTAGACTTCATCAAAATAAAAATTGTGCATCAAAAGACAGTATCAGGAAAATGAAAAGACAACCTACTATTAGCAGAAAATATTTGCAAACATGTATCTCACAAGGGACTTGTTTGTATTCAGAATACATAAAGAAAACTTATGACTCAGTAATGATATAATCCAATTTAAAAATGGGCAAAGGAGGGGTGCCCGTGTGGCTCACTTGGTTGGACGGCTGCCTTTAGCTAAGGTCGAGATCCTGTCTCCTAGGATCTAGCCTGTGTCAGGCTTTCTGCCCAGTGGGGAGTCTGCTTCGCCCTCCTCCTGCCCTTGTGCTCTTGTTTGCGTGCGCTCTCTCTCTCCCCCTCTCAAATAAATAAAAATATTTATTTGATAACTGGGCAAAGGATCTGAATGGACATTGCTCCAAAGAAGATATGCAAATGGCCAATAAGCACACAGAAAGATGTTTAGCATAAACAGCCATTAGGAAAATGCTAAAGTGGAAAACAGTGTGGCAGTTCTCAAAAAGGTAAATATAGAATTACCATATGATCTTAAAATTCCTCCCTTAAGTATTGATACACAAGAAATGAAAATACACATCCACATGAAAACTAGTGTATGAATATTCATAACAGCATTACTCAAAACAGCGAAAAAGGGGCTCCTGGGTGGCTCAGTGGGTTAAAGCCTCTGCCTTCAGCTCGGGTCATGAACTCGGGAGTCCTGGGATTGAGCCCCACGTTGGGCTCTCTGCTCAGCAGGAAGCCTGCTTCCACCTCTCTCTCTCTGCCTGCCTCTCTGCCTACTTGTGATCTCCGTCTGTCAAATAAATAAATAAGATCTTTAAAAAAAAAAAAAGGGCTAAAAAATGTAAACAACCCAAATGTCAAGCAACTGATGAATAAAGAGAACATGGTGTAATTTGGTCCAAAAAAGGGAGGCTGTACTAATAAAGCTACAACATGGATGAACCTTGTGATATTATGCTAAACAAAAGAGACCTGTCCCTTGATAAGCAGGGGCCCCCATGCCGGACTTGATTCTAGGACACTGGGCTCGTGACCTGAGCTGAAGGCAAACATCTAACTGACTTGAGTCATCCAGGTGCCCCAAAAGAGACCAGTCTTAAAAGAACACATATTGTGTTCCACTGATTGCATTTAATAGTCCAGAATAGACAAATTGATAGTCAGAAAAGCGTCTGACCTGGAGAGATTAATTATTACCTAAGCAAGCCCAGGGATATTTTTGAAGAGCTAAAAAAAAAAAAACAAAAAAAGATATGAGATTTATTTTTGGGGTAATGAAAATTGTTTAAAATTGTGATGATGGCTGCACAACTCTGAATATATTAATAACCGCTATGTATTTTAAAAGGTGAATTGTATGGTGTGTGAGTTATATCTCAATAAATTGTTTAAAAATTCATGTTAAAGTTTGTACTAAAAATCAGAAATAAAGTAATATCAAAACTAGTATTGGTGGGAAAAAGGGAGAAAAAAAATTAAGTGAAAAAAACAACAAAACTACAAATCTTTCAGAAAAAAAGTTAAAAGGAGTAAAAGGAAAACTACATAAAAAGCACACTAAACAATTATAAATAATAATTAATCCAATAAATATAATTGCAACTAATAAGTAATTCAAATCTATATAAATGGATTAAAGTCTCAAATTAACTTCCCAACCTAAAATATGAAATATTTGGAAATTGAAAGCAAATATTTAGAAGATACATACCCAGCCAATAGCCATAAAAAAGCTAGAACAATAATAAAATCAGACCAAATAGACAATAGAAAAAAAATATATTGCTAGAGATCAAAAGAGTCATTACATACTAATAAAATTTTATCTTCCTAAAATATAGAATTCTAAATTATATGCATGTGAAAAACTAGCTTCTATGCAAACAATGAGCACATGCAAAGAAAAGTTATCAAATCCATTGTGAAAGTGGAGTATTTTTACATTCTTCATTCAATAATCAAAAGATAAAGTAGGAAAGAAATAGTAAAACTAAAATTAACAAGTTTAATTCAAGAGACATATGTAGAATGTTACATTTAAAAACTGGGAAAATTCACATATTTTTCATCATACATATGACATTACTAAAACTCCATATGCCAAAAATCAATTCTCAGAAACATTCCAAAAGCTACTAAAGACAAGAAAAACACAACCTTTACACCTCCTACACTTAGAAAAATAAAACAACTAACATGGACATTAGAAAATACTTAGAAATACAAACAGACACTACTATGTATAAACTTAGAGGATGGTATTTACAGAGAAATTTGGAGACTTAAATATATAAACTGGAAAGGGAGAAATGCTAGAAATGAATAAACTAAATATATACCTTTGAAAAAGTAGGGAAAAAAGACAGAATGAACCCAAATAGACTAGACAAAGTAAAAAAAAAAAAAAAAAAGAACTATATGGGTCAAAATTAACAAAAACAGAAGACAAAGATTTAAAGACAGCTTCAACAAATCCATAAACTGGTTTAGCCATCATAAAAGAGAAATAAAATTTTCAAATTAATAATACTAGAAAGGAAAAAGTAAGGAGAACTACAGACTTAGCATATTAAATATTAATATTCTTAATAACCTATGATAACTGTTAAAGTTTAGATAAAATGGTCAAATTCTAGAAATTATTATAAAAATCTCCCTAGAAAAGTTAAAAGTACCTGAAAAATCCTATATTTACTAAAGTAATTTAATCAGCAATTACATATTCCCCATAAATAAAATGAGGTTTTGCAGGAGAATTGTAGCAAACATCAATGAAAAAAATCCGATCTGTAGAAACAATTCCAGAGATTAGAAAAGAGGAAGCATTCTCTGTATCCCCCAAAGCATTGTCTGTATCCTTCAAAGAGGCTAATAAGACCTTGATTTTGAAAACAGGTAAGAACTGTGTGAGAAAGAAAATTTGTGGGTCAATCTAAACCGTGAGTATTAAAAAGAATGTGAACAAATCCAATACAACAATACATATAGAAGATAACTTATCATGAACCAGTTATGTTAATGTCAAAACATGAAAGTTTAGTTCAATATTAGAAAATCTTTAAATTCATTAAATTAAGAAATTAAGAGTATTATCTCAACCATCTCAATGAATTTTTTAAAGCAATTGCTAAAAGTTACTATACATTTGTGATTTTTTTTTTACAAAACTTTAATAAATTTATAAACATAAGCTGTTCATGGGTCTATATATATTTATTAAAACTATTTTTAGAAAAGCACAATGATCATTAATCCAAAAACCAAACTGAGGTTAGCTTCAAGCATGAGACTGGGGGTGAATATCGGGAACTTTAGATGTATCGTCACTATTTGTATTTTTAAGCTCCATGGTAGCTACAGAAGTGTTTGTTTCATAATCATCCTTTATATTCTTTTATTGGTAAGAACTATTTCACAAAGAATAAACAAACATACAAATAACCTAAAAGTTAATAAAAAAGCAAAGCTTCAATAATGACTAATACATAAGATCACTTACAAAGATGGCAGATAAAAATCTTCAAATCTTTCTTTTGAGCTACAAAACAAACATTAGAGGATCTTAAACTTAACTAGAATGATGCCCACGAACTAGGTTTAAATGTAGCTAGCTCAGTCTTCCTGCTTGCTCTCTGCCAGCCCGTCCAAGGATATCCACCATCTGAGTACAGACATGACCCTGACTAGAGAAAGTACAGCTTATAACAAAATTGAAATCTATGACAAAGATGCAGTAGGAAGACCATTCTGTTTCTCAGCTCTGCAGGAAAGACACCCAGAATGTCTAACCTTTGTATGATAAACCGAAGAGTGGCTACTAATAACTGAGAACCTAACTTGTGCCAGCTATTTTGCATATACCAATTCTAATCTTTACAGTGAATTTGGGAGGTAAGCATTTTAATTCTCCTTCTACTAATGCAGAAACTATTATGTAAATTAAGTGATCTATAAACTATCATGTAAATTTAATGATCTGCTCAAGGTCACACAGATAGTAAATCATAGGTTCAGAACTTTAATCCAGATGTAACTGAATCCAGAACCTGGAAATCCAGAATGTACTAACCCTTCTATTATTCAGCAACAAAATTTTTTCATATAGTAAACACAAAAATTCCTGACAATGTTGAATAATTACCATCTGTATAATAGACAAGCAGCAATAAATAAAAAGAGAGCACTTCAGAGTTACTTACTGCCATATTTCTGTAGGAATCATACTGCTTGCTTTTATTTTGTTTTTTAATATTTATTTATTTATTTATTTGAGAGAGAAAGTGCACAAGCAGGAAGGGCAGAGGGAGAGGGAGAAAAGAATCTCCAGCAGACTCCAGGCTCAGCGTGGAGTCCCACACAGGGCCCAGTCCCAGGATCCTGAGATCAGGTCCTGAGCCAAAACCAAGAGTCAGACATTTAACCAACTGCACCACCCAGGACCCCCTGTTTGCTTTTACTTTTAAATACATCTAAACTGGACTTTAAGCTGGCTTTGAATAAGACTAAACAAAGTCAGTTACAGATTTATTTCCTTTTCTATTCTCTCTGAAAAGACCAGCTTGGACCTAATATCATAGCAATCATCTTATGAGCATTTACAGAGTAAATTTTAAATTTCAGAGGCCTGACAGCCATTCTCCTAAACTTCTAAAAAAAAGAAGAGAACCTGCTACACTCAGGGTCACTAATTGAATGCAAGAGACAATTGGCTGCCTACCCTCTGGATGCCCCACTCTTTCCTCTTTGAGTAAACTTCTATTTAGTGTCGCAGCAGTCATTGGTTTGTATAGAGTATCTTCAGAAATTTTCAGAGCAAACCTAAAATTTAGCAGAATTTAGCACAGCTTCCCTCTCTTTATTTTAAATACCGCTATATCAGCATGATTGCCTGGATAGAACCAAGAATCCAGGAGATAGAAATGAAGTGTCTTCACTCAACAGACAATAACATTGCATGATTTAAAGGAAAATGTCAGAGGTTAACTGGTATGAATGATTTTGCTACATTTCCCAATAGCTACAAAAAAGGTCTGTCAGTATTGCTAAGAGCTAAAAATCTTTCCAACTGATAGGCAGCTTGAAAGGTCAAGTGTACACAAAAGCAATATATAATCCCTTTTGCATTATTCCAATACTTCTACATAATAAATCTCACTTGCTAAGAAGCTTTATTGTAATGAGGCTATACAGTATCAGAAAAGTAGGTCTTTAATTCATATGAAGATAAAACAAGTATGTATATAAATTTACACACACACACACACACACACACACACACACACTGCCAATCAAGAAAAGTAAATTCTTTTCTAGAGCAAATATGTTAAGTAGTACAATTTTCTTAAATCTTTAGACTATGTTGAGTTATTCAAAGATTTTAGCAGTTTTTCTTTCATTCAATAAATAAAAGTGAATTTGACTGTTCAAGCCATTAATGGTAATGATGGGTCTTATTAGCAACCAGCATTTTGCAGCTATTCTTAGGATAAATTTAGCTAAACTCAGCATGTCAAATTAGAGCAAGAATCTGATATGTTTTCTTCCTCTTCTCACATTACAATGACTTCTCTGCTGTTCTTTACTTTGTGAAAGGGGTGACTGCAGAAAATTGGAAACATTCTTGGGTGCTATCCTTCCCTTTAAAAAGAGTATCCATGTGTTCAAATGCACACCCAGTTTTAATGTCTGGAAAAATGCTAGAATTCTATTTCACATAAAGCAGTTCTAAATGTCAAAGGAACTCAAAAGAAGAGTAGAAAATATATATGCATATGAAAAACTATTTTATTATTGTTCAATGACTTAGTAATTACAATAATTATAAATATCTCTTGCACCAGTATTAGCACCCATAATCAAAGCCTTACTCCACATATTAAATACTACATGGATGTCTTAGCTCAGGCTTTTCCTGAAAACAAGACAGGGTTGGTACGCAGGTGAAATACTTCATAAGTGATGTTAGTGAGCAGAAGGGAAGGACTAGGGAGGAGGGCAAGATGGTGAATTTTATGTGTCAACTTGACTGAGCCAAGGGATGCCCAGATATCTGTTCAAACATTCTGGGGTGTTCTGGGGGGTGCTTTTGGATAAGATTAACATGTAAATCAGTAAACTAAGTAATGAAGATCACTCCCCCTAAATGTGAGTTGGCCTTCTCCAATTTGTTGAAGGCCCAAATAAAACAAAATGGTAAGAGAGAATCCCTCCTTCTTGACTACTTTTGAACTAGGATATTGGCTTTTTCATGCCTTTGGACTCAAACTGAAGCAGAGACTTCTATGTCTTGAGCCAACTCATGCTGAAGAATCATGTGGGCTCACTCTTTATAATAAATTTATACATACACAAATCTGATTGGTTCAGTATCTCTGGGGAACCTAATAAAGAGGATAAAAAAGAAAAGGGAGACAAGACAATGTAAAAACATGTTATTAGGTTGTAAACCAGCGTGGACAACTGGTGTTCAATGAAACTGTAGAATGCATCTCAAAATTGTCCACCAGTAATTATGAGTCACTCTGAGTGTCATGTGTGCTCCCATGATCATTCCATTCCCTAAGCCAGAGAAGCTCCAGGACAGAAACAAAAGACCAGAATAAAGTTGGTCAAATCCTGTGTAGAACTATTGGCTGAACGCAGAGATGAGGCAGAAAGTACACAGGGCGGTATGCAAGAGGAATTCAGTATAATATTTGCCTTAAACCACTCTGATCAATTTAAGCCCTTAATTTAGCTCAATTGGACACGAAGTCTTCTAGGTGATTGTCAGCCACAATATATACAAAAGATTTAATACATAAGGGTTAGTGGAAGATATAAAAATTAATTTTCTACAAATCTACCATACTCAAACAGAAAATAAAATTTAAAATTAATTACTCTTGCAATAAAATCTGCAAAGTATCTAGGAACTAATAAGAATTGAAAAAATCTCTATGGAAAAAAATGTTAAAACTCTAGTAATCAATACAGAAGATAATCTGAATTCATGGAAAGATACCTCATGCTATTGAATAGTATGACTCAAATTAATCTACACATTTAAAGTTAGCCTACGGGTGCCCAGGTGGCTCAGTCAGTTAAGTGTCCAACTCTTGATTTCGATTCTGGTCATGATCTCAGGGTCATGAGATCAAGCCCCACTTAGGGCTCCACCCTGGGCGTGGAGCCTGTTTGGGATTCTCCCTTTCTCTCTGCCTCTTCCCCTCCTCAAAAAAAAAAAAGTGATCTTAAGCAAAATTCTAATTATTCTGAGAAACATGATAAACTTACTATAAAATTTATTTGGAACAATAATGGAACATGAGTGTTCATTTTTTTTAAAAAAGCAACAAAGTTTTGGTATAGCAACACATGGTTAGAACAGTAAAACAAATTATAAGTTATAGACAGATGACACATATAAGAAAATGATACTCATAAGACTACAAATACTGGTAGAAGAAAGAATTGTTTAATAGTATTGGAATGGCTGACTCACTATTTGAGGAAAATAAAACTGAATACCTGTGTAAAATCACATAAACATTTGAAGTTAGATTCCTACTGAAATAAAGATCTAAACATATAATGTAAAATAGTTGGAGAGTTTTTGTGACCTAAAGAAGAGAAAGCCCCCTTAGTATTTCAAATATACAATCAGTAAGGCAAAATTCAATGAAAGTTTCTATGGACAATATTCAAGGACATTGAACTAAATGAAATAAGCCTGTCACAAAAAGACAAATACCGTATGATTATGTTTATATGAAATACCAAATTCACAGAATGAAAAAGTAGAAATGGTAGCTTCCAGGAGCTGGGGAAGGGGAGAATTAAGAACTATTGTTTATGGGTATGGAGTTTACACCTTTCAAATGAAAGAGTTCTAGAAACTTGTCCACAACAATATAAATGTGCTTAAAACTACTGAAATATACACCTAAAAATGGTTAAGATGATAAACATTATATGTTTTGTATCATAATTTATTTAAATATTTTATTTATTTATTTTGAGAGAGAGAGACCAAGCACACAAATGGGGGGAGGGGTAGAGAGGGAGAAGCAGACTCCTTGCTAAGCAGGGGGCTATGCAGGACTGGATCCCAGGACCTTGAGATCATGACCTGAGCCAAAGGCAGATGCCTAACCTACTGAGCCACCCAGGTGCCCCTGTGCCATATTTTTTAATTATAGTTTCTGTTCGATGAAGGATAATTAATAAATGGGAGAAAATATTTGTGATATCAAAAGCTAATGAGATTAACATCAAAGTTGTGTGAGAAATTTTCAGCCCAGCATATAAGCAGATTGCGAGTTGCCACTGCATCCTAACAAGTAAAAAGCTAAGCAAAGTGAAAAATCAACATCTCTTCCTAGTTCCATAAGAGGTCAGAGTAAACTGCTACCACCAAAATTAAAGAGACCCACCAGGGAATTCAGAGAATCCCAAATCACCTGAGCAGGAATCCAGAAAGAGCAGCCACCACAGGAACCAGTGCCACTTGGGGAAACCTGAACTCTAATTCACAAATACCTGTAAGTCCAGAGAGGACAGTCTGAGAGAGAAAAACTCCAGGGAACCCAATCATCAGGGGACCCCACACTTTTGTTGAGTTTTACCTCCAGAAGCTCTATCTCACAGTAAATATTGGAGGAAAATCCCCTGTGCCTCTGGAAGAGAAAGTGAAAATAAGAACCATTTTGAAATACCTTAGAGCATCTCTTCTTAATAAGGTCTGCTGGCAGGGAAAACTAATTAGTCACAGCCTGACCGTCCCAGAGAAGGGAAGTAACCAACTCCAGCTGGGTAGAGTTTTCCACAAGGTGAAGGGAAAGGACCAACTCTAGCCATCACCCCCCCTCCACCGCTTCATCCTCTCATACCTAAGAGGGGAGGAGGAACTGAGAAAAGTATAAAGCTCACAGTCTAGAGGGATAAGATGACTCAAAGACTGACACCTAATTACAGGACTATCACATTACCAATTTACAGCATCTCCTTTTGCCCGGTGTATCATGCCTAGCTATCAAGAAAAAATGTAAGACATACAAAAAGGCAAAAAAAAAATGGTTTGCCAAATTATGGAAGTGTGCACTGACAGGTAAAGAAGATGTGGTATATACATGCAATGGAATATTACTCAGTCATAAAAAAGAATGAAATCTTACCATTTGCAATGACATGGGTGGAGCTAGAGAATATAACATTAAGAGAAATAAGTCAGTCAGAGAAAGACAAATACTATATGATTTCATTCATGTGGAATTTAAGAAACAAAACAAACAAGAAAAGGGGAAAAAAAGAGAGACAAACGAAGAAGGAGACTCTTAACTAGAGAGAACAAACTCACAGTGACTAGAGGGGTGGGTGGGCAATGATGAGCACCAGGTGGTAAACGGAATTGTTGAATCACTATATTGTACACCTGAAACTCATGTAACAGTGTATGTTAACTATACTGGAATTAAAATTTTAAAAAAGAGAAAACACAAAAACAAAACAAAACAAAAAAACCCAACCACATGTTTTCTATAAGAAAATCAATTAAAATATAAAGACATATATAGAATAAAAGTAAATGGATGAAGGTATGCCATGCTAACACTAATTAAAAGAAACTGGGAGTACAATACGACTTTCAAACAGAGCCAACTTTACTACATGGAAAGTTATCAAGGATTAAAAAGTGGCATTATATATGATAAGGGGGTCAATTCCCTAAGAAGAGATACCAATCCTTAATGTGAATATGCCTAGCAATACAGCTTCAAAATACATGACAAATTACATGAGGCAAAACCTGAAAAACTTCAAGGAGAAACACATGAATCCACTATGATAGCTGGGGACTTCAACATCCCTCTCAGAAATGGACAGATCCAGCAGACATAAAGTTATTAAGGATGTATTTGAACTCAGCCATACCATAAATCAATTGGATATAATGGACATCTATAGACTATGTGATACAGCAACAGAATACATATTCTCAAAATATCAGGGAATATTCATCAAGATAGACCACATTTGGGGCCATAAAACACACATTAACAAAATTTTTTTAAAAAAG
Organism: Mustela lutreola; assembly: GCF_030435805.1. Classification (NCBI taxonomy): domain Eukaryota; kingdom Metazoa; phylum Chordata; class Mammalia; order Carnivora; family Mustelidae; genus Mustela; species Mustela lutreola. The sequence continues at coordinate 31,648,268 of NC_081302.1, forward strand.
AAATCATACAATGTCTGCTCTCAGACCACAGTGGAACTAAACTAGACATCAGTAACAGAATGGTAGGCAGAAAATCACAAAATACTTGGAGATTAAACAACAGACTTCTAAATAATACATGAGTCAATGAAAAAGATCACGAGAGTTTTAAAATATTTTGAACTAAATGGAAATAAAAGCATAATTTATCAAAATTTATGGGATACAGTGAAATCTGTAGTAAATGGGAAATTTATAGCATTGAATGAATATATTTTAAAACGGAAAAAATGGGGTGCCTGGGTGGCTTAATCAGTTAAACATCTGCCTTCAGCTCAGGTCATGATCTCAGGGTCCTAGGCTCGAACCCCACACGAAGCTCTTTGCTCAGGGGGGAGTCTGCTTCTCCCTCTCCCTCTGTGATCTCTCTCTCCCCCTCAAATAAATAAAATCTTAAAATAAAAAGATCTAAAATCAATCACCTATACTTCCACCTTAGAACACTAGAATATGAAAAGAAAATTAAATCCAAAGGAAGCAAAGAAATAAAATTAGAACAAAAATTGATGAAACCTCAAAACAAAATTAATAGAGAAAAACAACAAAACCAAAATCTAGTTCTTTGAAAAGATCAATAAAATCAATAAGCCTCTATCCAGGAAAACAAAGAAATGGAGAACACAAATTACTAATATCAAAAATCAAAAAGGGTACATTACTCCAATCCCACCAACATTAAAAGGATAATCAAGGAACACTTCGAACAACTCAATACCAATAAATTTGATAACCTAGATGCAATGGACAAGTTCTTCAAAAGATACAATCTGCCAAAGCTCACACAAGAAGAAATAGACAATCTTAATAGGCATATATCACTAAAGATTTTAAATCATTAAGTTTACTGTTTACTCTGCTTTGTCTCGCCTTTCCTGTGGAAAACTCAATACAGACTCTGCTCTAGACTTTCCCTTGGCGACTGTTTCCTGCCACCTGACTACTACCTGGCTACCCCTGGGGCTCTGCATAGCACAGGGTGACCCCCACATCTGGAACCTGTGAGTATAAAAAATGCCTTCCTTCGAAGCTTCCTTCTTGTTTCTTCCTATGGCCATCCTGAATTTACCCTATTATATCCAACATCTACATTCTTAGGACAGTCACACATGTGTTTAATTTGTAAAAATTAGTCAAGTTGCACCCTTATAATTTCTGTACTTTTTCAGTATGCAGTCTATAAATCAATGAACAGTTTTTCCAAATTTTTTAAATCCAAACTTTCATATTAAAATTCAAGCTATTAAAACTCCATGAATATTATTTTCTACCACAGTGTGCGGAGTTAAGACTCAGCCTACGCATCATTCTGTGCAGCTAAGTAGATTATAAATCAGGAGTTTCATTTCAATGTTTTTCAGTCAGACAGTCAGACAGTTACATTAAGTGATCACATTGTTTCAAAGTTAAAATTCACTTAGGTTGTTTCCTTGTTTGTTCACAGTGGCAAGTAATGGAGTTAAAGGAAAGAACACCAGTTTTAAAGACTGACATAGATGGTAAAAAGTCCTGGTTCCCCCAACCTTACCTCTAAAGTGGAGATAACATGGGTTCAATAACCTAGGTTACTATATTACTTATAACCTATATTACTGTGTAGAAACCACAGTAATGTAATACCCAGCACAGTCTAGAGTAATAATAATGATTTGCATCAAGTTTCCCACTGTATGTTAGTTGTCACCACTGTGTGTACAGGTGTATCTGTATTTATCAACATAACCTCCTCATTTGGCTTTCTGCATTACAATCAGAACTCTGTCACCCCCACTAAGAGATTCTTCCTACAGTGGCCTGGGTATTGATGTACTCCTTCATTTCTGATATGCCTACACAAAGTTATTATTGCCATTTTCCTTATGACCTATCACCTCATCAAAATAAAAAATAAAAAAAGTTCTCTCTACAGATTGCTGTTTGTGCATTCCATTTCCAAAACATTCTTTCTGAAGATATGATTTCCTCTCTAGTATATTCTCTATCAGTATTCACTTACTTACACGTTTTTTATTCAACACTTATAAACTGAGTGCAGATTTTGAAGCATCCCTTCCGCACGCTGAGAAAAGAGTGAAAAAGTCTCAGTCTCTCTGCGTTTAGGAGTTTATTTCTCATGTGAATGATAGAAAAATAAAAGAGCCAGTTCTGATCGTATGCAAAGTGAAAGGCTTAATACAGAGAGTACAGGAACTTATGAAACAACCACCTGAGCTGATCTTGAAACATCAGCACAGATTCCAGAGAGGAGCTGAAATTTGGTGGGATGCCTGGGGACCAAGTGGAGAGTGGTCAGGCACCGGAGAGCAGAGATCATGAGGCATATCAGAGGATACAGCGCTTTGTTGCAGATGGGAGGTGGGAGAGCATGTGGGTTATTGAAGAAACTGCAGCAGGCTCAGGGCAGCTGGAGCCACAGGGCTAAGTGCTAAGAGAACACAGTAGGACCCAGGAACCAGATATAGAGTAGTTCCTTTCTCCCAGCATTTCGCCCTAAACAGTAGAGTCTATGAACCAATTGTTTCAGTTAATTTTTTCTTCTTTTTTTCTTTTTTGGTAAAGATTTATTTATTTATTTACTTGAGACAGAGATAAAAAGCTGGGGGGAAGAGACAGAGGGAGAGAATCTTCAAGCAGACTCCTAGCTGAGGGTGAAGGCTGAGGCAGAGCTCAATCCCATGACCCATGAGATCATGACCTGAGCCAAAACCAAGAGCCAGATGCTTAACCTACTGAGCCATCCAGGTGCCCCTCAGTTAATTTTTTCAAAGTGATTAATGCATCATCAAATATTTCTTTGGAAGCTCTTCCATTCCCTGGACTGTGTTAGTCCACAAGAATACAATGAAGAATAAGGGGAAGTCCCCGCCCTCATCAAGGTTACATTCTAATGAAGGAGATGAGCAATAAGCAAGTCAATAGATTAACAAATTTATTAAAATGCTAATTATTGCTGTGCTATAACTGTGAGAAAAATGAAAAAGGGTGGTCCACTTTTTAGAGAGGCTCAGAGAGGCCTCTCTCAGGAAATAACCCTTAGCTACGTTCCGCATGATGAGGAGCCAATCATGCAAACGAGGAAAGAGCAACAGAAACCATGGAAGGGGCAATGCTGCTAAACAGAGAGGTGTGTTCCTGGAACCAAAGATTTTGAAAATAGGAACTAGAGGGCTTTATGCGAAGTGAAATAAGTCAATCAGAGAAAGACAATTATCATATGATCTCACTGATATGAGGAATTTGAGAAACAAGACAGGAGTATAGGGGAAAGGAAGGAAAAATAAAATAAGATGTAACCGGAGGGGGAGACAAACCATAAGAAACTCTTAATCATAGGAAACAACCTGAGGGTTGCTGGAGGGGAGGGGGAAGAGGAATGGGGTAACTGGGTGATGGACATTTAGGAGGGCACATGATGTAATGATCACTGGGTACTATATAAGACTGATGAATCCCAGACCTGTACCCATGAAACAAATAATACATTATATGTTAATTAATCGAATTTAAATTTTTTAAAAGGTTTATATGATATGATAAAAAGGCTTGTTTCAATTTTTACAGCCTAATCTTTAAAAAATAACAATTTGCTTTGATATTCTTAGGAATAGTAATTATTTTCAAAATAATGAATAAATGATATCTTTAGGCAACTAGCACTAGCTTTGAGGGGATTGGCCATTTATTCCTTTAGTTAAATCTGTAAGTTGTCAATATATTTTTAACCAAACACTATAAGTTGGAAATTATAAATTTACAAGTTAAGAAGCTGTGCATTTAACAGGTTTCTTCCATGTGTGAAGTAGAAACATACATGCTAATTAACATGTTCTCCGTATCTTTATTATAATTATTTCAGTTTTTATGATTAAATAAATTCAATTTAATCATAATTCAGCATAACCTAAAAGGAAAAAATATATTAATAACAGAATAATGAAACATATTCAAATAAAAAATGTAAATTTTTTAAATTTATTAATATATATTAACTGTAAGGAAGAAAAAAGTTAGAAAATGGAATATCACAGTATATCAGTTAGCTGACAGCATATTGGCTGATCCAGGCATAATTTAAACATTGGCTGTTACTAATTCAACTACATATATATAGTTGCTTCTGGGAAGCAGGACTAGGAATAGAAAGAGGTGAGACAAGGACCTTGTGTCTCTCATTACTGTATGACATTTGGGAAAGTATGTTCATCTATTACATTTTCATGCCAAATCTCTGCCCTTCCTGTCTTGCTTCCTTCCTTATTTACTGCTACCACACTCTAGCTCCAGGCCAATTCCCTTGGCTCCTGTGTCCCTTTGCCAGACCCAATTCTAGAAGTGATACTACAGAACAGCTGATCAAGATTTTACCCATTTTTACAACTTATGGTCCCAATCTATCCAAACTGGTTCTAAATTCATTTTACTTGTTCACAGTGTTTCATGTCTGTGGCATGCCTTGATTATTTATACATCTTATAGACCTATGAGTTTTACTCTACTCATTTTTCTTCCCTAAAGACTGAAAGTACAATATAAGAATATCAAACTACCTCTACAGAATCTCTCCCTTTAGTTGATCTGAAAGAAATTTAACTCTGAAAGAGGTTTCTGCAAACAGATAGAGGCAATGTGCCCACATCACTGTTCTATGTTCAGTATGTTTCCTGTTATGCCCCCAGTAGCAGTTATTTCACATAATCTCCCTGTTTCCATTCCATGTTAGCCCTATTAAAGAAAAAAAAACTTATTAAAAACTTAAGTCACCTTTTAAATTGAGGATTATATAGGTAAAGTTAAGTTGGTATGAATGGTTTGCCAAATATAGTATAAATTCCCATAATCACATCTAGGTATAGGCCACCTCACAGGGGCCATTCATAAATTATGTGTAGTATCTAATGTTTAAACATGCAACCAATAATTTCATTTATAAAATTAAGGTTATGGCATTTCAAGTATATTTCTGGAATTCTAATTAACACAAGCTAATGAATTGAGCACTGGGGCCAAGGACACCATTAGAAGAAGCTAATGAAAGTCCAACAGAATGTAATTATCTTTCAAAACAGGAACACTTGAAGGGACCATTACTATTTGTATAGCATATGACAATGCGATCTAGTATATAGAAACGATGACTTCACCTACTGTCAAATGAAAACTCCCTGAAGGCAGAGATTTTGCTATACTTGTCAACACTCCGTCCCCTGTGCCTTAAATAGTGGAGGCATTTGGTAGGTACTCAATATTGTTCTAAATTAGTGAATAAAAAGATGATGTGTCACATTCTATTAACTGATACTTTGTAAGACCAACTGCACTTCTGTTCTATAGAAACACTAAATTCAGTTATCAAAATTGGGGCTTCACCAAAAATTAGAGTGCCTTCTGAATCATCAAAAGTAATAGGGCGTTCACATTCTATTACAATTGAGTAACCACGTTACTCAATTGTAATATAATATTACTCAATTGTAATATAATTGTAATTGTATATATAATTGTAATATAATGTTTTCATATTCCAACCCTTTGATCAGTGGCTGGGCCTCAAACTAGATATAGGATATTAATGAAGTTTTTTGGTTAAACATTTATTCTTCCCATTGTTTAGAAGAGGTCCACAAACTTGTGTTCCTCCATCTAGGTCCAGTTTTCAGATTTACTTTGTTTGGTCTTCACAGTATTGGTGCATATAAATGCTCTTAAAAAAATTGAAATCATTATCAAAATTCACAAATCAGGTCACTTCATATAAAATTTTAAATTTGTGGTATCTCTTAAAAAAATATTAATATTTGACAACACTGAATTTGAATTGTGCCCAAATTCCCACATGGAATCAACTCAGCAGGAACTGAGAAACCCCACTGCCTTTCAACAGAATGTATGTATCTCTGTGTGGCCATAATTCTCACCCTCTCTTTTGTCCTCCCAATCAGATGTAGTTCATTACGGTGCTCAGATTATTGATTCTAGGAGGATAATGTGAAAGAATACAAAATACTTCCCTTTGTACTCTTCACTCTTTAATACTACCTGCAGGAATTCCAAATTTGTAAGTTCTGGCCTGAAGGATAAAATACTATTGCTTTAGTATGGCAGACATGTTTAATCCAATCTTATTTACTTCTCTTAATAAAATTTTATGCTTTATTTCAATAACTTCTGCATGCTTCTTACCAGAGTTATTTTTACTTACTTAAGATTTTTCATTGTTATTGGCATAGAAATGCTTACCATTTTATCTTTTACCTGGATATTACCTCTACATAGTGTAGACATTGATATTTCTTATATTTGTCTTGTGTCTTTCTATTATCTTGAGCCTCTTTATTATTGTTAAGAGCTTAGTTCATTCTTAAAATTTCCAGTTACATATAATCATAATGACTGAAATAATAATTTGAATCTTCATTTGTAAAAGCTATATCCCTTATTTAAATATCTTTGTTTTTAATGGACATATAGATGTGATGAATTACATTCATTAATAGATTTCCTGAAAGAAAATTATCATTACATTTGGGATAAACCTTTATAGTGAGGGATTTTTTTAATGTGCCATTTAATTCAGTAAATTTTATTTATATGATATTAGTTTAATCTTTTTATTGGCGAAATTACTCAGTATCATTACTGAACTTGATTTATGTCATGTCCTTTGAGGCCTTCCCTGACCATGCTATATAAGCAGACTTCTTATTACTCACCAACACTACAACCTCTTTGCCTCCTTCAAAGTTTCTCACATAATTAGTAATCATAGATCTGTTTCATTGTAAATGTCTCATTATTTAGTTCTGATCTATATATTATCTAACATAAACATGTTATACTTATCAAAATAAGGAAATTAACATTATAATAATATTATCCAATAGTCTTCAAATTTTGCCAATTTAGATACTAAAACCAGTAGGTAAAATTTCATGACAAGCAGGACATTGACATAATTTCACGTATGCTTTACAAAATACTTAAAAAGCACACAGAGAAAAGTAGTAACTTTACAGTGAAGAAACTTGGCAGATATTACCGTAACCAAGAGATTAATGTAACATCATCAGTAGTGGGACAAATCAATATCCTGTGCCTGCTGAGATCTCCCAGTGAGAAAGACAATACTGTATCTTTCTGCATTACTCCTCACCCCAAATAACATACATAACCTAAATCTAATATTAAGGTAACATCAGAAAAACACAATTTAATGTAAATTTATAAAATATCTGACCTGTATTTATATAAAATGTCAAAGTTGTGAAAAAAAAAATAAAGGAACTATTCGAGATTAAAGAAAACATGATAACAAATTACAATAGATGACCTTCAAGTGGATACTTGGTCCAGAATTTTTTTTCTTCTCTCTCTTTTTTTTTTTTCAGAATGTTTTTTCTTAATTTTGTCTTTTTGCTCTTATCTGCTTTCCTGGCATTGATGGTCTGCTCAGGGAGAGGTGGATACTGCATAAAAAACTGAAAAGTGTTTCAATTAAAAAGAAATTTCATATGTTGGCTATCAGAAAAGATCCCTCATACATGCTTTCCCCTGAAAACGATGCACTGAATATGTAGAAACAAGCTGAAATTTAGATGAGAAGGTGAATGGCAGGTGAATGAAGGAATCTTGAAATAACAGCCTAAAGAGTGACAGAAGAAAATTAAAAGGTGTCAAGGCAGCGCCTGCCAATGTCTCATCATCTCTAGATTAGACAGTGAAAGCAATAAGGAAAAAAATAGAGAGAAAGCATTGCAGAATACAGTAAGAAAGGAAACCTCAGCCAGCAGGTTTGTGTGGATTCTTTCAACAGAAGCAGACACTGCTTTTCATGACAATTCTGAGCAGTCAGGAAAACGAAGGAGGCCCATGTCTAGAATCTAACCTGGCCTTGGCTATACCAAAGTTGGAATCGTAACCTGGACTGCAGCTCTCTATTCTGCATGTTGATTACAACTCTCCTATCCTAATTTGCCCTCCATCCAGGCTGCCAAAAACCAGGAGAGGAGCATGGAATTATGATTTACAACTTGTGAAGACACTGTCAAACAAATGCCTTATTCTTCCTGAAGGATTCCCAACCCTAGAAGTTTTAGCTTGTCATTTATAAGTCAAAAATTTGCAGGCACAGAATTTAAAATTCTTCAGTGAAGAAAGGGAGCTGACATTTCCTGTATCTTGCTAGTGCATCTTTTTTCAAAACATCTTTACAGAGGAAGATACAAAGGCTCAATAATTTAAATTACATTTAAAAACCCAGTATTTATGGTATTTTGTTTACTAACAAGGAAACAATAGACCAACATTTGTTGAGGTGAACTGAACTGGATATATTTAACCAAGTTTGAAATAAAAAGCCTTACAGTAGCATTTGTTTATCAGGAATTTGTCAATAACATTAAGAAATGGAAGTTTCCACTGCATAAAGAACCAGAATTTGAAAATGAGTGTGACAGGGCATCTGGATAGCTCAGTGGGTTAAGCATCTGCCTTCTGCCCAGGTTGTGATCCCAGAATCCTGGGACCAAGCCCCAAGTCCCCAAGCTGACTCCCTGCTCTGCAGGGGAGCCTGCTTCTCCCCCTTTCCTCTAGTGTCCCCTCTGCTTGTATTCTTTCTCCCTCTTTCTGTCAAATGAATAAATAAAATATCTTTTTTAAACTAAATGAAAATGAAGGTGGTAATGGGGAGAGTGTGGGGACAAAGAAATTGGAAGCATTTGGGCATGGGTGGAGTTGAAGGATTTAAAGAAACCAATGAATAAAAAACATTTTTAAATTATATTGACCATAATGTGCTTTGTTCAGAGACTAAAATATATACATGTGTGTCTGTGTATCATTACATATGAACATATCTGAATATGTTTCTATTTGAATATATTTAAGTATATTTAAAGGCTTATATAGACATAGATACGTCATTTTAAGGAAGAGGTAGGATCGTAAAAAGAATTTCTGGGATACTGTCTTAAAGAAAATTCCACAAAAACTGAACAGTGTAATGAAGGACAAGGTTGTTACCTACATTAAACATACCACAAATCATGAAGACGATGTATTTACGGACGTTCATGCTAGTTTTGCCTGCTTTTCCACTGTGATCATGAGATCTGAAAACTATACCCTGCTCACCTAACGATTCGGGGAGCTGATACAAACTGCCCTAAGCAGAACCAGACTACAGTCTTCTGAACTAAAGTGAAGTCAAGTCATCTGAATTGACATCACCAGCAATTAAGCAGTGCTTTTAAACTCTGAATTTATGAGAAAGTGATGAGAGAATTTTTTTAATTTTTTATTTTTTATAAACATATATTTTTATTCCCAGGGGTACAGGTCTGTGAATCGCCAGGTTTACACACTTCACAGCACGTGATGAGAGATTTTTAACCAAATGAAAGAGAAAATGAGGCAAGCCGTGGTCACAGCAACCAATGAGAGAGATCCTCTTGTTCAGGCTGGTAATTTTCACAGTGGAGCAGGGTAGGTAGAGGCAAGCAGTGTCCAAGAAAGGACAAAAGTTTTGGTGATGCTAAAACATAGTGTAGAGATGAACTTTTAAGTAAAGACTTTATCCTCACATACTTATACATGTCTCCTTCTCCTAGAATGAATTTTAGAAAAATGAAATTAAATTATCAGTTCACCTATCTAACTTAACCAACTAAAAGAGAGCTCAGCAAAGAATCAATGCCTTATTCAACTTGTAACTATGGTTTCCACCACAGTGTACATAGCAAGTATGTAGGTATGAAACACATATTTACTGACTCGCCTCTTATAAAATTATGATGTACAACATGCACCTCCATGGGAGAATCTAAATATTTGAAGTTTTCCAGTTAGCTGGCTTCTGATTGATTAAAATTTTAATAAAAAATATATGTTTATAAAAAATAAAAAATAAAAAAAAAAAAAAAAAAAAAAATGTCCCTGAAACTTGTGTGCAAGAACCAATAAACTAATATGGTTTCTATACTATGAAGCATAGAAATGGCAATAAATATTAAACCTAGTCTATCCTATAAATATGCATTTATGAAATTTTTGAAAGGTAAATTATGCAAATATGTGTTTAAGGAATTTAGAAATCATGGATCATTAACCTGTTCGGCCTTAACCACTTCTTCAAAACCATTAGCAACTATTATGTAAATTCATATTTACAGAGCTAATAAAATGCACATTAATCACCCAACAGGAGGATAACTTATCTGTGCATTTATATGTCCAGATTTCTTTTGCTTTTAAGAAAAGAAATGAAAGTATATTAATCTAAGAGCGAAAACTTCAATATAAGCATGGAGTTTTTGTCTTTTTCATTTTTAATACCTTTAGACTTCAATTTGGCTGAGACAATTCAGGGTAATTGATGGGTTTTCTTATAATGTAAACAACCAAGTCAGAATATCTAATATAACTGCACTGCTACTGAAATATGTATGACTTTCAATTTTTTTAATATAAGAACTGGTGATTTTAAGATGAACTAGAAGTTATGCAACACAAGAGTTCATAGAAACAAATGGAAATTAAGTAAAAATGATCTTACTCTTCCAAGTCAACTATAAATTCACTGTTAAATTCAATGCTTTTGAATAATGTTATCTCTAAATAGTCTACTATTGCAAAAGAAGTCTGGTAGTGGCATCATGTTGTTAAGAGACAGTTTCATCCTGTTAACATCTTATTGAGCTACTTGGTTATTATTATTTATTTAAATATCAAGCAACTTCATTCTTTTTCAATTAAAAAATTAGACTCATTAAAATTTTATAAACCATATCAGAACTAACAAAGATCAGAGAGAATCTTTTACAGATTCTTCAATTTGAAAATCATTGAATTCATAAATATAATATATGAAATCACTATATTAAATGAAATTAGATACTTCACGATATTTTCTTTCAGATATTAAATTTAGCTATTATCCTAAAAGCCCCTCTCTGTTTTTCTGTTTGGACTATCTCACCTTCCTCCTAACATCTGTGGCACAGCTCCTTCTTGTCTCTTTCTCTCATATAAAAAACAGAGCAATCTCCCATAAAAAGTGTATTCACTCTAAGGATTTGCAAAGTTTAATAATTTCCTCATAATCTTAAGTAATTTCTGAGTACTCTAAGTATCTACCACAGTAGCTAGTACATAATTGGTGTTCAGTAAATATGTGTGAAATTAAACCAATAACTCAAAGTAATATGGTTTTAATGGTGGACAATGAGCCTTGGTAGGACCATGACAAAGATATTTATTTACAACTGGGAATATTCACAAACCCCTCAATTTACAAACATGAGCAATGGCTATTCATAGGCTAGACCTACTCAAAAGGACTAATTTACAAACCTATATAAATACTTTAAATGGTCATTTATTATTAAAATCTCACTGACACTTGACAAATTTAACATGAAATTTAAGCAAGTTTGTGACTTTTCTAAGGTTCTTTCTGAAAGCATTTCTAACTGTAACCTCAGTGTCTAGTCTTACTATTCACTTAATAGATGCTCAAAAATGCTTGTTTAATACATAAATTCTGAATTATTAGATGAATTTGACTAAAGTTAAGTAGTCAAAAATATTTGTTTCATTCAGTCAAAACAATTGATCCAAAAGGTTGATACAGCCTGATTTTTGGTTTTTGGTATATATATATATATATATAACACATTTCACTTCTTTCTTTTTAATTTTTTATTTTTTAAATTTCTATTCAGTGTACCAGAATTTATTGTTTATGCACCATACCCAGTGCTCCATGCAATACATGCCCTCCATAATACCCACCACCAGGCTCACCCAACCTCCCACCCCCACCCCTTCAAAACCCTCAGATTGTTTTTAAGAATCCATAGTCCCTCATGGTTCATCTCCCCCTCCAATTTCCCTCAACTCCCTTCTCTCCATCTCCCCTTGTCCTCTTTGCTATTTCTTATGCTCCACAAATAAGTGAAACCATATGATAATTGACTCTATGGAAATTCCAAATTACTAACCAAGTTAATCCAAATGATTAAATCAAAAAGATAGATCTTATTTTTTATTACATACTGTATTTGAACTATATCCTAAGCAATATATTCAATAAATAGAGATACGCTATTTAGGTCTTCGAGAAAAAATGAATAAGATGAAAAGTTAATTTTATGCAAATCTGTCAGTAATCCTAATTTGATAGTGAACACATTGAGAATTGGATTTGTGACCTGGTTTCTATACATAGAACCTGTACATGGTACACCTCACAAAAATTTATTGGGCTAAATGAGGGAAAATGGATTCTATAAAACTTTTTCTCAGGGCCTGATTAATTGTACTAGGTTTTTTTCCCCCCTCAGTTCATTTAGATTTTTATCTAGCTATCACTCAAAGTAAAATTCAAAAAACCATTGTATCTCCATTTATGAAATATGTAACAAACTCATACAAATATGCTATTCTTAGTGTTTCATTACCATGTAAAATGGGATGTGTCCATTTTCAAAATAAATGGATATGAAAATATCATTTAGTTTATATGACAAATGAGAGTTAGGTTTGTTCTATATGATCTTCTAAAATGCACACCTATTGAAACATGATCTACAAGTTTATATCCAAGTTCTTGTACATCATTAACTATGATACAAGAAAGCTGTTTCTGTTCCTATGTTCCCTGTTTGGTAAGCATCACGGGTTTCAAAATTTGTTGTGATACCAAAATAGCATTTGAAAACAAAAGCACATAATCTACCTATCTATTACAACTATTGGTAAGAATAAAACTTTTAATACTTTATCAGAGAATTGGACCAAAAAAAGCACCTGAAACCTTATCATTGTAAAAAAGGAAGCAGGACAATTCCCACATTAGAGAAAGTTAGATCAGAATTTTATTCTCAATGTAGTATCATTTTAAAATTTTTTAATTTAATAATCAAAATTAAACATTATTGCTCCAGTATTTTCTTATCTCTCATACCCCACTTTCCCAAAGAACTACATAGGAAAAAGAATGGGAAGTGCAATTTCCTTCAGAACATCACATCATTTCCTCTCTAATCTTTTAGTCCACCTCCTTGTGTCTCAAGCTAACTTCTGAGCTCTTTTAGACCAGCTTTTGAAGCCTGCACTTGCCTGTTGTGCTTTAAGCGTGACCAATACCAGACTTGGGAGTCCAGCTTAAATGGAGACAATGGAAGAGAAAGTCATGAGAGTTGAAATAGGCTAGCCTCTTCCTGCTCTCTCTGATTTTATCTTCACTAATCTACTCTTTCTATAAATAAAGGTAGAATGCAAAAAAAAAAAAAAAGTATTAATCCTTCTAAGCTAAGAGGAATGTTCTCTTGTATTATTAATGCCAAAAAAAAAAAAAAATGGTGGGGATATCCAACTATGTTCAGCGGCAGACTCCATAGTGCCTGAAATCTTGTGAAAAGACAAAGCCATCAAAAGTTTGCAAGATCTACTCAAAGTGAAGGGCTGGACAAAATCTACAGTGTGAAGTTTTAAGCTACCAATGAAAAATTTAAAAAGAAAAAGGCTGAAGGATTATTTTATGGTAATTGACATACAAACTGTTCAATTTCAGCACTAATTTAGTTCAGCATTTTGTTTTTCAGTCAAACTTGGATATTCTCCAAAACATGTTAAGACAAAACTGGTTCTAAAATAATTTTTTGCTTAGGTCTGCATATACCCTACATAACCCTCCAAACTAATTCACAGTGGTGTCTAATTTATTCTCATCCTAAACTTGTCAGGATTCAAGTGTATTAAAGTCAAAAGTAATTTTGCATGATTACTGTTAAAAATAAGATGAGATTTATGGTATTGCAGCCAATTGCCTACGAAAACTTAAATCTTTCTCCACGAAAGATTTTTTTTTTCTCTACCTTCCCTCCTCATGATTCCTGAGACATGTGGAGACACACACACACACACACACACACACAGTGACCAATTTGGGGATGGGGGAGTAACTTACCATTTTGTCATAATCTGACAAAGGCACCTAATCTTCTAATATAGAATTACATGGTAAACAAAGCTTAGTGCTCACAGTTCAGGCCAGAGTCTAAAACAGGACTTTTCCCTTATCCTAAGTCAGAATCCAAATTCTTTGGCAAGTCCCATGATAAATAAACCAAGGATCCAAGGATGATGAGCAGTTAACTCAGGCAAGCACCAAAAAAAAAAAAAAAAAAAAAAAAGGAGGAAATTTAAATAACCAGACTAACCCCAAAAGTTTTGCCTGGCTCAATAAATAAATAAAGAAGGGTTTTGATTCTGATCACACAGCAAACTTACCCATCAATAAACATAGCCTATCAAAATTTTAAGCTAGAATTAGTCATTCATTCAACAGATTTTGAGCATCTGCTATTGATGAGACGCTGTTCTAGATAATAGAGATTTAATTACCAATTTCTTCCATGGAGAAGTAGAGTTGATGTGGAGAAAGTTGAAGCAATGGCCCCTCTGCCTGCTACATGCAACTTATTCTTTCAATGATGAATAGAACTCATCCATAAATAAGACTTGGACTTATCATCAAAGAACATACAGTCTAATTAGAAAAAAGATAAGAATACCAAATAAACAAAAGAGTGAAACTACGTCATTCCCTTTGACTTAATGATCCCACTTTTAGATTATTTATTTTTTGAAGACTACTCTTTAATTAATTTATTTATTTTAGAGGGAGAGAGAACATGCATGAGCAGAGGAAAGACAGAGGGAAAGGGAAAGAAACAGACTTCCAGCTGAATGCAGATCCCAACAAGGGGCTATATTCCAGAACCCTGAGATCATGATCTGAGCCAAAGAGTCAGATGTTTAACTGACTGAGCCATCCAGGCACCCCTAGATTATTTCTTAAAGCAAGAACCAAAAATATGGAGCTAGGTGATATCAGCATCATGGTGGCATAAGATTTCCTTCAATTCTGTCCCCCCTTTAACATCTAAATTTCAGCCTCTAGGCATGAACAAAAGTGCCTCTATGGGAGCTGTGGATCCAGCACCATACACTAAGCAGCCCAAGAGGAGTCTATCTCACTTATGAATTGGTAATAGGCAGAGAGACCCCAGTATGGGTTGGAACTAGCTGGAGCCTGGGAACTGGCCCCAACTCCTCTCAGCTATGCTCCAAAAGCACCTGGAAAACACTGACTTGGGGGGATACTGACAGATGAGAGCATTTGTGGAAGTCCAAGTTTCTAGAGAAGTTTAAAACTCTGTCAGAGAGGGGGCGCCTGGGTGGCTCAGTGGGTTAAGCCGCTGCCTTCGGCTCAGGTCATGATCTCAGGGTCCTGGGATCGAGTCCCGCATCGGGCTCTCTGCTCAGCAGGGAGCCTGCTTCCGTCTCTCTCTCTCTGCCTGCCTCTCCGACTACTTGTGATTTCTCTCTGTCAAATAAATAAATAAAATCTTTAAAAAAAAAAAAAAAAAAAAAAAAAAAAACTCTGTCAGAGAAAAAAAAAAGTTCTGAGTTCATTAGAGTGGCAAGAGAAACTTTGCCTACATCACCCCTCCCCATAAAGGCAGCACAGTTTAGAGGACACTGGGGGAAGAGAGAACAGTAAGTGAGCACCCAGCTGTGTAGGATGCTACTACAGAAACTCTTTTCGTGAAGCACCCAGGGCATTAAAGTAAGAGCTACAGGACTGGAAGGAGGGAGGAGATAGAGAAAGAGATAGGGAGTTAAGATTATCAGAGGGCGTTAAAAGGATGCGTTTCCTGCTTAAGTATTCTAGACTCTGGCAGGAAACTTGTCCAAGAGCTAGGAAACTCTCACCTAAGATCTCCCAGTTGATTCATGGACACCCCTAAGGCGCTACGTGCCAAACCTACACCTTCCCATAACTCTGCAGCCAGGTCCTTATGTGGCTAAGGGTGGTGGTGAGTGTCAGCTCAGACAGACAGGGACTACACACAGAAAACAAGCCAGGGTCTGCAAGCAAGGGAGAAATCACAATCCTGAACTGTACCACCACTTTTAGGAAAACAAAAGCGCAGTTACCAACAGCCAGCCTGATGGTGCCTTGTAAAATTTAAGAGAAGACATGCAAGCTTTAAAATTCTCTCACGAGAGGGAGCAAGAATAGTGATGCAGGAGTATCCATACAAGGTCAGAGAAAGACCCAGGATATAAGTAGGACCAACAAAAGATATCCTTCAACTGAAGGCAGCTAGTAAAGATTAGAGTAGGTGACTGCTGCTTCATATGTGAAAACAGTGCAAAACTTCAAAGAACATAAAAAGTCAAGGAAACATGACATTAATAAAAGATCATAATAATGCTCCAATAACCAAACCCAAAGAAACAGACATCTGGGATTTACTTGATAAAGAACCCAAAATAGCTGTTTTGTGGAAATTCAATGAGCTACAATAAAACACAGAAAGACAAGTCAACAAAATCAGGAAAACAATACACAAACAAAATGAGAAATTGAACAAAGAGATAGAAATAAAGAAAGAACCAAATGGAAATTCTGGAACTAAAGAATCAAGGAATGAAATGAAGAAAGCAACAAAGGACATCAATAATGGAACAGATTAGGCAGAAGACAGAATCAGCAAGTTAGAAAATAGGAACATTGAAATAACTCAGTCAGAAGAAAATAAACAAAAAAAAGTCAAAAAGCGAAGAAAACCTAAATAATCTATGGAACACCATCAAAAGAAGCAATATCAGAATCAGAGTTCTAAAAGAGGAGGGGGAAGAAAACACAAACTTTATTGGAAGAAATGATGGTTTGGAATTTCCCAAACTCAGGAAGAGACTTGGACATTCAAGTTCATGATGCTAAAAGAGCACCCATTATTTCAATTCAAAATGATCTTCACCAATGCACATTAGAATTAAACTGTCAAAAATCAAAGACAAAGAGAGTACCCTAAAAGACTGTAACCTACAAAGAAAGCTCTCTTAGATTATCAACAGAGTTCTCAGCAGAAACCTTAGGGTCAAAAGAGAGTGGGATGATGTATTCAAAGTTTTAGAGGAAAAAAAATTGCCATCCAAGAATAGTCTATCTGGTAGTTATCCTTCAGAAACAAAGGACAAACAAAAGCTCAGGGACTTCAGCAGCAAAACTGCCTGACAAGAAATGCCGAAGGAATTCTTCAAACTGAAATGAAAGACACTAATTAGTAACAGGAAAACATACCAAAATATACATTGGTAGAAGTAAATATAGTCAGATTCAGAACCCTAATTCTGTAATATGATGGTGTGTTAATCACCTAACTGTATTATAAATGTTAAAGTATTAAAACTACTTAACACTAGTATAATTTCTTAATGAATACCCAATGTAAAAACAGGTAAATTGTGACATTAAAAACATAAAATGGAGGGACAAAAGGTTAGAGTTGAGTGTTTGGGTTTTTTTTTTTAAGATTTTATTTATTTATTTGTCAAAGGCCAGAGAACACAAGCAGGGGGAAGGGCAGGCAGAGAGAGAGAGGGAGAAGCAGGCTCCCCACTGAGCAAGGAGCCTAATGCAGGACTCGATCCCAGGCCTGGGATCATGACCACAGCCAAAGGCAGATGCTTAACCAACTGAGCCACCCAGTTGACCCAGGGTAGAGTTTTTATATGTGATCAAAGACAAGCTGCTTTCAACATAAAATGGACTGATACATCTATAAGATGTTTTATGTAAGCTTCACAGTAACCACAAAGCAGTAAATTCACAAAAAAATAAAAGGAAGGGAATCAGATGATATCACCACATAAAACCACCAATTCACAAAAGTATACCTTTTCTTTAACCACAATATTATGTTGATATCACTTAATTACTGAGAGACTACAGGGCTTTAAAGAACAAAGAGCAGTTTTTAAAAAATTAATCTCCAATCTCTCAAGATCTATTTAAATACATGGCACATAAAAGGTTGTATATCTAGTGGTCTTGAACTTGGCTCTGAAGTTTTGCAGACAAGGATTAAAATTCCATCTCCATCAGTTACCTCTTATACGACTTTGAGAAAGATATTTACTCCCTATAATGCCACTTTCCAAAAAAAGTATTGCCTCTTTTCCTATCACCATGATGTTGTTAACAAAAAGGCAGAACATGAGTGAACTTCTCACTATTCAACAGAGGAGCTGACATTTACCTAGTTCTAAGAAATCACTTCTTGGACTTCTGTAAAGATGTATAGCCCACACTATAACATAGTCAATCGAAGCCATTAACGTTAGAATTAATGAGAAAAAAATCTTCAAAATGCCAATGGGTATTGGACAGATATTGAAGATCCCACAATAAATCTGCTTTCCCTGGGATACTAATTAAGGGTCTCTGGGTTGTAGTCAACAGGCAACAGATACTCTTGCTAGATTAAATATGAGAGAATTTATTGAAAGAGTGCTGCTATTTCTCAAGATGTTGCAGAGGAATTGAACAAAAAAGGTCAAGAAAAGAAGAAAATAAGACAGCTCTAGGAATCTCAGCACAGAATTTCAAGGACACATTTATTTCTAGAAAACTACCACTCAAGTGACTCAGTTTTAATCAGTCATAATCACTAGGTCTCACTGTTTTCATATTTCAATTTTTTAAATTAACATATAATTTTTATTAACATATAATATATTTCAATTTTTTAAAAGATGGGTAGCTCAGTTTGTATCAGTAGCCTGACCAAGGACCAGGGTTATATCTTATAGAAACTACTCTCAGTGAGAAGAGAAAGTGTCATGAGCTTTTTCCAAGAATCTTATACAACTAACTTTTTCAGCATTAAAACAAATTTCATCTTTTACAACTAATACAATATGATGCCAAATAACTGTTCTATTTATTGAGTTAGAAACAACACAAAGAATTAAAAAGAAAATAGAAATAAAAAACAGCTTCCTTGGTGCCAGTAAAATAAGAAACATTTTAAAAATATAAAAAAATTCTGAAATAAACATTTTTTGACAAGTGCAGAAATCAAGTGATAGAAAAATAAAATGGTATGGCAGATAACTTATCTCTGCTTTCACACAAATGTGGTAGAGAGAGACAGCTATCTTCCAAAACTTTTCCTTCCCTCTCCACATTACAGAATTGTTTTGAGGAAGCCAATGCATAACCATTGCTAGGTTTTCCAGGTGCACGTGCAACTATCTAGATGGGTCCCATGTCTCCAGTTTTTTTTTTTTTTTTAAAGATTTTATTTATTTGACAGATCATAAGAAGGCAGAGAGGCAGGCAGAGAGAGAGAGCAGGAAGCAGGCTCCCTGCTGAGCAAAGATCCCGATGCGGGGCTCGATCCCAGGACCCCGGGATCATGACCTGAGCCGAAGGCAGAGGCTTTAACCCACTGAGCCACCCAGGCGCCCCCCATGTCTCCAGTTTTTCCCAACAGTGGAGCGTGTGTGTAACTATCTACATAGACTTAATTTAAAGATGCACATGAGATTCTCCATGTGCTCTTCCGTTTTTGCTGGCTGGTTCTGAAGAGTGGCAGAACCAGCGGAAGGAAGCAAGGTTTCTGAAATTTCTCAGAGAGGAAAGCCTCCCACAAGTCAGGAACTATCACATGAAGAAGAAATAGCTTTTACTTGGGATAAGCCATTAAATTTGGGGGTCTAATTATCAGAACAGATAGAATTAATCCAGAATTTGATTGTGGAAAAAGTGAAAAGCCAAGATAAGATATTGTTTTGGATGACAAATACTAGATTTAGCAAGATATTACAAGAAAGAGCAGAGCTCAGGCAAAAGTTAGCTGGTTTATGAGGCAAGGAAAAAAAGTTTATAAGATCTGACCACTTCTAGACCACTTCTAGACCTAAATTTCCTCTAGAGGAAATTTAAAAGTACTTTGTGGAAACAAAATGTTAATCTTAGTTTTAAGTCACTTAGATGAAAAGTACAGTACAGGGAATATAATCAATAATAAATACTGTATTAACATTGAATGGTGACTACACTTGTAATAAGCCCTGAGTAATGTACAGAATTATTATATCACTATGTTGTATACCTGAAACTAATACAACACTGTGTGTCAACTATACTTCAATAAAAATATTAAATAAATTTTTACAAACTTAAAATCTGTTAAAATGGCCCAGTTAGAGTTTAGTCTTATAAAATCAAATGATTAGGTATGCTGCCTTCCATGTCAAAACTATTGTTTCAGATGGTTTTAAGATAACCATCATTACAATGAGAAAAAGTTATAAGGACTAGGAACCATAGAAACAATGAATACTAGAGAACTATATCTAGAAAATTACACTGTTGGGGGTGGAATCCTGACAATGAAACAGATTGAAAATAAATAAATCAGGTGTTTGGCCAAAGACATGATAAGCATACCCTCAAAAAACTTTTGACTGTTAAGACTTTCAAACAATTCTAGAGGCTCCTCCTGTAAACTTGAGTAAGTAGAAAGTTGTTGGAAAACATAAGCAAATATGAAGTATGATACATACTCACCAACACCCACTTCAGGTGTGTCCATGAAAGATAATGGACAACAAGGGGTGTAGGTGGCTCTGGAGAGCAATGAACAAAAGAATTTCTTCCAGAGTTAAATCAAGTTCCATGGAGCACCCAGGTGGCTCAGTCTGTTAAGTGTCTGACTCTTGATTCCAGCTCAGGTCATTATCTCCGGGTCATGAGATTAAGCCCCAAATAGGGCTCCATCCTGGGTGAGAAGCATGCTTAAGATTCTCTCTCTCCCAAAGGGGAACCTCTTACACTGTTGGTGGGAATGCAAGTTGGTGCAGCCACTTTGGAGAACAGTGTGGAGATTCCTTAAGAAATTAAAAATAGAGCTTCCCTATGACCCTGCAATTGCACTACTGGGTATTTATCCCAAAGATACAGGTTTAGTGAAAAGAAGGGCCATCTGTACCCCAATGTTCATAGCAGCAATGGCCACGGTCACCAAACTGTGGAAAGAACCAAGATGCTCTTCAACGGACGAATGGATAAGGAAGATGTGGTCCATATACACTGTGGAGTATGATGCCTCCATCAGAAAGGACGAATATCCAACTTTTGTATCAAAATGGACAGGACTGGAAATGATTACACTGAGTGAAATAAGTCAAGCAGAGAGAGTCAATTATCATATGGTTTCACTTATTTGTGGAGCATAACAAATAATACAGAGGACATGCAGAAATGGAGAGGAGAAGGGAGTTAAGGGAAATTGCAGGGGGAGATGAAACATGAGAGACTATGGACTCTGAAAAACAATCTGAGTGTTTTGAAGGGTGGGTGGGGAGAAGGTTAGGTGAGCCTGGTGGTGGGTACTATGGAGGGCACGCATTGCATGGAGTACTGGGTGTGGTACATAAACAATGAATTCTGTTACACTGAAAGAAATTAAATTTTTAAAAAAGAAAAAAAAAAGATTCTCACTCTCCCTCTCTTTCAGCCCCTCCCTCCCCACTCTGGCTTTTATGCTTTCTCTTTAAAAATAAGTAAATAAATAAATAAAGCTCCTAAATAAGGAATTTACTTTTTTGGCAGAATCCTGCCATCAGGATTCGATCACTGCTACAAACCAAAAATTATTGTGTTTATCAATTCTTCTCTTTCTAGACAGGTGGCTCTACTCCATCATTGTACATTAGGTATATGTGTACATAGAAAAGTGTCAGGAAACAAAGGAACTTGTCTTTTATTCTGTAAGTTGTGAAACCATATGCACCTGCATCTGATATAAATGACTGACATTGTCCAGGCATACTGGATTTTGAAATGGATAAAGAAATAAAATTGGAAATTCAGGCTATACTCATTGAGGAAGGAGTAAATTGGTTCTACATATGGGGAAAATAGGGATACAAACGAACATTTGGTAGCTAGAAAGGAAGACTAGCAGAGATAATTAGCTGGGAAGCAAAATACTGTATTTCCCCAGCAGCCAACAGCTCCTGTTCCCTCCCTTTTATGCTGCCATGTGGCAATTTCTTATTAATGAAATGAGGCAAAAATAATGCCTGTGACTTGCAGGCCAATGTTTTGAAAAATCAGGTATGTATTCTCAATGTTTTATTTTGGTTCAGCCAGCTTACTTCAAAGACAAGGAGTTCCCAGGGGATAGATGATTCCTAAAATGGGAGATGCCTGGGTCCCTGGATTATAACATGGAGGAAAGATATACAATAATAATCAGGAACACACACTTGAACAATTACATAAGGGAAAAATCAACTTCTATTGTGCTAATTACTAAAACCTAGAGAATGGAGAATTAGTTTGTTTTATTATCTAGAATTTGCTAACTATAATTTATGCTTCAACATGAAAGGAAAAACACACAGATTTACTCTGTTACCCAAAAATGCCAAATAACAACTAAAATGACAGAAAAAGGAAAAATAAACACAAACAGAAAGATAACAAAATAAATGACAGAAGTAAAGTGATATCAATGATATTTGGAAAACTGGGAAATATCTAATTCAGGAAAGCTAATGAATCATCAAGAAAATTATTGCTATAGAACATTAGATAGGTTTAAGGATTGGAGACCAAAGATACTTCTGAAGGTAGATATGGAAGAGATACTGATGACAGAAGAGTTTACTGAGCAGTTGGGCCTCTAGAGCCCCACAGAGTTCAGCTGCTGCTCTCTGACCTAGGCAGAGACTACGGGTCTACACTAGGGAATCAGTACACAGGGACATCAGGAGTATATGAAGGAAGGATGCCATTCTTAAAACAGAACTGAACAATGACAATCCCTTCTGCCACATAACCTCCTTCCTCTGACTGAGTTCTGAGGGACAAGTGGAAGCCAAGTTTTCTCCCATGCACTCTGATGCCAGTGAGAGGTTAAAGAGAATTTTCCTGAGGAAAGTGGCCACTGGTCAAGGCAGAGCCCTCAAATGTACTAATGGTTGTAGGTTCCTTGGGGGAATATTCAGGTTTGAAGCAGCCATAACACAACCCTCAATAAGTCCTGACAATATATAAACAGCTTCCAATTGGTTTTTAAGGACTCTATCTTAAATATGAGTAGACATCTAAGGTTCACTGGACATTTTAGGGAAGTCACCAGTATAAATGAGAAGGACCAAGACAAACTAATAGCTATAAGGAACTCAAAAGCAAAGAAAAGTCCAAGAAAAACTCCAGTAAAACATAAAATTAAATTAAGTTCTTCAGAAAGACAGAAAGTACAGAAAAGTCCAAGAGAGAACTTTCAGGGAACAAAATAGAACTCTTGGGTATGAATAATTTGATGACAAAAATAAATAATTTAATGCCATGATTAGGAAATAAAGCTGAGGAGAACATCCCAGAAAGTAAAACAGAGAAGGAAAATGAGACAAATACAAGAAAAGTAGAGAATCAATCATCTAATTGACGGGTACTGCAGAAACAGAGATCAGGGAACAGTGAGGGAAAAGTTGTAAAGTACAAAATGAAATAAAAATTTCTAAGAACAAAAGAGAATGAACATCCAGTTCAACAGGCACAATAAAAATAAATCAATAAACGTTTAAAAACACACCACAGCGCATTTTTTCAGTACTCTGGAAATAAGGAGAAGATCTTAAAGACTTTCAGAGAGAAACAGACTCATAAACAAAGACATAAGGATCAAAATGGCACATGGCCTATCCACAGCACCACAGGCCCTAAAGGACCATAGAGAAACTCTTTCAAAACTCTAAAGGACCAATGCATTCTAGGCCAGAATTCTGAAACCAGTCAATCAGTTAAGAATAAGGACACAATAAAGGTCATTTTCAGATATGCAGGTATTCAATCTTCACCCCCCATGCATTTTTTTCTTCATCAGGACTTACTGGAGACTATGTTCCCACAAACTGAGGGACTGGGCCAAGGAAAAGAATACATGGGATCAAGGGCACAGAGAATCCAATACAAGAGAAAATAAAGAAAACTAAAATGTCAAATAGTCCTAGAGAACAATCAACTTAGCAGTCTGTAGCAAAAATATTTGAAGCCTACCCCTCCTAAAATTGGTGTTTAAGTTGGACAAAAACAAAACTGGAAGAAGTATTCTTTTTTAAGAGCTGGAAAGGAATTTATAATCTTCTACTTTCTCATTTTATAGATGACAGAACTGAGACTCAAAATGGTTGTCACCTACCTTCTTAACAGACAAAGTCTGCCTCTACTCTGAAGCCACTATAGAGAAAGCGGGATGCACATAATTAGGAAAGAACAGAGCTGCAGTCTGGAGTGGAGGAAAACTTCTTAAACCCTGCCTTTCCTCCTTTTTTTTATATTTAGTTCAGTTTGGATCTAGGCCAAAACCGATTCCCATTTTTATGAACAAAGATATACTTTGCAGTTTATTTCTGTCCATTTACTCTGGCATCAAATGATTTGCTTTTAGCTAAACTACTGTATAATCACATTGCTTTTATTGTATAGCTTTTGCAGCAGTAGCTATAAACTTCAGGCAAATTTTTGTTGTCCTTTCAAAAATAATAATTGGCTTCTCTCAATTTACAATGCATTCTATTTTTATCCTGATGAATTGTATCACCCATAACATATATGCAGCTTTGGAGAGAATGCAAAGATTTCTTGCAGACCAGTAAACCCTTTCATCTGCCTTTTGTTTGTGATTGTTGAACACGTGCTGCATAAATCTGTTTCTCTTAAAAGAGCCATAGTTTCAACTTTTTAAATTTTAAAACTGGCATTTTTCCCATTCTTCAGTTCTACCTGGGTTACTGTCTTTTTGAATCTTCTTCTTCAAGAAAGTGCTGATGATTAATGAGAAGTTGCTGTTCTGCATTCTGAGTTTCTGTGCATGGGACAACTTCCTATACACTGTTGGCCAGGTGGAAAATTTAACCTTTTGTTAATAAAGTAATTTCATATTTCACCTGCTCCAAAAGACCTATTCAAAATATAGATAAGATGACTGAGTAGTCTGCTACTTCCTTTTTTCAAGTTTTTAAAATTTTGTGTAACTTTTGCTAGACTTACTTTTTCAGGTTAAGGGCACTGTTAGAATGTGTAAGATTATACCAGAAATTATGCCTATTTCAATTTTTTTTTTACTAATCTTTGTAAGACAATCACATGGTTTATTAACATCCTATGATTTTGCTTTTACTTTGAAAAGACATGTTTCCATTATTGCTTAGTTTTTTAAAGATAATTGGCTTGCATTCAAAGGGAAGCAACACTTTAAGGAGCAGAAGATGATAATTAAGACCTAAGGATAAAATTTTCGGAATGAAGTAGAAGTGATCTCAACCTAAATTACCATATCCCTCACATTCTGTAGTGATTTCTAATTTTTCAGGCATTTTCAGATACATTATCTCTTTATCTTCACAACCACTCTATCAAGTATATAGAAAAGAGACCAATATCCACATTTTGCAAACATAAAACCTGATTCAAGTTACCTACCTCAATCAAAATCACGCAGTGAGAAACTGACAGACATGGACCTTGGAATCAAATCCCTTGACTCTGCATTCTAGTACAGGGTTGTTGGGGTAAAACAGAACTCTTAGAGATTAAGTCTGTGAGAACTTATTTATACTACACTTGATCTTAGCCAAAAGGCTGAGAAGCGATTTGTGAGAACTTACTTATAGTTATTAAAAATCTTTGTAAATTTAAATAATGAGTTGTTAAACTTTTTTTTTTTTAATTTTTTATTTTTTATAAACATATATTTTTTATAAACATATATTTTTATCCCCAGGTCTGTGAATCACCAGGTTTACACACTTCACAGCACTCACCAAATCACATACCCTCCCCAATGTCCATAATCCCACCCCCTTCTCCCAAACCCCCTCCCCCCGGCAACCCTCAGTTTGTTTTGTGAGATTAAGAGTCACTTATGGTTTGTCTCCCTCCCAATCCCATCTTGTTTCATTTATTCTTCTACCCACTTAAGCCTCCATGTTGCATCACCACTTCCTCATATCAGGGAGATCATATGATAGTTGTCTTTCTCTGCTTGACTTGTTTCGCTAAGCATTTTTTATCACTTGACAAAAGTAAATGCCTTCTAGAAAAAAATGTACAAAAAGATACAGCTATTACCTAAATTAAAGAGATGACACTAAGTTATATTCTTAATGTATTTACCTTTTATAAATAAAAAAAATATTTCAAAATAAGAGTTCCAAATCAGGATGGCAATTCAGGAAGATTTTGAACTCCCCTTCTCCCATAGACACACGGAGTTTAGAGCTATGTATGGAATAATTTCCTCTCAAAAAAAACTAAAGGTCTGCTAACTGGTGACTACACATTGAACAAATAAGAAAACCACATTGAGAGCCTGGAACACAAGCTCACTATAAACTCTATCCCCAGTACAGTGATCCACAACTGGGAGAAAACTTTACCTGTGGAGCTTCTCCCCAAATAACAAATGGCACATCAGGCTTTTAGGACACAGAGACGTTTAGGACATGCACCTGAGACACAAGCCCCCAAAACATCTAACTTTGAAAACCAACAAGACCCATAAGATTGTAGAGACCTGGGAAACTGCTCTTACAAAGCCCAGTACTCAGATTCACTTACCACAGACCAAGCTCAGAGACAGCCAAAGGTGCCCAGATTTAGTGAAGGACACAATGAATTCTGTTATGCTGAAAAGAAATAAAAATAAATAAATAAATAAATAAATAAATTATATATATATATATATATATATATATATATATATATTAAAGTGAAAGACACTCAACACTCATATTAAAGTGTCAGCCTGAGAGTCAGGCATCTAACTTAACACACACAGCCAGGAGCCCACGAGAACACTCTCCAGGGACTGGAGGCACCATCTTCACACTCTCCCTTTGCCATTCTCTAGAGCACCAGTATCTCCCAGTATGGAACATTTACATGCATCTTGTCACCCAATTTTTATGGATGATGCCCAAGGGACAGCTCTTGACTACTAGCTCTGGAGGCCAAGGAAGCTTGCATTCTTGGTCTCATGGGACTGTAATAATTGGTGTCATGCAGGAAAAGTGCATACCCATGTCTGGTGCCCCAATTTTTGTGATTGCTGCCAGGCAACACCTCTATGTAGCCTGACTCTGGTGACCAGTGGGGCTTTTGTTCATGGGTCCCATAGGACTGTAACCAATGGATAGAGATCTTAAACAGCTAACACCCAGGAGCACTTTCTTTCTGTAAAGGAGGTCTATTAGCTAATTATCATGGCTATAGCATATTTTCTAATTAAACACACATCTAGGTGCTGACTGTAATCCTTCCAGAGACTTTGGAGGGAGGGCACTATCTTTTCCCTCTCCCTCTGCCACACCCAGAGCACCAGTATCTATGTGAGATTTACATCATAGCTAGTTCCCTTGGATTTTACATCTGATGCCCCAGTTTTGGAAGCTGCTGTCCAGGAGAAGTCCCTTGATCACCTGGCCCTAGTGGCCAAGAGGCCTTATACTGTGGGTCCTGTGGGTCCACAAGATGTCAGCAATTAGAGGTAGTTTTTGACAGCCAACCCAGGGCACTATGCAGACAGCAGAATGAGGTACAACCCCAGTCTTTCTGTGAAAGAGGTCTCATTGCTTGTCCTGGAGCTTTAGTGTAAAGGCTGACTTCAGGTTTCATACACATCTAGTAGATTACAGGGATTTCCTCAAGGAACATAGTTTGTGGACACCATTTTGACATTCTCTCTACCTTGTTCCAGTTTGCCAGTATCTCCCAGAAAGAAGTCTATATACTCATTTGGAGCTCCAATTTTTATGACTACAGATCAGAGGACAACACCTAATGCCCTGGCAAGCAGGCTGAGTGCTGAGATCCTCCTCTTAAGAATACTGACAGTCTTGGCATATCTTCAAATACTGGAGCTATTAAAAATATGATACTCTGCTTGGACAAGCACAAAGGTTTGGGATATGACAAAGAACTGGGAAAGGGTTGAGCATAAAATCTCACGTTATTCAAGAACTGGGAGAGGTGATTATTTCATCTGCTGTATCGAAACCAACACAGAAAGTCAAGCAAAGTGCAGAAACAGAAGAATATGCCCCAAATGAAAGAATAAGATAAAACTTCAGGAAATAAAACTTAATGAAAGAGAGATAAGTAATATAGCTGATAGAGTTCAATATAATGATCCTTACCAAACTGGGAAGAAGAATGGATAAACATGGAAGGTGAAACCTTCAACAAAGAGATGAAAAATATAATAAAGTACCAAACAGGAGTCACAGAGCTAAAGAATACAACTGAACTGAAAAAATACATTAGAAGGGTTCATTAGGAGACTAGTTGAAGCAGAAAAAAAGATTAGTCAACTCAAAGATATAAATTGTATGTTAGGCAACAAACATGTCTTAATTGATTGGGTGTAATTCACCAATCAGAGCAGCAAATAGGAAAAAAAAGAAGAAATAAAAGAAATGAAATAGCATAAGGGGTTTATGGGACATCAAATAGGTTAACGTTCACATTATACAGGTCCCAGAAGGAGAAGAGAGAAAGAGAAAGGGGCCAAAACCTTGAATAATGACTGAAAACTTCCTAACCTGAGGAAAGAAACAACATTCAGATCAAGAAGCCCAGAAAGTTTGCAAACAAGATGAGGCCAAGAGACATAACTAAAATGTCAAAAGTTAAAGATGAAGAAAGAATGCCAAAGCAGAAAAAAGAAAACAACTGTTATGTACAAGTGAATCCCCATAAAACTGCCAGCAAAATTTTCAGCAGAAACTTTGCAGGCCAGAAAAGAGTGGTACAAATGTATATTCAAAAAAATAGAACTCCCAACCAAGAATACTCTATCTGGCAAAGTTGTCATTTAAAATTGAAGGAAAAATGAAAGACAAGCAAAAGCTAAAATTCATGGTAACCACAAAGCAAAAACTTATAGCAAACACCCAAAAGATAAAGAGAAAGGAGTATAAGTATACCACTATAAAAAGTATCCAAAACACAAAGGAAAAAAAAAGACATGAACAGAGAGGAAGTACAAAAACAGCCAGTAAAAACAACCAATAAAATGGCAATGAGTATATGCCTATTGATAATTACTTTATTTTTTTTTAATTTTTTTATTTTTTTTATAAACATATAATGTATTATTAGCCCCAGGGGTACAGGTCTGTGAATCGCCAGGTTTACACACTTTACAGCACTCACTATAGCACATACCCTCCCCAATGTCCATACCCCCACCACCTTCTCCCAATCCCCCTCCCCACAGCAACCCTCAGTTTGTTTTGTGAGATTAAGATAATTATTTTAAATGTAAACGTACTAAGTTCTCCAAGAGACATAGAGTAACTGAATGGATTAAAAACAAAACAAACAAACAAACAAAAAAGACCCATCTATGTCCTGCCTACAAGAGACTCACCTTAGATGTATGGATACACACAGATATAAAGTGAAATAGTAAAAAAAGAAAGATATGCTAGGCAAATGGAAACCAAAAGAAAGCTAGAGTAGCAATACTTGTATCAGACAAAATAAACTTTAAAGACTAACAAAAGACCAAAAAATGGTGTTACATTATGATAAAGAGGTCAATCCAAAAAAAGGATACAACATTTATAAATATTTATGCACCCACCACAGGAGTACCTAATATATAAAGCAAATATTAACAGACCTAAAGGGAAAAATAGACAGTAATATAATAATATTAGGGGATATTAATACCCCATTTACATCAATGAAGTAGTCATCCAGATAGAAAATGAACTTAAAAAATCAGCCTTCAATGACACATTAGACCAGTTGGACTTAATAAATATATACAGAACAGTCCATCTAAATGGATGGCAGAATACACATTCTTCTTAAGTGCACATGTAAAATTCCAGGATAAATCATAGGCCACAAACAAGTCTTAATAAATTTTAAGAGTACTGAAATCATATCAAGGGTCTACTGAGTGGCTAGTTGGTTAAGCATCTCTCCTAATTTCACTTCAGATAATGATCTCAGTGTCTTGGGTTGAGGTGATGGGTTCTGTACTCAGCAGGGAGCCTGCCAGAGGAGTCCCTCTCCCCCTACCCTCTGCCTTTCCTACCCTGCTCTATCTTTCTCAAATAAAATTTTAAAAAGAAATCATTATCAAGCTTCTCAAACTCAATAGTATGAAATTAGAAATTAGTGGTGCCTGGGTGGTTCAGTCCTTAGGCGTCTGCCTTCCGCTAAAGTCATGATCCCAGTGTCCTGGGATCAAACCCCACATTGGGCTCCCTGCCCAGCAAAAGCCTACTTCTCCCTCTCACTCTGCCCCTGCGTGTATTCCCTCTCTTGCTGTGTCTCTCTCTGTCAAATAAATAAACTTTTTTTAAAAGAGTTTATTTATTTATTTGACAGACAGAGATCACAAGTTGGCAGAGAGGCAGGCAGAGGGAGAGAGGGAAGCCAGCTCCCCACTGAGCAGAGAGCCCAATGTGGGGCTCCATCTCAGGACCCTGAGATCATGACCTGAGCCAAAGGCAGAGGCTTTAACCCACTGAGCCACTCAGGCACCCCTAAATAAAATCTTTGAAACTGGAAATGAATTACATGAAAAAACTGGAAAATTCACAAATATGTGGATATTAAACAATATCCCACTGAACAAGCAATGGGTCAAAGAAACCAAGATAAATTTTAAAATACCTTGAGAAAAATGAGAGTGAAAATTTAACATACCTAAAATTTGTGGGATGCAGCAAAAGCAGTTCTAAGGGGCAAGTTCATAGCAATTATGCCTACCTCAAGAAACAAGAAAAATCTCAAGAAACTCAATTTTACAGCTCAAGGAAGCAGAAAAAGAAGAAATGAAGCCCAAAGTTAGAGAAGAAAGGAAATAATAAAGACTAGAGCAGAAATAAACAAAATAGAGATTAAAAAGACAATAAAAAGATCAGTAAAACTGAGAATGGGTTATTTAGAAAGATAAATGAAACTGGCATGACTCACAGGGGTGGGGAATAGAAAGGATTATAAACAAATATAAATATATGCTAACAAACTGAACAACCTAGAAGAAATGGATAAATTCCTAGAAACATACAACCTACCAAGACTGAGTCACGTTGAAATAGAAAACTTGAACAGAATCATTCTAGTAAGATTGACTTAGTGATCAAAAACTTTCCGAAAAACAAAAATCCAAGACAGATGGCTTCACTGATGAATTCTACCGAACAAAGAAGAATTAATAATAATCCTTCCTAAATTCTTCCCAAAAAAAAGAAGAGGAGGAAACTCTTCCAAAATTCATTTTCAGAAGTCAGCATACCAAAACCAAACAAGGTTACAAAAAGAAAAGAAAATTACATCCAAATATCCCTGATAAATAATAGATGCAACAATCCTCAACAAAATATTAGCAAACTGAATTCAGCAATATACTGAAAGGTTCACACAGCATTATCAAGTGGGATTTACTCCAAGGATTCACGGATAGTTCAACATCCACCAATCAGTCAATGTAATACACACTTTAAAAATGAAGAATAAAAATCATATGATGATGTCAATAGATGCAGAAAAAAGCATTTGGCAAAACTCAATTCTATTTACGATAAAAACTTGCAATAAATATGGAGGGAACATACTGCAACCTAATAAAAGCCACATATGATAAGCCTGAAGCTAATTTCACACTCAACAGTGAAAAGCTGAAAGTCTTTATTCTAAAATAAAGAAAAAGATGGTGATGTCCACTTTTATTCAACATAGGATTAGAAGTCCTACCCAGAGCAATTAGATAAGAAAAAGAAATAGGAAAGGGAGATATAAAACTGTCACTATTTGCAGATGACATGATTTTATAGAAAACAATAAGACTGCATCAGAAACTATTAGAACTAATAAATGAATTTAATAGTTTTAGGATACAAAATCAGTACACAAAAATCTTTTCTATTTCTATACATTAATAATGTACTATTAGAAAGAGAAATAAAGAAAATAATCTCATTTAAAATTACATCAAAAAGAGTAAAATTCCAGGTTTAAATATATGTTTATAAAAAATAAAAAATTAAATTTAAAAAAAAAAAGAGTAAAATTCCTAGGAAAAAATGAACTAAGAATATGAAAGACCTGTATACTGAAAACTGCAAGACATTAATGAAAGAAATTTAAAACACAAATACATAAAAATGTAGTCTGGGGTGCCTCGGTGGTGTAGTTAGTTAAGTGTCTGACTCTTGGTTTCACCTCAGGTCATGGTCTCACAGTCATGCAATCATGCCCCACATGGGGGTCCCCACTCAGCATGGAATATGTTTAAGAATCTCTCTCTCCCTCCCCTTCTGCCCCAAGCCCCACACTTGTGCACTCTCTCTCACTCTCTCTCAAATAAATAAATAAATCTAAAAAAAAAAAAGTCCATATGCCTGGATTGGAAGAATCAATATTGATAAAATGTCCACACTACTTAGAAATCTATGCAATTCCTACTGAAATACAATGGTATTTTCAACAAAGAAATAGAACAAATAATCCTAAGATTTATGTGGAACCTCAAGAAAAACCAAATAGCCAAAGCAATCTTAAGAAGAAAAAAGCTCCTGGCATCACACTCCCTGACTTCAAACTATATTACAAGGCTATGGTAATTAGAACAATATGGTATTGTGGTGCTTGGGTAGCTCAGTCAATTAAGCATCTGCCTTTGGCTCAGTTCATGATCCCAGGGTCCTAGGATCGAGCCCCACATCAGGCTGCCTCCTCAATGGGGAACCTGATTCTCCTTTCCCTCTGCCCTTCCCCCTACTTGTGCTTTTTTGCTCTCTCTCAAATAAATAAATGAAATCTTAAAAAAAATATATGATATTGACATAAAAATTGCACATAATCAATGGAACAGAATAGACAACCCAGAAATAAATCCATGCATATATAGTCAATTAATTTATGATAAATAAATCAATAACATACAATAGAGAAAAGACAATGTCATCAATAGATGGTGTTGGGGAAACTGGATAGCCATATGCTAAAGAATAGAACTTGACCACTATCTGACACCACATACAAGAATTAAGACAAAGTGGACTAAAGATTTAAATGTAAGACTTAAAACTACAAAATTCCTAGAAGAAAATATTAATGGTAATCTTCTTAACATAGGTCTTGACAATGATTTTTTTTTAAAGATTTTATTTATTTATTTGAGAGAGATTTATTGAGAGAGATCACAAGCAAGCAGAGAGGGAGGCAGAGAGAGAGGGGGAAACAGGCTGAGCAGAAAGCCCGATGAGGGGCTCCATCCCAGGACTCCAAGTTCATGACCTGAGCCGAAGCCGGCTTAACCCGCTGAGCCACCCAGGAGCCCCTTGACAATGATTTTAATATGCCACCAAAACCAGAAGCAACAAAAGCAAAAATATATAGGGATGCTTGGGTGGCTCAGTCAGTTAAGCCGCTGTCTTCACCTCAGGTCATGATCCCAGGGGCCTGAGATCAAGCCCCACATTAGGCTCTCTGCTCAGTGGAGAGCCTGCTTCTCCCTCTTCCTCTGCCACTCTGCCTACCTGTGCTCTCTCTCTGTCAAATAAATAAATAAAATATTTTTTTTAAAAAAAAG
This sequence comes from Mustela lutreola, assembly GCF_030435805.1. Classification (NCBI taxonomy): domain Eukaryota; kingdom Metazoa; phylum Chordata; class Mammalia; order Carnivora; family Mustelidae; genus Mustela; species Mustela lutreola. Next base: position 31,681,795 of record NC_081302.1, read on the forward strand.
CAAAAATAAATATGTGACACTACCTCTAAAAAAAGGTTCTGCACAGCAAAGGAAACCATCAAAAGCAACGTAATGAATAGGAGAAAATGTCTGCAAATTATATATCTCATAAGGGACTAATATCCAAAATATATAAACAACCAACATACAACCAACAACAAAAAATATCCAATTAAAAAATGGGGAGAAGATTGAAATACACATATTTTCCAAAGAAGAGATACAAATAGCCAATGAGTACATAAAAAGATGTTCAGTACTATTAATCATCAGGCAAATGCAAATCAAAAACACAATTCTGTATCATCTCATACCTGTTAGAATGACTACTATCAAAAAAGATAAGAAATAACAAGTATTGGCAAGGATGGGAGAAAAGGGAAACCTTGTGCAACGCTGATAGGAATGTAAATTGGTGCAGCCACTCTGGAAAACACTATGAAGTTTCTTCAAAAAATTAAAAATAGAAGTACCATATGAGCCAGCAACTCCACTTCCGGGTATTTATCAAAGAAAATGAAAACAGTGACTCAAAAAGATGTATGCACTTCCATGTTCATTGCAGCAGTATTTACAACAGTCAAGATACAGAAACTACCTGTGTGTCCAATAGATGAATACTTAAATTAGAGTGTGTATATATAGAATGAATATTATAGCCATAAAAAAGGATAAAATTTTGTCATTTGTGACAACATAGATAGACCTCAAGGGCATTATGCTAAGTGAAAAACAAGTCAGACAGAAAAACAAATTCCATATAATCTCTCTTACACATGGATTGTTAAAAAACAAAAGAAAACAATAAAAAAAAAAAACCCAAGATCCAAGATTTAAGAAACAGATTGGTGACTGCTGAGGGTGAGAAAAATGGATGAAGAGGGTCAAAAAGTAAAAAATGATAATAATAATAAATAACAGTCTGAAGGAAAATGGGCCAAGAACCAAAAAAAAAAAAAAAAAGAGAGAGTAGGAGTTCAAATATTCAGAAACTGCATCAGGTAGGGTCTTATAAAATACTGTAGACTTCGGCTTTTATCTTCAGTAACATGGAAAGTTATTGCAGGATTCTGAGCAGACGACTGACATGGTTTAATGTTATTCTTTTTTGAAGACTTTATTTATTTATTTATTTATTTATTTATTTATTTATCTATTTGAGATAGAGAGAGTATGAGCAGGGGGAGAGGAAGAGGGAGAAGCAGACTCCCCACTAAGCAGGGAGTTCAATCCCAGGACCCTGGGATCATGACCTGAGCTGAAGGCAGATGCCTAACTGACTAAACCACTCAGGTGCCCCAGATATTATTTTTAAGGTACTACTGTATTAAGAATAGACTATTGAGAGTCAGAAGGAGGGAGATGAATTGAAAAGGTAGTATGATAATTCAAGCGAGAGATAGCAGTGACTTGAACCACAGTAGCAGCAGTGAAGGCAATGAGAAATTATTTAAATATTGTGTGTTTTAGAACGTAGAGCCAACAGGATTTGCTGATGGATTAGAGATAAAATGTTACAAAATCCCAGATTATGGCTTGAACAACTAGTGAATAAGAATGCAAAAACACATGTCATAAAGACTAAAACAAGAAAATTTGGTTTTAGGAACGACACTATCAAATAAGAAACAAATACGCAGGGGCACCTAAGTGGCTCAGTGAGTTAAAGCCTCTGCCTTCGGCTCAGGTCGTAATCTCAGTGTCCTGGGATTGAGCCCCACATTGGGCTCTCTGCTCAGCATGGAGCCTGCTTCCTCCCCTCTCTCTCTGCCTGCCTCTCTGCTTCCTTGTGATCTGTCTGTCAAATCAATAAATAAAAACTTAAAAAAAAAAAAAAGAAAAGAAAAGAAAGAAACAAAGAAACAAATAGGCAGGTGTGCCTGGGTGGCTCAGTGGGTTAAACCTCTGCCTTTGGTTTGGGTCATGATCCCAGAGTCCTGGGATCCAGAGCCCTGCATCCAGCTCTCTGCTTAGCAGGGAGCCTGCTTCCTCCTCTCTTTCTCTCTGCCTGCCTCTCTGCCTACTTGTGATCTCTATTCGTCAAGTAAGTAAATAAAATCTTTAGAAAAGAAAAAAAAAAGAAATAGGCAAACAAAAAACAGTATTTTAACTTAAAAATGAATAACTCATTTTCTCATGGCCTAATTAATGGATTTATTTTTGCAATGATTTTGGCTTATCCACTTCCATTAAAATTTTACAGTATTCTTTTTACTAACTTTTTAATTTAAATTCAATTAGTTAACATATAGTGAATCATTGATTTCGGATGAGAGTTCACTAATTCATCAGTTGCACATAATACTCAGTGCTCATTTTATCATGTGCCCTCCTTAATGCCCATCACCCAATTACCCCATCTCCCCACCGAACCTCCCCGATTTCATCTTATTTCATTTTCCCCCTTCCCCTATGATCTTCTGTTTTGTTTCGTAAATTCCACATATGAGTGAAACCACATAATTGTTTTTCTATGACTGACTTATTTCGCTCAGCATAATACTCTCCAGTTCCTATTAGTGAATATATCATTTCATGTTTTCACTTAACGTTATGTTGTACATATTTTCCATGTTATTTCTGTACCACTGTAAACAATGTTATAATGACCATTTTTATAAATAGAGCCTTTTTCTTTTACTGAAAAAAAATCAAAATAGGACCAGTGGCTAAAGGCCTACAATACAGGTTGTATTGTTGCTTCTTTAAAAAACTATGAAATTTAAGAGTTATTGGTAATGTAGAACCCCTATTTATTTGTCAAACTCCATGCTCTCAACTGCTCAAGGCAAAAACCTTGAAGGCATTCTTGACTCCTCTGTTTCTCTCAGCAGCAAATCCTACCAGATCAACCTTCAAAAGGTTGAATCTGACCACTTCTCACCACCACTACTGCTGTCTAACTTCTCTTCAGTTTTCTCTACTTTCATACTAGTACCTCATAGAGTCTATTCTCATTTTGTCCACTGTCCATTGTGCTGATAAAATGAATAGGGGAATTGAATCTTAAAGACCAGTTATGAGACCACTGTAATAATTCAGTGAGAAATGAATTGTGGCTATACATTAGGGTAAGTGTACTAGAGTTGATGGTAAGTGATCAGATTCTAAGTATACTGAATACATTTTCAAGATACAGTCCAAGCAATATTCTAGTGGATGGAAGTAAGATGTAAGAGACTCGCCCATGCTGGAGATATAAATTTAGGAGTTGCTGGCATATGAAGAATATTTAGAACTATGAGACTAGGTGAGATCCAAGAAAATGAGTGGCAATGAAACAGAGAATCATAAACTAAGCCTCTGGGGACTCCACCAGTAGGATGTAGGGAACAGTGAAGGAACTAGCAAAGAAGCCTCAGGAGGAGCCACCAAAAAAGTAAAAAGAAAACCAAGTGAGTTTGGTGTCCTGGAAGCCAGTGGTTAATTGACTGTTAAAAAATAATGATCATATGTCAAGTAACGTAAGACTAGAAGCGAGCAGAGGATTTGGTAAGGTGACCTTAAGGCCTTGACAAGAGCAATTTTAGTGGTGATGGCAAAGATGAAATCCTGATGGGGATAAATGTAAGGTAGAGTGGAAAAAGAATATGAAGTCAATAACCAGAGACAATGTTTCTGTAGAATTTTGTTGTAAGGCGGGACAAAGGAACAGACTGGTGAGAGAAGAGGGATTAAAGGAAGATGTTTTGTTGTTTTTTAGAAATTGTTGTTGCTGCTGTTGTTGCTGTTGTTTTAATGAGGAGAACAGCCACATATTAATGAGTGTGTTCCAGAAGGGAGTAAAACAATTGACTCTGGGATGGATGAAGTGATGTGCTTTAGTAGACACTGAAAAATGGGGTCTGGTGCACAAGGTAGAGGAATAAGCTTTAGATAGTAGCGTTAAAGTTTATTTTTGGTTGCAGGCAAGAAAGCACAAGATATCAGGCTGCTACTGATAGTAGGTAGATCGGTATGGAAGTCTGTGGAAAGACTTTTTGATTTTCTTTTTTTTTCTTTAATTTCATATACATTTCTTTTATGTTTTATGCATTTTTATTTTTATTTTTCAATTTAAGTTCAACTAATTAACATATGGTGTCTTATTAGTTTCAGAGATAGAGTTCCATGATTCATCAATCTTATATAATACCAAGTATTCATTATATCACATGCCCTCCTTAATGTCCATCACTCAGTTACCCTATCCCCCCACCTTCCTCCCTTCCAGCAACCATCAGTTTATTTCCTGATTAAGAGTCTCTTACGGTTCGTCTCTCTCTCTGATTTCATCTTGTTTTGTTTTTCTCTCTCTTCCCCTATGATCCTGTTTTGTTTCTTAATTATTTTAGTAAGATAGTAGGCAAGACGAGAAAGATGTAGAGAATGTGTTGCAGGTTTAAAGCAAGACAAAAGGTAATAAATCATGGAGGAGGGTGGGAGCATGAATGAGCACTCATCAGAGTATAAACCCTGGGATGACTGCCTGAAGACATTCAGAGTGTATCTGAGGTTCATCGTCATGAATTCAAAGAAAGACAGGTCCTTGAAGATGTGATTTCTCTCCTGCCCCATTCAGCTGCACCAATTCAGGTATAGAATGTGGGGAGCTAAATTTAACCAGGGTTATGATTTTATCACACAACTACAAAGAAAAGTACAGTGAATGGCATGATCATACTGATTAACCAACCATAGGATTTCACCAGTCTAAGAAGTAGGGGGAAGACATCAAGGAATAAAGGAGGAAAGAATGGAGCTGAGATCCATGGATTGGAGGTTACCACAGGATCAAAGAATTGTGGAAGTTGGGTTTCTAGAGGAAGTAAGCTGAAAAGACAAGAGTTGGTAGTCATAGAGCAGGATGCATGGAATGGAGTTTGTGGAAGGGTTAGTTGGTTGGCAATAACAGGATCTAGATCACATCTCACTTCTGTTCAACAGCCTCCAGTGCTCACCTCTGCAAATAAAGACTACAGCCCTAATGTTACCTTCAAGACACTCCACTCTCAGCCTGCTTCTCGGTATTTGCCCCTGTACCCACCTCACTACCTTCCCATCCTCAGCTCTTAAAAACCCCTCTAATTTATTTCACTTCAGCCATCCTGACCTCTGTGCTCCAAATACGGTCATGCCTTGAGGTCTGCATGCAGATTGTACCCCCAGATTCTCCCCTCCCATCCTTCAAAGTCTTTGCCTAATTGTCACTTTCTCAAGAATACCTTCCAGGGCTATCCTGATTAAATTGATCTAACACTTCCTACCTACATGTCCTGCTTTCTTTTCTCCATATCATTTGCCATTTTCCAATAGTATACAATATATTTCTTTTGTTTATTGCCTATCTTTCTCCCACTGGAATATGAGTTTGTGAGGACAGAGATTTTTGTCCATTTTAATTACAACTGTTCTCTCAACATCTAGCATACAACAGAGAATCAACTAATATGCACTGTATGAATGGATTACTTTTATTCATTGTCATATTTAAGTACTGCCATATTAACTCATATAATGTCAATATGATCTTATTTTAATGTTCTGATGGAATTTTAAAGAAGTATTTGTGTATCCTTTAGATTTGAAAAATTTCCACTAAATACAAAGTTGGAAAAAAGTCAGTTTTAGGGATTTTAAACTGTGCAAGTAATCTATAAGAAGCTACCACATAATATATAAAGATATAGATATACAGACATAACATGGATTAATATCTACTATTTTGAAATTCTCTGAATGAGCAAAGTTCTATTCAAAAGGGTAGTTGCAGTGAACTTTTGAGTCATTTTGATTTATTAATTCTGTAATTGAAATCTAAAATGTTTGTGATGGTATAGGCTTCCCCTCTTAATTTAGTATGTTGCTTTGAGACTTCACAGAACTACTGATGTTTGAGCTGATACTAGGAAAAATGGTGAAGTTATACCAAAGTGTCTACTTCTAATTATGAAATAAGCGAACTTTAGGTGAATTTTTTTCTTTCAGATTACAAGTATGTTTGTTATCTGCAAACAGTTTGCACATTGCTGTGCTCTGGTGATAACCTGTACCACCAAAAATCTATTTGGGTGATAATTATCTCACTACACTTCATATTGGAGAAGGTCACCTTGAAAACTAAATTTGAGAGGAAATAAAATGTATTGTCAAAATAAGCCTGGTCCTAAAGACAAAAAATCCTATACACAAATATAGTATTCTAGTCAGTAAATGTGTTTCTCACAGAGGCATGAGTTAGCAATTCTGAAACTACCTTATATGTATACAAGGACTGAACAAATAAGTAAATATATTGTCAATAATGGAAGCCAAGTTTCTTACCATTGAAGGAGGCAGTTAAAAATAAGAAAAGAGGGAAGGACCCTACTGTGTTGGATTGGAATAAGAGGAACAGTATAAATTGAATTTTAAATTTTTTTTAGATTTATTTATTTATTTGAGAGAGAGAGACAGCGAGGTATACAGAAGCAGAGGGAGAGGGAGAAAGAAATTTAGCAGACTCTGTTCTCAGCACAAAACCCAATGCAGGGCTCAATCCCACGACCCTGAGATCATAACCCCTGACGGGGACTGACTGTGCCACCCAGGCACCCCTGGATTTTAATATTCTTACAGATAGATACAGAAATAAATACAGATGCGTATATATGCACAGAGCATATGCCTACATTTATTTCCTAGTTTTGTCCACTGAAAGGGTATAGTAGCAATAACATCCCAATAGCAATTAATATATTTAGCTCCCAGATGTTGGTTTTTAACATTATTCTCTAATAAAGGAAACCAGGACCCCTTAGAAAAATGGTAGATTCCAAGGTCGGGGCAGAGAAAGCATAAGCCTAGATGCAAGAAGCAATGTGAAGGGACTCCTCGTGGCCGAAAGAGAAAAATCTGAGCAATAAAATAATGATGCAATTGGATTAAAACCCATACAATAAAATAACCATCCCTGAATCGATATTTATAAATTGAATTTTTAATAGTTAAATGGGAGAAAAGATACATTGCTTCCTTGCTTCACATACAGCCACTGTCACTTTCATTTCTTTCTCTCTTGAAACAGCATGCAGAATCTTGAGATACTGTCTCCTCCCAGCATTTCTTAAAAGTCTTCCACAGAATCCTCAGAAACATTTATTTTAGCTCTGCTCCCAGAGTCCTGCCTTCTCTCCTTATGACAGGTACGAGCTCTGCTTCTAAAGCTGTATGAGGTCTTCCAGGGAAGCCCAGGCTTGTTTTATCGACTTATCTCTATCCCATCCCAGCAGTATGAGTAGAATTTAGGGAGACAATTCATCATGTGGCAGGCATGGGACAAGTTAGAGAAAGAAGAGGAGGAACTTCATGGCCCTACCAGCTGTACACATGTGGTCATTCGCCTTTGTGCAATTGTTTTCTACCAGGCCTAGAGAAGGGCCTCAGGGTCCATTTGATTCTTAAGCTTCCCTGAATCCTAGCCATATCCACCGGCCGGAAAGAGACGGCACATTCCCGTTGTTTCACTGTTCCTCCAGCAGAAGCAAGGATTGCGCTTATTGAATCCTCCCATTTGCTCCCCACCCGCTCCAGGGCCAAAATCTGCCACAGTCTGAGATTCTCCCAGAGGTAGTCTCTGCCCAGATCCCCTCTGAGGGAACTGTCATTAGAACAGCATGTCATTAGAACAACTCAGGATGCACATAATTTACCAGAACAGACACAGAAAACAACAGTATGGTGTCCAATCGAGTGGGTTAATGCTACAAAGACAGATGGCTGTAAACTGACTAACAAGCTTCAGCAAGTACAGAGAGTGTGAGCTGCAGGCCCAAAACTCCAGCAAGGCCAAGGGGCAGAAAGCGAGGCTTTTTTTGCTTGTGCTGCAGAAAAAGAAATGGCAAGCTGATCACTTGGAAGCAGAAAACCATCATTCCACGTGAATATAGATTTTAGTGAGCATCTGAATGGCTGGCATTAACTCACCCACAGAGCAATAGCCAGCAATAACAGATTGTCCCAAAGCTAGCCAAGACTTTTAGCCAAAAATGAGAATCAGAGAGGCTCATTTCTCATATTGTCTCTAATCGGGCAGCATACTAAAATACTTCAGCAGAAGTAAGAGGCTCGTCTCTGCAAAAGTATCACTGTTACTACTTTTCATTTTATACCCAGTGCCCTGTCAAGCATTACAAAATTCTTCTGCCTTGGGAAGAAGTGCTCTGGAATACTTCTCTGTTTTCCAGTGACCAGGTTTACGGAGCATTCCCTACCTGGACACAGGATTAAAACAGCTCATGTCTGAGTTCCTGGTCAGCCGCATTATGTTTAACGCTAAATTCATGATTTCCCAAGAAAAGAGTCATTGAGCTTATTACAAAACTCAAGAATATAACTTTTTCAAGAACTGGTCATAGCTAGTATAATATAGCAAACAGCTACATTTTGCCTGTTCTATGGTGTCATTATTTTTCTAAGCTCATTCTTAAAATACTAATTCTAGACTTTACAGTTTCGTGCTAAATTGTAAAGATGAAATTACAAAATGCTACGGTGCTTCAGATTCCTGACAGCTGGTTCTTTTGCCTGTTACCTAATGTCTACCCTCTGGATAGACACTGGGGTGGATCTCTCCCCACCATCAGTCATGTCATAAGGCATCTGGTCTTCAAGAATATAAAGGGATTTGGGTCTTCATTTTATGCTTCTTCAACCATGTTGTACAGAGGTAGGCAGATGGTCTGTTACAGAAAAATGACCACATATCTATATGGTGTCTTCTGTTATCAGACATTTTATTCCATGTTCCATGATGAAAATAATAAAAACTGTTACAGATGGATGTTCTCATGCCTTTAATACATGGTCAGATCAGATTGCATTGCTTTTTGACAAACCTCCCAATCAGAGAACAGATAACACACAGACTTCCAAGTTAGTATGAAGTTAGATTATGTTTCCAAGCATGAAAATGGCATTTCTAGTCTGGTTGCATTTATATCTGTCTCGGACAAATATAGCTCCACAGCAATGCACTGTTGGGTATAAAATGACTTTTGTTTTATGTGCTCCTTCAGAGCAGATATTGTGTCTTGCTCTGCATTAACAGGTCAAGCCCTAGCCTCCCTAGTGCAAATTTTTGTTATTAGACACTTTTTTTTACTCAGTTTGTGCAAGATAAGAAACTATTGCATTTATAAATATGGTTGCATCAACAAACATCTTCAAGAATGTTACTTCTTAGCTTCATTAGGGAAATCTTATTTTTTCATAATGCATTTTTGGGCCAGGTGTCATTTCTTACATCCACCATTTCACATTTGGAACAGCAGAATAATTCTACACATCTCTAGGTGCTTTCTGGCAACAGTCTTTCAGGTCTTCATCACTATAATATTCCTCCCGAGACATTAATTATCTTCTAGAAGTAAAAGTCCACAAATTCTATCTCTGACTCAAGATCCCATCACAATATTCTGACATATTATAAATTATTTAGTAAATATCAAAGTATTCTTCTTATTTTCCAAAATGGTGTCCTTCATACAATTTCTTCCTTTTCCCTATCCCTTATCCTGAAGTATTTAAACAATTGACATTCCTCTCTTCCTCTTAAAAAATCAAATTTTGGGGCACCTGGCTAAGTGGGTTAAAGCTTCTGCCTTTGGCTCAGGTCATGATCCCAGGGTCCTGGGATCGAGCCCCACATCAGGCTTCTTCTCAGTGGGGAGCCTGCTTCCCTTCCTCTCTCTCTGCCTGCCTCTCTGCCTACTTGTGATCTCTCTCTATGTCCAATAAATAAATAAAATCTTTAAAAAAAAAGTAGTCTTTAAAGTGAGATTAAAGAGTCTCACCTTTTGAATAACAGAACCTCCATGCTCCCACCTTTTTTAAAGCCACAATAAGAGTCCTGGTCTTAGTTCTGACTGCTATTCTGGGTTGCAAGCTGCTGATTTTTCATTATGTCCTCACAAAGCAGAGAGCAGAGAGGGAGAGAGCTCTGTCTTGACTCTTAAAAGAACACTAATCTCCTTTGTGAAGGCCCTAACCTTCATGAACTCACATAATCCTAATTATGTCCACAGGCCCCACCTCCTAACAACACCACACTTGGGGTAGGTTTCAACATGTAAGTTTTGGGAGGACAAAGACATTCGATCCATAACAGTCTCCAGTAGGTGAGAAGGAAAGCATGTCACACAGAATACAGTCCCAGCACCATGGTTCTATGGTTCCTCTCTTTTGACTATAATTATCCCTGTGTATCTGCTCCATGTCCTAACCATCACCCTACTCAGCAATGCCTCTCTCTGTCAAAGGCTATGTTCTTCCTTGAACCACTACTGTCCCTAGAGGAATAAAGTATCTTCACTCATCAATACTAATGCCTTGGAATTTCCACCATCTTCTACCAAGTCTTCATTCACTTTCCACCTGGTTCTCAGGCACAAAGAAACACCTTCAGCAGATATTCAGCCCTAAAAAAGGAAGAATTCCACACAAGAGAGCTATGGATACCTGTCTACCAGGATCCTTTTTATCATACTACCAGGAGGTACAGCCATCTGGTAGGGCTGCTAAGGAGGGCAGCCAAGCCCAGCCTTGTGCTGCACTTGGAATTACGTTCACTGTGGCCCACTTTATTATGATTCCTTATACATTCACATGATTTTTCTCTCAAGATCTCAAGAACTAATTGTGTTGGCTTCCTATCAGTGTGGCTTTTGGGGGTTGCATCTCAGTCTTTCAAGTATGTTTATATATTTCTAAACTCTAATTAAATTCAGGGCCCTAGTTAATAAAGAAATGGCTAGAGCCTTTTCTCTGAGAAATACTTGACAGTTAAAGGACTGTCTTCCAAGAGGAAACAGAGGTGCTCTGGGGGAGTGTGATAACAAACTTCATGTACTTCTAGGAGTCTCAGCCAAAATACCCTCCTTCACATCAAGTAACTAAGAGTGCCTAGGGAGAACATTTTAATTCACAAGACTTTGTGAAAGAAATGTCATTACTAAATAATCGAAACCTTTATATTATGATTAGGATTAGAAATATAGTTTTCTCAGGAAAAACATATATAGCAAGAACAGTACTTAAGAGGCTAGAAAAATATAGTAACCCATATTCATGTACACATCTTGCCAAATGGAAAATCAGAATTATTAGTATGACTCTGTAAATTCTTGGTAAATAACTGAGTTAAGAGTAGAGCTAGGAATAATCCACAAATGCTTCCTTATGGTCCCCCTTCACCAAGAACAAGAGAACTTTGTGTTCTCTACTTTGGAAGATTTTATGTTATTTTCCCAGTGAATTAAAATTAATCATTTACACTTCAATTTCTGGTAATGATGGATCAACCCTCTTACCAAGAACTACTAGAAATGATAAACTATGTGTGTGTGTGTGTGTGTGTGTGGTTGAAGACATCAGAGTACTAAGTCAGTAAAGACTATCTGGCAGAAGAATTAAACCCAGGCTGTTGAGCCTGCTTTTGAGACCAGAGGTCTCCATCAGGGGTATATGCCAGTTCCAAAAAAAGGGACTGAGAATCAGAGTGCTAAATCCTCCTTTCAGACATAAATATGTATTATTTCTGGCAGATAATAATGCCATCCTAAACTTCAAAATTAGTTCATATTTTAGATACATCATCTAATAATCAATCAAAAACAGCCTAACCCATGAGTACACAAAGCAATATAAGCAAATGAAGAGAAACACAGACAGTAAAGAAAAGACACACAGAATATCCAAATAATGGAGCTATCAGCTAAAGACTTTAAATGCGGTTACCAAGGTCATGAAGACAGATGACAAGACAGGATTTTTGTAGTAAACTGGAAATAATAAATAAAAGCCAAATAGAAATGCTAGCATTTAAAAAATAATAATAATGGTTAATAAGTTTCATAGCAGATTAGACACAGTTGAAAGGAAAATAAGCAAAGCAGAAAATAGGTCATAAAAATATGTAGTTGAAATGTAGAAAAAAAAGAATAAAAAAATTATGCAAGGGGCATTAAAGTTATAGTGCAAAAAATCTAATATATATGCATTGAAGTCCCATTAAAAAGGGGGAGAGGATGGGGAGGGGATGTGATATGGTGAGTGCTGTGAACTGTGTAAACCTGGTGATTCACAGACCTCTACCCCTGGGGCTAATAATACATTATATGTTTATTAAAAAAATAAAGAAATAAAGAAAGAGACTAAACAAATAGAAAAAAGGGGGAAATCACTGGGAAAAAAACAACAAAAAATCAAGCCACAGGTTCAAGGAAGCCTACAAAGTACAAACTATAGCAATACAAAAAGAAGACTACGTAGGTGCAAACACTGGTATAATCCAAAGACAAAAAAAAAAAAAAGAAACCTTAAAAGCAGCCACAGGGGGAAAAAAATTGATGTATTACCATAAAAGGACCAACACATCACTTCATACACAGAAAAAACAAAAAAACACCACCATCAACAAATGAAGATGAAAAGATGAAATTTAGATTTCTTCAGACAATATAAACTAAGAGAGTTTATTACCAGTGGCTCATACTACATAACACAGTAAAGGAAGTTTTTCAGGCAGGAGGAAAACGATCCCAAATGGAAGAGTGGACATGCCAGAAGAAAGGAAAAGTAAATTTTAAAACAGGTAAATATTTGGTCAATCTAAATGAATATTTTCTGCTTAAAACAATAATCATAACAGATTTTTATTCCCCTAATAAAAATGATGAAGATACACTAAAACATTAAAAATAAGTGTTATGATAAAAAAATAAATACCATATGCATGGAATATTAAGGCAGACAGAAGAGAGTGACTAAGTCACTTATTTAAAGGGGCTTGGAAAGTCATCATTAAAACTACTGCATTTGGATTGAGTCTGGAAGGATCAATTTTTCAATAGGATAGATTCAGGAGGAATTTTCAGGCAGAGGCAGTACTGTAAGCAAGGCACACGGAGGAGAAACAATCTGGAGTATTAGTAAACTGCATACAGAGACATGAGTAAAGCAAAGGACTGCAGTGGTATAAAGCAGGAGATATACTGAAAAGCTGTGATGTGAAGGGCCATGTCTACAATAAAAGACTGCATTTTTTAGGGCATGTAGGTGAATGTCACCTTTAGATATGTGGCCAAATTATTTTAGGCAATGAAAAACCATTAGCTTTGTGTTTCACAAAGATTTCCTAGAAGTACAAATGAAGCACTACAGGATATAAGGCTAGAGCTAGAAGCATATCAATTAGGAGACTATTAAAAGAGTTTCAGTGAGCAATAAGAAAGAACTATGGAGGGAGAGTCCAAATTGCTTTGACTCCTCTGTTGAAAGAGTTAGACACATACACAAACACACACATATACACACATAGACGTACACAGTACCATTATAATATGGCAACACTAGGAGACTATAACACTTACAAAGAAAACACAGCTCTCAGGAGATTTCTCACAGAAACCATGACAGGGCTTTAAGCCTTGCCTTCTGTACAAACCCACAGTGGGTCCATGAAAATCCCCCCAATTTAATACACAGCATTAACTCTTCTGGGATATCCAGAAATTGCAGTTTGCAGAAGTACTAATGATTGACTTAGCTCAAATCCCACCTTCGTGTTGCTAATTCTGCGTACTTCCACAATTCCATAGCAACAAGGGTTTTCACTTCCAGCTCACCACTAAGCCCACTTCTACCTTGCTGTTGCCTGAAGAGGCTGCTGGCCACCCAACACAATACAGAATGTGATCCACAATCCAAGGAACAGAGCCAAGAGGCATCATTTGGGAGACAATCCAAATTAGTGACACCATCTGCCTCTCCTTCTAATAATCTCACACCACCACCCACCCTACTTTTTAAAAAATGGCAAAATACTTTTTAAGGCCATTTCAAGATACAGAGCTAATTGGTCCTGTTAGATTTGTACTTTCATGTCTCCTATCCAGCAATCCATCATCTACCTTCCACTGGTCCTGCCAGCCATGAACTTTGGCTAGAAATCAAAGTGGTTTCCCAAGACCCATTATCAATTTCCTTCAGCTTTGCTTGTTTCTGACTCGCTTGGTCATTAATCCAACATGATTTAAACTTTGGCTCAACTCCAATTTTAATTTTTTTCTCTGACTTCTCCAATTTTGCTGTTCACGTATTCACCTCTGCTCACATTTTTGTGTCCTAGATTTCTAACCTGTTGCCCTATGACCTTTAGGAAAAGAAACACTCAACAAGGCAAAAGCCAAGGGGAATCTAGCTCGCTCGTATCCAGTTGTGTCAGTCATAAATAAGAAAGTTGGATAATTTGAGGTAACATAATAATTCTATAAAACATATGCTTTGGAGGAATTTTTCCCTTTTGATAAGGGAAGGCAGAAGAATGGAAATGTCACATTTGGCTGAAGGTGTTAGGTTTCATGGAGCCAGTGGCATTCGTCTGGAAGAACAGAAAATATAATAGAGAGACAGCTAAGGAGAAAACAGCTACGTGAACCAAAGCTATTGAGCAAGAGAGTAACTTGATCGAGTTCTGGGCAGTGATGTGTAGGAGGATTTAGGAAGTGACCCAGGAAAGGCCGCAAGAAGAGCACATGGACCAGAGTAACAGGAAATCTGCTATGGTTGTTGGGCTACAGTGGCAGAGTGGACGTCAATAATTGTATGCTGAGCAAAAGCTGTTTTTATTTTTTTTTAAGATTTGTACGTTTATTTTAGAGAGAGAGAAAGAGAGTGTGGGGGGTGGGGAGCCACAGAGGGAGAAGGAGAGAGAGAATTCCAAGCAGACTCCCCACTGAGCATGGAGCCCACTGTGGGGCTGGACCCCAAGACGTTGTGATCGTGACCTGAGCTGAAATCAGGAGTGGGATGCTTAACTAACTGAGTCATTCAGGTGCCCTGAAAGCTGATTTTAAAATAAAATACATTAGGTTGTTAAGAATAATTAAAGAACGCTGCCGATTTCAGCCAGGTCATGAACACTATTGGGATGAAAGTATTTAATCAATGTTTTTAAACTTTATTTTTAAAGGATATTTGAAGAGAAAAAAATAAATGGAGTATGAGATTTGGCAGAAGTGCTTAACTGAATGTCTGAATTTTAATCAGGAAATAAGGGGTTGCTGAGATTGACTGGAAAACATTCTGTTTCACAACCTTCTGTTTGCATAAAGAAAACCTAGGGCAAAAAAGCGGAATAATCTTCCAGGTGTGGTAAATATTATAGAAGAAACCAGAAAACCTGGGCACAAGGGACATCAATGCTAAAGAAGACAGAATAAAAGATGATGCCAAAAAAATATTTCGAGAAATATGTCACATTTATATGTGCAGCCTAATTGTTTCAAGCCTGTGATTTAATATGGCCTGTAAATTTGGGCACCTTGAGTTTAAATGTAAACATAAATATTCCAAATATGAAATTTTGGTATAAACATAAAAATGACTTATCTGAGAAGAGTATGACTGGCAGGTTACTGTTTAGTAAATTATTGTATCAGTCTCTCACGTCTGGTGGCATTTGTTCTAAGATCTCTCTCTTAGATTAAATTATACAATATGATAATACCAAGGGAAGCTATCCTTTATCGAGCACTTGTCACTGGACTCTCTCCAGATGAGTTTTTCAAGGGCATTATCTCATTCATTCCTGTCAATAGACTTCTGTGGTCCCCATTTAACAATGAAGACACTGAGGCAGAGAGATAGCTAGATAGAGAGCAAAGAATCAGACAAGAGTTATTCCAGAGCCTGGGCTGCTAAGCCTTCCACTCTATGGCTTACACTATGTTTCTTGGTCTCTTCTGAGATTGATAGTGATAGCAAGAATGGCAAGAAAGTGAGAGTAGCATACGTGTATTAATCAGGATTAGATCTGACTCATGTAAGTAAGAGAAAACCCAAAAGAGTGGCCTTTTTAAAAGACAAATTTATTTTTCTCTCACATGAAAGAAATTCAGAGTTACCTAGTCCAGAGCTGGGAGGAGAGCTCCACACCAGCAGGCCACCGCTCAGCTATCTTTGCTGCTCCACTGTCTTCAGCATTGTTGCCTCATGTTTCTTTTTTTTTTTTTTTTCATTTAAATTCAATTAGCCAACATATAGTTCATCATTAGTTTCAGATGTAGTATTCAATAATTGATCAGTTGTGTACAACACCCAGCGCTCATCACATCACATGCTGCCTCATGTTTCAAAATGGCTGCTTGAGTTCCAGCCAGGGAGTACATAGACAAAAAATAATATGATAAACACCACACATATTATCTTTTAAGAAACTTCCTAGAAGTTGCTGTGCAACATTGTCAGGTCAAAAACGCAGAAACACATCCAGCAATTAGGAAATACTGGGAGATGTAGTCTTTATTTTGCACAGCCATTAAAGGCAATTAAAAACTAGATTTCATTACTGAGGTAATAGAAGAGAACAGATCTGGGAAAAGCAACATGGCAAGACATAATTTGACCAGTAACTAGATACAGAGCTAAAGGAAGGGGAGAAGACAAAGAGGCTCCCAGTGTTCGGATTCTTGCTGATTACAGGAAGGATACTGAATGCCTTGAGCAGAGATGGGGTAGAAAGTAGGAAGACAAACAGCCTAGGGGAAGGGCATGCAGGAACAATGATGAATATGACCTCGGGATTGTAGTATTGCTGAATTATGAACAGAAATTAAACAAATCAGTATAACAATGGTTTTCTTCATCACCATAACTGTAGAAATATGATGGTAATTCTGAATCTCTTTAAAAATACAAAGATTAAGCAGGTAGATGAATTTAAGTATTTTTCCCATTGGAGTGCATTTGAAAAATGTAAGTCATTCAAACATCAATAAATATTCCAACCATTATTCTTCAGACTTAATGATTACTGCAGTAAAGTTAACATTCTTGCTCTTTGGTGGTTATGGGTAAGATTAAGTTTTGAAAAGAAGACAAATGAACTTTCTTAGAATTTAGGACATGAAGGCCAGTGTCACTGAAATCAGCAAAGTAAATAGCCCCAGTGCCATTGGCCCAGATTCAAGACCTTTCAAGAAGACTCAGAGGGATAGCAAGAGCATGGCTTGAATGACTGGTTAACTGAAATTCCATGTGTTTCGCTCCTGTTTCACCTGGATGGAGAAAACAGCCTACCTTTGGCCAGGATGTTGTTATCTTCCGATAGATGCAGGAAATATAAAGATGTTAAGTCTAATATTTCTCCATTTCCATCCAGAAGCTTTTCCAGGGTGGGAAGCATGGTTTTCTCATCTTGTTTCTCCTCTCTGTGGCTCAGCAGCTGTATACGTGTGTTGATAAATACTGTTGGTATGTCCTGCTCCCTTCTGAATAGCATCATAACAGCATTTGAGTTCCTCGACCTAAAAAGGAAGATGTAAAGTTGCTCAGATCCTGCCTGCTCTGACACATCCAGCCTTCAGTGTCACCTGTGCATCAAAGGCTTCCGGGCTGAGTCAATCTTTCCATCTTCTGAACGCCTTAGGATTAATGCAACTTGAATCACACAAGGAATTCTCTTATTCAACCATTGCAAACCAGGGTCGGGTTGACATACTGGCTGAGCAAGACATTGTGAGACGAGAGTGGTTTTCAGGTAGCCAGAGAACCAAATACAGACTGGAGACTTATTTCTGATGACAGCATGCCTTTAGTATTATGCAAACAATATGGATGGTGACTCTTCTGACAGTCTCTTACTGAGTTAACTATTCCCCATTTGAAGTCTGGTTTTGTCATTTGAACTGCAAGCTTCTTAAGGCCCAGACTGAGTCTCAAGCCTCTTGGCTTCCCTCATATGCCATGGTGCTTTCCTAGTAAAAGTATAAAAAGCTAGTGATTCCCAGAGAGGAAAATGACCCAACACCCAGGCAATCTTCAATTTCTCCTCCCAGGTACATTCAATCCTAGCTGGATTCCTTAGCAACAAAATCCACAAGACAGCACAGGGAATTTGGAGGAAGAAAAATCTGTCTCCAAATGATTCCTGCAACGGGGCTGTCTAGAAGGAGATGGTGAGTCACTTAGCCTTCGGTGCCCTTGTCTGTACTCTTCTACTTCCTTTATTTAAGAAGGGAAGGGCCATGCTAAGTTGGACAGCAATGAGTTTCTATTAAACCCACTTTAAACCCATCTTAAACCACTAGGTAAATTGTTTCATACTCTTCACAATTACAGTGAACCACAGTCATGTTTATACTCTACATTTAGATATTTAGCTTTCTCTGGCTAAAAAGGATCTGTCTTATGAGGGGGGCTTTGCTAATTAATTAATGTTTAATTCAATAGTGCTTCCAAGCCTTATGGTATTTCAGAAAGCCATGTTAGCCTTAATAGCTGGCAGGCAGCTCCTGAAAGAGAAAACTGGCAGAAGCGCAACAGACAAAACCCATGACAGGGAAGGATGGTGTGAAATGAATATCCAGGAAGTAGCCAAAACATGCTGTGAGGTGGGTGGAATACATTTATAGCTTCTGCAGGTACTACCTCAGAGGTTCTCCCCTGTCATCAATACCTTTGTTCTGGATCATATCATGCCCGGTGTAAACAGAAGACACCCTGAAGAGTTTCTAGTCTCCTCCTTCTCTAAGTCATCCTGCATCCTGCCACCAAACTTATCTTTTAGAACACACGGCTGATCTTACTTCATCACTCTTCAAAACCCTTGACTAGCTCTCCATTGCTTGGTGGCAAGATACAGTCTAAACTCATCAGCCAGCAGTGTGTCCTATATATTCTGACCCACGCTATCTTTCAAAACCCTCCCACTGTTCTCTCTCCTCTCCATCCTCCCTGGCTGCCAGCCATTCACAACAATCCTCAACGCCAGGCACCCAATTACATTTCCCCTAAACAACCATAATGCTCACACCTTGTCTTGCAGATTTTGCTCCACCCACCTAGAATGCCCCACTTTTTTTCTTGAGCATTCAGTGTGCTAGGCATTGGGCTAAGTGCTTCAGAAAATCCTCTCATTGCTTCTTTGATGTGAAAAAGGAGGAACAATAAAATACTATTCTTTTCAGAACTAACTCAGATATTCTCTGGGACCCCTTCCCCTGTTCTACCTCCCCCAAGTTAGAATTAGTCACACCTCCATGGGGACCTCCATAGTATTTTTTCTACACATTGTAGAATACATATTTCAACCTGACCAGCACAAATTATTTTCTGAAAACTTTTTTTAAAAGATTTTATTTGTTTATTTGACAGAGGAAGAGAGATCACAAGTAGGCAGAGAGGCAGGCAGAGGGGGAGGGAGAAGAAAACTCCCCGCTGAGCAGAAAGCCTGATCTGGGGTTGATCCCAGGACCTTGAGATCATGACCAGAGCTGAAGGCAAAGGCTTAACCCACTAAGCCACCCAGGCACCCCTGTTTTCTGAAAACTTTAAAGCCCCTCTTTCCTGGGCTCCCCAAATTTTTCTTTACATCTATAACTCTAGTCTCTTATATCACCACGAGAATATTTTTATTTCTAAAAGTGTGATATAAATAGTTTTAAGTCTTCTAGGCTTATTTCTAAGCATATGAAAAATACACGTTTGAGAGAGAAAAACAGATTTTAACAAAATTTGGGTAATACTCTACATCATCATCTTTGTTTTGCTTATAAATAATTTTGTAAGTCAATTATTTAATTATTTTATAAATTTATAAAATGTATCATATTTACTTAGAAGTAATATTCTTTTTCCTTCAGTGTACATTGAGTGTATTTCTCCACACTGGAACATACCGAGCTACCTCATTTTATTAATGGTTCTACCGTCTTTTTGTTATGCATGCACAGATTTAAGTATGTACACAGTGATACACCCTTGTATGTGCATATATGTCATAATTAACATAACAAATCCCCTACAGACAGGTGTTCATCCCATTTCCATGTGGAGTGAACTATAAATAGTCCTGCAATTAATCTTTTACACACAACTTCATCTTTATGTGAAGTGGCATTGCTCAGTCAAGAAGTAAGCATGTTTTAAAATTTTACATTCTTACCAAATTTCTTAACAAACACATGGTAGCCATCTCTATTCCTTTTGACAGTATGAAGGAAGTCTTGTGTTTATTCTTTCTTAAACTTTGACAGTATGACAGGTAAAAAGGCATATCTCAATGTTGTTTTGTGGAGGGGTTTTTTGGTTTTTTTTTTAAGATTTTATTTATTTATTTATTTGACAGAGAGAGATCACAAGTAGACAGAGAGGCAGATGGGGGGGGGGGAGCAGGCTCCCTGCTAAGCAGAGAGCCTGATGTGGGGCTCAATCCCAGGACCCTGAAATCATGACCTGAGCAGAAGGCAGAGGCTTAACCCACTGAGCCACCCCAGCGCCCCTGTTTTGTGTTTTTTTAACTAGAGAAATTGACCGTCTACTCATAAGTCAAATGCTCATGGCATTCTTTCTTTTTTGGAATCATATTTAATGAAATGATATTTTGAAAGGATATTTAATATTTAATAATATTTAAATGAAAATATTCATTTTCCTACTGAAGATTTACCTTTTTCTTCTAAGATCTATTTATTTATTTTAGAGAGAGAGAGAGAGAGAGAGCGAGCGGCGCATGCAGAAAGTAGGGGCAGACAGGGAGGAAGAGAACATCCCAAGCAGACTCTGCCTTGTGCATGGAGCCCCACACCAGGCTCGATCATAAGACCCTGAGATCATGACCCCAGCCAAAACCAAAAGTAGGAACACCCAACCGCTGCTCCACCCAGGTGTTCCAATTTACCTTTTTTAAAATAAATCTTCAAGAGTTCTTTAAATAGCCCTTTTTGGCAGTTAGGTTACAAAATTCTCCTGGTTGTCATCTATCCTTTATTTTCTTTATATTCTTCTTACAGAAAAGTTTAGATGTACTCTTGTTTGTTTTATTTTTCTTTGTGGCTTCAGAGTATTACTATTATTATATTTTTTTAGTTGTGACAATTATATTACATTATTTTTTTGTCTTTTTTTAAATTTATTTTCAGCATAACAGTATTCATTATTTTATTTATTTATTTATTTATTTATTTATTTGACAGAGAGAGACACAGAGAGAGAGGGAACACAAGCAGGGGGCATGGGAGAGAGAGAAGCAGGCCTCCCACCAGGCAGGGAGCCTGATGCGGGGCTTGATCCCAGGACCCTGGGATCATGACCTGAAATGAAGGCAGATGCTCAATGACTGAGCCACCCAGGCACCCCTATTTTATTATTTTTTAAGTAACCTTTTCCAACCAGAAAAAATTTAAATGTTTCCCTAAAAAGATCCACTTTTACCTATTTATTTGAATTGCCATCTTTATCTTATCCTGGATTATCATATATCTATTCGGGGGATTTTTTAAGGGTTTTTTTTTTTGTTTTGTTTTTTGGGTTTTTTTTGGCAGAGAGAAGATCACAAGTAGGTAGAGAGAAAGAGACAGGAGGAAGCAGAGTCCCCGCTGAGCAGAGAGCCCAATGCAGGGCTCAATCCCAAGACTCTGGGATCATGACCTGAGCCAAAGGCAGAGGCCTTAACCCACTGAGCCACCCAGGCATCCCCATATATCTGTTTTTAGAACTGTACTGTTCAATAGAACTCTCTGAGCTAATGGAAATGCTCCATGTCTGTGCTGTATAATGTGACAGCCACATGTAGCTCTTGAACATTGAAAATGCACTGTGGTTAAAAACTAAACTTTTTATCTTATTTAGTTTTAATTAATTTATATATAAATGATCATATGTAGCTAATGGCTACCATATGCACAATGTACTAGAGACCAGCACTACACTGCTTCCATCACTAGAGCTCTATTGTTTGATTAGATTTATAATAAAGCAAACAGGAAGGGTGCTTTGATGACTGAGTGGATTAAGCAGCTGCCTTTGGCTCAGGTCATGATCTCAGGGTCCTGGGATCAAGACCCACATTGGACTACTTACTCAGCGGGAAACCTGCTTCTCCCTCTCCCTCGCCTGCCTGCTGCGCTCCCCCCACCCCCCCGCCCCAGCTTGTGCCCTTTCTCATTCTCTCTCTGTGTCAAATAAATAAAATCTTTTTTTAAAAAATAGAAGAATAATGATAGTGTTTACTTATTATTCTTCTTCTATTATTTTTTAAAGATTTTTATTTATTTATTTGACAGAGAAATCACAAGTATACACATGTAGGCAAAGAGGCAGGCGGAGAGAGAGGGAGAAGCAGGCTCCCCATTGAGCAGAGAGCCTGATGTGGGGCTTCATCCCAGGATCCTGGGATCATGACCAGAGCCAAAGGCAGAGGCTTAACCCACTGAGCCATCCAGGCGCCTCTCCTCTTTTATTTTTAATTTGTTTTTGCTTCTCTGGTACGTTTAGTCTTCCAATCAAAATTTAAAATTAGTTTGCTAAGTTAGGAATAAAGTGCAGAGAGAGTTTATTACACTGGAATTAAGTGTATAAGTTAGATTGGGAAGAACTGTCACATCCATGATATTGAATCTCATCTGGAATATAGCATGTCTCTCCATTGGAAAAGTCTTATAGTTTTATAAAACTGTCAGGGAGGTTTTATAGAGGTTTGTGAGGTAGAAAGATGGAGTGCACATTCTGGAGAACATGCCTAAATCCTTTGAACCTGAGAGTCTGACCCATCTTTGTGGTGCACATGTCTATCATTTCTCTGATAACTACATTTTGGAGATGAAATTAACTTTATTATACCTGTTAAGGGAGGGCCTTATGGGGGAATTAAGTAGGAACACAAAGCGGATGATGTCAAACAGGATACACAGTGATAATCCTAAGAGGAGCTCATACTTGTATGGTAACTACAATGTGCCAGACACTGCTTTATATGTAATAACTTACTGGATATTCCAGCCCTATTACATAAATGTAATTATTAGCCCCACTTAACAGATGAGACGATTGGGACCAGTGCTTGCTGGTGATTTACCTATTATACCTTGAAACTGGGTTTCAAATCCAGGCAACCTTCCTTTGGACCATGTTCTCACCACCAGTTTGCTGCCTCTCCAAGGGTGCACTCTGAAGTGGGATTTTGAGAGCTACTGAGACTTGGTACCAATGAGCAACTTTCTGCAGCAAGGGACCTTTATATGGTTTAAAAGTAAAGGTGGCAGAAGACATCAAATTCACAGCCTACTGGGCTTTATTATTTATTTTTATTTATTTATTATTCCCAAGCACTTTCTATCATAGGTTAGAAATTTTTTTATTATGTCTTTTAACAAGTTATTTCTAGTATAAGAGAATGCTGTTGGGTTTTATAGTTGATCTTATATTTACTAAAATCTTTTTATTTCTAATGGTTTTTCATGCCATCTGTAACAAAATAGCTATTTTATTAACACATAAAAATAGTTAATTTTCATGTCATATGTAATAAAAAGAAGTTATCTCTTCTTTTCTAAAATATGTATAGCTTATCGCTCTTTCCTCCCATTTTATGTTGACTAGAACTGCCAGAAAGATACTGAATACTAATCATCCTATGTGTTTACAGAGTGGAAGGTCATTTTAAATTTTTCATATAAATCATTTGTTCCGTAAATATATTTGCTTTGTAAATGTACATACACTTTCCCTCCAGGAGCCCCAGCTGACAAACTGGACATACTCCGATAAAGCATCACCATCAGCATG
Organism: Mustela lutreola; assembly: GCF_030435805.1. NCBI lineage: Eukaryota > Metazoa > Chordata > Mammalia > Carnivora > Mustelidae > Mustela > Mustela lutreola. The sequence continues at coordinate 31,705,378 of NC_081302.1, forward strand.
CAAAGCTCCACAGATATTGGGGTTTTCAGTCCAGCTGCCACTATTCTTTTTACCAGAGACTATGATGGAACTTTTCTGCAAGGATCATGCACAAAATAAGGAGAGCTCCGTCCCAGGAACACTTAGTCACCACATAAAGCCAGGAAGGAACATTTGTATCTCTTCTTTGGGAATTTCCAATGGCCATCAACTGCATGCTTCCCACGGGATGCAACAAATACACAGTGAATACTGAAGTAGACCAGTATGTTGGTTATTACTGCAGAAGATAGAGTTGAATTCCATAAGACTCTCGTCTTCAAGTTACTCACCATCTATTGCTAATAACTAACATAATGCCAGGCACACTAATACTATACTGACAGTACATTATACGTATTTCACAAGTTTTTCTCCTTTAATTCTCAAAACAGAAAGATTTATTATTAAATTTATTCTTACATGTATTACTTCCTGTCACTAATGTAAATGGGATTTTTATTCCATTATAACTTGTAACCAGTTACTTATGTATATGTCTGCTATTAATTTTTGCACACTAATTTTAAATCTTGTTACTATGCTGAATTTTTTATTGTTTAAGTTAGCTTTATCTTGATTCTTTAGAATTTTTCAAGTACGCTATTATGTCTTCTACAAATAAGATATGCAGAGAAATTAAAATTCACTGGGCGACAATATGTTCCAGAACCAGAAGACACAAATATATGTAGTTTGGACAATTTACTAGAAGCAACACAGTAGTATTCTGAATGGTATTTAAAACACATACACAAGAGGATCCTGGGTGGCTCAGATGGTTAAACATCTGCCTTGAGCTCACATCATGATCCCAAGGTCCTGGGATCCAGTCCAATGTCAAGCTCAATGCTCAGCAGGGAGTCTGCTTCTCTCTCTGCTTCTCTTCCCCAATGCTCATTCTCTCTTTCTCTCTCTCTCTCAAAAATAAATAAAATCTTAAAAAACACATATACATACTTATTTCCTTGGGAAAAAGTAATTCTTTTAAAAAAGGCAAATGATAGTGGTATTAACAGAATGTTAAAGTTAAGAAAGTGATGGTTCATATAGTCAATATAGCTTAACATAGATTCTGGGATAAATTAAAGAATGTCTATTTCAGCAGTGCCCATAGCTATAAAAGTGAATAAGTCCATTACATATCTTATAAAGAAATGGAAAGAAAACAATTAATGACAATGTTTTGGCTAGTATTCCAACCAGTGGGAAAATTACCCACTGTCAAATGACAGATAAAATTAAATATTGTCTGAGCAGCTTCACCAATGCATTTACCACCAATTGCATCACAAATGTTTTCTTGCTGATCCCACCCGCCAGACTGCTTATTTACCAAACTGCTCATCCTCGTATCATCGGCCAACCAATAAGCCACTGCCATAATTTGGCGTTAGTTTATAATGTAAGGACTCAGTAAGAGTCTAGAGGAAATACACATACAGTTCAGTATATTTTCTTTTCTTCAATTTTATGTGAAATATTTTATATTTCATTGATATTTATAATTTGAAAGACTTAAAAAATCATGGGATAGATCCCTTAAATGTCAGTTACCTGGGGGGGGGGGGGGTTCTGTATCTGATATCTACCACTTCTAAGCTTCGCAGAAAAATCTTATGTGAGGATTTGGGGATGACCCGTTTTATCTTTCCCCTCTTCATGTATTTCCTGGGCTTTGATTACAATCTCCTCAAGACTTTAGTTTCCCAACTGGACATTTCTCCTTTGTAGACCTTCTCCAAAAAAATAGTAAGTTGAAATTGGAAGTCCATGTTAAGTTACTTGAAAAATTGAATGATAATCTTTCAGAGAGAAAAATATAAAGATATAAACAAAGGAAAGTGAGGAAGAGAATTGAAGTGACAAGATTAGAACAAAAAGATTTTTTAAGTAAAGAAAGAGGGGCTTCCCTGCGAGTTTCTTAGTCATATGTATGACTTCCTTGAGTTCCTCATTTCTAGAAATGTAGCATTGTTTTCATGTGTGCACTTCAGTAATTATCTTCCTAAAATGTTGACTTGAGACAGAGAGAAATTACTCACTCATTGCTGATGAAAACTCTGGAGGTTTAACCTCTGGTGAGAAGGTTTCTTGCCAACATGCCTCACCCCATGTGTGTCACATGTGGTTACATTATTATATCCCCAACTGGCATGCAGAAGGACATTCTTTGACAATGGGACTGATGTATATGTTGCTCTACTATCACTCCCACCACAGTGCATTTGACAGTGTAACCCTGTTCAGTTCATTACAACCTGTCACTGAAAATGGATTGCCTCGTTGCTATAAAACTCCTGTTCTAAGCATTACCATAAGAGTAACAGCAACGGCTGTTGTAAAACCAACGTGGAAAGTCAGAGACTGAATGAAAGTGGGATGGATGGCTGAGGAATCAGTTAGAATAAACTAGGTAAGTTCTTAAATAAGTAAGAGCCTTTTAGGAAATCTGGGAGAGTTTCAGACCTTTCCAAAACAGAAATGAATTCTACTCACTCTAACGACCAGTCTTTGTCCCATTGTCATCACCCATTCTGACCCTTTCTGAAACTAAGTACAAATGGCCAGTCTCTTACAGCAAGTTACCATAACTTAACTTCTTTCTGCTTTTTCATTTCTTACTATTAAGGCGCTAGTTCCTTAATGTCATGAAGTGTTCTCCCATTGAACTTGCCTCTCATACTATCTACCTAAAATATAATAGATTTGTTCTGTGTTATTGAATGTATTTCATAATTACCTTTTGTTTATGATACTGAAAGTGATACTGAATTTATATTTAAAGTAATGGCACACAATTTCTAAACAAATTTACTGAAGTGAAAAAAAAATTACTTAAGTAAACATATAGAAAAAATATTAAGCAAATAATAGCAGGGTTTTATGTCAATATGGAAAAATTATGAAGACTGTTCAAGAATACACATTTTGGAACACCTGTCTGTTGGAAAGAATGCCATACAGATGTGCATAAACCTGACTTCTAGTCCAGGATCTATCATTTACTATCTAGAAGACATCAGAAAAATCATGTAACTTCCATGTGTTTCAGTTGCTTCTTCAGGAAAAAGAGGAAGTTGACCTTCAACAATCTTTCAGGGACTAATAACAGCCACCATTTATAAATACTTTTATGGGTCAGGCTGTGTTAAATGCTCTACAAAGGAACTCTCACTCAATTTAATCCTAACAACGACCCTGCAAAGGAGACTGTCACTCTCATTTTACAGATCCAGTTTGGGAAACAGACTCAGAAATATGAAGTAACATTCTCAAGAAGGCACAGCTTGTTACTGGTAGAGCTTGGACTCAAGCCTAGCTTAGTCTGATCCCCAACCTGTGTTTCCAGCTTTCTGAACATAGCCCTTATCTCAGACCCTATGACAATACCAATGGCAAATATCCTGTAAAATCTTTCCAAGTGACTTAAATCAAAGATCCCTGGAGCTGAGTTAACAGGAAGAAAAATTACAAAGGTCAATATAGTTTTATATTATTTCTTAAACACAAATTTCAGGATTAAAAAAGTAACACATCTTTATGATATAAAATATGGGAAGCATAGGAAATATAGAGAAGAAATAAAATATCACTTTGAAATCTACCACCTGTGAATTATCACTTGGCTGTATTTCCTTACTGTCCTTGTCCTATTAATATATGTTCAAATGCTTAATTCAGTCCTGGAGCAGTGGAACCTCAGGTAAGAATGAATAAAATTTTAGCTGATCTCTTCAGTCTTCCTACCAACCCCTCTACCCCTTTAACTGATAGAGGAACAACAACAGTACTTCTTTTTTTTTTAATTATTTATTTATTTATTTGACAGACAGAGATCACAAGTAGGCAGAGAGGCAGGAAGAGAGATAGGAGGAAGCAGGCTCCCTGTGGAGCAGAGAGCCCGATGTGGGGCTCGATCCCAGGACCCTGGGACCATGACCTGAGCTGAAGGCAGGGGCTTTAACCCACTGAGCCACCCAGGCACCCCAACAGTACTTTTCTTGAGCACCTACTCTATCAAAGCATATTGCTAGGTAATTTTATTCTCAAGTCATCGTTGGGAGGCAAATACTGTTTTATTATTGTTATTTTATAGATGAGGAGGCTGAGGCTTAAAGGGTAAAGCAATCACCTTGCCCAAGGTCATACAACACACAGACTCAGATCAATACCAGGATAAACTCTATGCCTAAAATCACTAGTCAGTATTGCTTGCATGGGCGAAAG